>NC_134893.1:31342100-31344600 GCF_041734735.1 Babylonia areolata | reverse complement strand
GGACAGGTTGCTCAACTGGGTAGACTCAGTCTTTCTCCAGTTACACAAGACTATGCAGTGACTCAGACTGCGTTTGTAGCTTGTTATGGACAAGACGTTTTCTGCTCCATTGATGCTGAATTCAGCTTCGGACTTCGTTGAACGTGTGTGACCTGGTCAGTCGATGTCATCGTCTCTCGGAAAGCGTTCCAACTGTCTCTTTTGTTTATTAACAGTTGAACCTGCTGAGCCAACTGTTATTCAAAAAAATGTTATTCATCAACTATTGGTTGATTTCTTTTCTTGCAGAGTATGACTCTCTCTCTCTCTCTCACTCTCTCTCTGTGCCTCTCTGTCTTTCTGCCTCTGTCTTTCTCAGTCTCTCTTCTTCCTCCTCCTTCTGTCTGTCTCTTGTTTGAACCTGTCTGTTCCTCTGTCTTGCTCTTCTTTTTGTGTGTGTCTCTGTCTGTCTATGAACCTGTCTGTCCCTCTGTCTTTCTCTTCTTTGTGTGTGTCTCTGTCTGTCTCTCTCTCTATGAACCTGTCTGTCCCTCTGTCTTTCTCTTCTTTGTGTGTGTGTGTCTCTGTCTGTCTCTCTCTCTATGAACCTGTCTGTTCCTCTGTCTTTCTCTTCTTTGTGTGTGTGTGTGTCTCTGTCTGTCTCTCTCTCTATGAACCTGTCTGTCCCTCTGTCTTTCTCTTCTTTGTGTGTGTCTGTGTCTGTCTGTCTCTCTATGTACTTCTCTCGCCCCCCTTCCCACTCCCCCCTCCCCACTCAATCTCTCTCCCCCTTCTTTCTGTCTCTGTCGTTTTCATTCTGCACTTGCGATTGCGCTAATCACGCGTAATGTGTCTGCTATGGCTGTCCAAAGACAGGTTCTTTGGAAAGATTTCTGCAGCCATCCCCCGATAATCCCCCGATACCCCCCCCCCCACCCCCCACTCCCTCCGCCCCCTTACTCTCACCCAACCCAGTACGTGGTCTACGGGCCTTTATTGATGGTCTGTCACGGATCAACGCATTTACTGGCTCGCTGATGTTGAATGACATCTGCAGTGATATTCAGAACTAGTCACGCTCTCTCTGCCTCACCTCTTTCCGGGCAGAACAAGGACATACTGTAAACACTTTACTGAACATTCGCACCAAGCATTTGGAACACACAAGAAAGTTTCAGAATCAAGCGGTTTGAAACAAAAGGCCAGGCCTGGGGATGTACTGTGACTCACAATACGAAAATGTTGGTACACACACATACACACACACATATACAGCTGTCACTTGCTGTGCAGACCAACCTTCTTTTAGGAGGTACATAAGGACCAATATAAGCATGAATTAGGGCTTTTTTAAAACAACCACCCTAACCTTCCTCCATTCCTTCGTTGAAAACGAAGACATCTGGGCTTGGATTTTTTCCCCTTCTTCTTATTCTTATCAGATGTTGTTTTTTTTATATATATTTTGTTGATATTTCTGCCATCATTTTCAGGATCCCAGTCCGTTGCTCCAGATAGCGCGGCACGAGATAAAGGTCACTTTATTACCTTCCTGTGTAGTAGAGTAGCTAAAGGAAAACGCAGAGCATGCTACTGTATGTAGTTAGCTTCCGCTGAGACGCGAGCTCTTTAGGCGCAGTCTGTGTAGCTTACGGTGCGATTTTTAGCGTATATTTTCATTTTACAGCTGTGATATAAATGTACGCCACTTCAAGGCTTCTTTTGCCCCACTTAGTCTTTCCATGCATTCCAGATTTATTAATCTTGTTCCATGCTTTGCAAATCTGTAGTCATTTGCACGACATGACCCCGCTGTGCGAGAAAAGGATGACGTTATATGCCACCCCAAAGAATTAATCTAAAGACGCTTTCCGTGCTAATGGATTGTGAATGCATGCTTGGAAACCTTACGAAATCTGCTTTCTTTAGTAATAGTTCGTGACTGTGTTGTGTCGCCTTTGCTGTGATGCTTGTTAATGAGTGTATTGGATGAACAGAGAGTGAGTGAGTGGTGTGTCATATCCCTTTTCGGGTTTGTTTTTTGGCGTTTGTTTTGTTTTGTTGCTTATGCGTTTCTGTCTTCCTTCAAATTTTGTTTGATGTTGCGTCATTGCATGTCAAAGGATAACAGTGGCACAAACTGTGGATGTTTCAGTTGGAATTTATTTGGGAAACTGTAACCCACCAGGATTGCACAAAGCGTGTGCTTTATTTGAGAAATACGTGCTGAATACCTTTTTGTTGTTGTTGTTATTGATCTTCTTATAACGACGATGATGATGCTTGTGATGATGATTAGTCTGAATAAACACATCAAGAAGATCAGGTTCTCGAAAATTGAAAGATGTTGATTATATTTGTATGTCTGGAGTTACTGACCGGTAGAAGTCATTTTTTTTTAGTATGAGTATGTGAAATATAAGTAATAGTCACTATCCTTCCACGTAAGTTTTACTTTTTAGAAACAAACACACAAAGAAAGGCAATAATTAAAGATAAAACCCTTATATATATATATATA
>NC_134893.1:31329600-31337100 GCF_041734735.1 Babylonia areolata | reverse complement strand
GAGTGGAGGGGGGTGGGGGTGGGGGGGGGGAGAATGAAAGTAAAAAACGACTGTGTTCAACAGCAAAATAGCCAATATCTATCAGAGGCTGTAAGTCTTTCTCTGTGTCAGTTTCTAATTCTCTCTTTCTTTCTCTCCCTCTCTCTCTCTCTCCGCCCCCCCCCCCCCCTCTCTCTCTCACACACACAATCTCTCTCCCTCTCCACTCTCTCTTTCCTCTGTCTCTGTCTCACCTCTGCCTCTCTGTCTCTGTCTGCTTGTCTGTCTGACTATCTGTCTGTCTGTCTGTCTCTTTCTCTCTCTCCGTCCCTCCCTCTCTCTTCATACAACAACGTGCAGGATAACTCTTCTTTTCTTTTCTTGTAGCCTCTTCTTACCGCTCCTCCCTATGCTTATCACTGTATGTCTGTCTGCCTCTCTCTGTGTCTCTCTCTTTGCTTCACTGTTTCATGAGCATACTAACTCGCACGCTCACACACACACAAACACACACACACACACACAGATGCGCGCGCACATACACACACACACACACACACGCGCGCGCGCGCGCGCGTTTCAGTTTCCTTCAAATGTAGACGTCACAGGGTGCGGATGAATCCACATTCGTTACAGCACATTTGCAGTGCCACGGTGTGTGCTCATTTGGGGAGGGGGACACACACATACACACAGACACACAGACACACACACACACACACACACACACACACACACACACATGCATAAACAAACACACACATAAGCGCGTGCACGCGCGCGCGCTCACACACACACACACACACACACACACACACAACAGAGGACGGGTGAAGAATCAGGGAGACAGGCAGGCAGACAAACAAACAGACAAGTAAAAGCTCACGTGGCGGCTTTGAAACCGCTTAAAAGATTCACCAGATGCAAGACCTGTCACTTTTCTCTCCGCTCCTTTAAATGGAGCCCGTAATCGGCAGTCTTCGTCCGAGAGCAACGCGTCTACACTTACAGGCTTACAGGCACAAGACGTAGGGAGAAGAAGAAGAAGACAGAGAGAATAAAGGTTTTAAAAAAACAACCATATATATGAGAAAAAGTTTCTTCTCTCTTCTCGTCTGCCACGGCTTGACGACTGAAGCTATCGGTTCCCTGGCAGCCCGGCTAGTCAGGCGGTAATGCCAGACTTGCAGGGAGGCTTGATTCCCTGCTGATCCGCCTTGCCTTTTCCGTGGCGTTGGGGGCTCTCTGATACATCTAGGGTTTTTTTTGGTGTTTCTCTCTCTCTCTCTCTCTCTCTCTCTCTCTCTCTCTCTCTCTCTCTCTCTCTCTCTCTCTCTCTCTCTCTCTCTTGTCCCATTTTTTTCTTTCTTTCTCTCACTGTCTTTCGAGAATCTGTGATAAAAAATATTAGAAAAGAAAAAAGGAGTAGGGCTTGAAGGAGGTGATGATGGGTGATGTTGGTGGTCGGGTTGGTATGTGTGTGTGTGTGGGGGGGTGATGGGGGGGGGGGGTGCGTGCGTGCGTGAGTGTGTGTGTGTGTGTGTGTGTTCATGGGTGGTTTTGCTTGAGTGTGTTCGTGGTTGTGCTTTGTGTGCGTGCTTGCGTGCGCATATCATGTCTGTGTGTTTGTTAATGTGCGTGTGTGTTTGCGCGTGTGTTGTGTGTATCGTGCGTGCGCTCTGATTGAGATGTTTAACAAATACGTAAGAATCGTATTTACCAAACGAGTTTGGGCGGAAATAAGCGCATCTAAACAGCCCTGCCATCTTTGTTTATATAAATACGAGATCGGGCAAACATTTTGGGGACCACAAGAATAGGGAACCCATCGACATCAAATCTACATAAATAATCTCAGCAAGAGACCAGCTATTCCCGCTGATTTCTGCATGGGTGTGCGCACAGTACAGTGTCAATAGTTTTCGAAACTTTCTTTCGTTTATTTGTTTTTGTTGTGTGTGTGTGTTATTGTTGTAGTATCGATTATCAAAACACAATGCATAGGATGCCTAAATTATTCTTTGACACCAACAGTACCTGAAAGTATATTGGTAGATGCCAGAGATATGATTAGAAAAATAAGAAATGAAGACTGCTTATAGACAGTCTACAGTTGTTTCAGCAGTTCTCTGAAAGATAGCATCCTTTTCTTATTTTATACATACATACATGCATATATATATATATATATATATATATATATATATTAAACATATATTTTAAAATGTTTCTTTCATTATCTGCTATTATTGTTTTCTTCCTCATTTCCCCCTCCTTTTTCTTGTTTCATTCGTTCCACCTCCTATTCCTCGTACTCGCATTTTCTCTTATTTCTTGTTCACATCAATCATAGCTCAGATGCATTGCGGTGACTTAAATGTCTTTCAGCTGATCTTTGCAAACTGTATGGGTAGCGGTTCCTAGTGCTCAGCATGACTGCGAGGTCTTTGTTGCAGCGCCGCGGCATTTCAACAACTGATGTCGTGTGGAAGCGTGCTTTTCATTCTCTAAGGCTCCGTAGCAGTGTCGGTTTTGTTGAACTTATGTGTTCACCAGTGATCAGGGTTCGAGGCGCCGTTTTGGTGTTTTTGTGTTGTGTCCTTGGAACGGTGGTTTCGTCTGATTTTCCTCACTGCACTCCACCCAGGTGTGAATGGGTACTGGCTTTTGGTTGGCCAAGGTTCCAGCGGCGGAAGGAGAGGATCGGGCCCCACCTTCATATGCCGAGAATGGACATAGCGGATATGAATTAACTGTCCCGATTGTTATAGAAAAAAAGGCTAATGAAATATTAAACCTTTTGAAGCTCAAAAGTAACTGTCGATATATTACAACAAACGTTTCTTTTTTTCTCTCTTTTTTAGGGCTATGCAATCTCTCTCTCTCTCTCTCTCTCTCTCTCTCTCTCTCTCTCTCTGTCTCTCTGTCTCTCTCTCTCTCTCTCTCTCTCTCTCTGTGTCTCTCTCTGTGTGTGTGGTGGGTAAGGGGACTTGGGTGTATGTGTTGGAAATGTACCCGCTGTGTCGTATTACATGCTTGTAAGTATTTAGCTTTATATGTTGCTCTTTTTTTTTTCTTTTTTTTTGTCCAACCTTTGACATGTTTTGAGTGTGCTGGGCTTGGCCGTGGGCCGAGATATTGTGTTAGGTGAGTGACGAGTCTGTGGACGCACACTTTAATTTCCAAATGGATGAATAAAGATGTATTGACGCTTATACACGCAACCACGGCTACATCACCTGTGTTTCTTTCCTCTGGCAGAAATGATATCCATGCAGCCTGACGTCACGCAGACGAGGACCACCACCACCAGCACAGCGTCGCCCCAGCAGCACCAACAGCCCCAGCCCCCGCCCCCACTCCCGGCCTCGGCCACGGCGACTACCCGCCTCAACAGCCCCGCCAGCAACACCATCAGCACCTCGGCGGAGATGCAGCCCACCATCGCTCTGAACCCCCTCAATCCCCCCTCTACCCCCTCCTCCTCCCCCTCCCACTTCCCCCCACCCGGCGGCCCCCTGTACAGCTGTGGGGTGGACACGGACCCTCTGTACAGCGTGCCCAACGCCCACTTCAACAACCTTCAGGCGGCCATCGACGCCGCCTCTCAGTGCTTCTCGGAGGAGGATTCGGACTGCTACGTGGGAGGCGGTTCCCAGTGCTACATGAGAGCCGGAGGCGGGGGGTCCGTGTGTAGCGGCGGCGGAGGAGCGGGGGACGGCGGCGGTAACGGTAGTAGCACCTACTACGCTCATCATCATCCCAGCCAGGCCGAGTCCCTAGGCGGGGAGAGGAAGATCATCAACACGAACCCTAACATGAAGGCCAAACACGGTGGTGGTAGTGGTGCTGACTCCTCCCTGAGCGGTGGGATCTATCGGGACATGCAGCAGCAGCAGCAGCAGCGGTCGGCAGCGATGATGATGTCCCCCTCTGGGTTCGGGCTGCAGCAGCAAGGGGTGCAGGCTGGGGGTGTGGACCCCCCTGTGATCTCTATACCGCTGCCCAGCAACGTGGACACGGAGACCTACACCTGGGCCACCTTTGATTGTACAGGGGGCCGTCTGCTGTTACCGGAATCAGGTCAGTGGTGTGTGATGATAGCCTGTCGTCGGTTGTTGTCTTGTTGTTTTTTTTCTGTGACCTGTTATTTTTATTTATTGTGTGTGTGTGTGTGTGTGTGTGTGTGTGTGTGTGTGTGTGTGTGTGTGTGTGTGTGTGTGTGATCACTACGCCAAATTTTGTATAACTGACATGAAATACCGTAACATTTTTGTTTACACCCACAGGGTTCCTGAAATAACCAGGTCTTTTTGTCTTGTCTATTTTTTTTCTGTCCGTTTCTCTTCGATTAGGATCGTGCATTTCTCGACAAGGTATTTTTTAGTTCACCTTACTTGTGTTTTATCGTTCTTTTTTCTTTAATCCGACCGACCTCAGTTGCCCACAGATCACGGAGTACCGTTCTTCTTTATGTTGTTTTCTCTTTGCCTTTGCATTATTCTCTATCTGTCTGTGTTTTTCTCAGTCTCTTTTCGTCGCGCTGACTGTCACGGTCTGTCTCTCTGTCTCTGTCTGTCTGTCTGTCTGTCTGTCTCTCTCTAAGAGAGTGGGTGTGGCGGGGTAGGGGGTTGGGGAATGGGGGGAGTGACGGAGTGGCGATGCCAGAAACAATGAAGGGGGGTGGAAATGCAGAGGAGGGAGGAGGATTGATCATTTTTAAAGAAATATTTTTGTGATCCAAAGTGAGTTATACGGGTTGAAATGAGGGTCATCATGCCCTTTCTTTTTTTTTTTCGTGCATTCCACTTGCCATGTAGAATCAACGGTCACACTCCTTCAACAGTTCTTATTCAATAATGTCTCTCTTTCTTAAGCAGTTTTAATGGTGTTTGCTTGATGGCGTGTTTGCGTGCTTGCTGGCAAAGCTCTTCAATGATTCTGTTCCTTGTCTTTTTCACAGCACTCCACATTTAGAGCCCTTTTCTGTCTCTCCTACTTCATTCTCTCAAAACCACCTAAACATTCCGATCCAAGTAAGCACTCTCCAAGCTGACACATACCCTTCAGAGTTGTCGTCGCTTCACATCCCCCCTGAGCGGCACCAAGTGAAATCCACCGACTCCTCTTATTGATTGCACATCGGCTGCAAGACATCGCGTTCTGTATTCCTTTCAGTTCATTTTCTAAACTACACTTCATTCTTCTCTCAAAGTTTCGTGATAGTTAAGGAGTATAGGTCAGAGAAATTGGTTAGAAACTGCTTGGATCTTACCTTAGATTCTTTTTTTTTTCTTTCTTTTTTTGTGTGTCTTTTCAGGGGCGGTGGTAATGTGGTAATTTTATTGTATTCTAAATAATAACGTAAGAAAAACAAATTGACGATGAATGGACGGTAAGGAGCGGCGGCCTAGTTGGTGTTAATGTGGAGTGGTGGCCAAGAGGTAACGCGTCCGCATTGGAAGAGAGAGAATCTGAGCGCGCTGGCTCGAATCACGGCTCAGGTGCCGATATTTTCTTCCCCTCCTCTAAACCTTGAGTGGTGGTCTGGACGCTAGTCATTCGGATGAGACGATAAACCGAGGTCCCGTGTGCAGCATGCACTTAGCGCACGTAAAAGAACCCACGGCAACAAAAGGGTTGTTCCGGGCAAAATTCTGTAGAAAAATGCACTTCGATAGGAAAAACAAATAAAACTGCACGCAGGAAAAAATACAAAAAGAAGGGTGGCGCTGTAGTGTAGCGACGCGCTCTACCTGGGGAGAGCAGCCCGAATTTCACACAGAGAAATCTGTTGTGATAAAAAGAAATACAAATACAAATACAAATAATGCGCACGACTGAGAAGCGAGAGCCCACGAGTTCGAATCACACACTGGCCGGGGTTGTGATGGGGGGCGCGGGGGTGTGTTACTCACCTCTCCACTAGACCTTTTAATGGTGGTCTGGGTGCTAGTCTTTCGAACGAGACAATAAACCGAGGCCCCGTGTGTAGCATTTGCGCTTAGCGCATGTAAAAGAACCCACAGGAACAAAGGGGTTGATAGGAAACCAAATACACTTGGAGACAAACTACTTTGTGTGCTTACGTGCCAGTGAGCGTGTGCTTGTATGCAAAGGTATGCGCGCGGTTGTGTCTCTGAGAGAGAGAGAGAGAGAGATTACCTGAATACCGAGTTACTTAAAAGACAAAAGTGGAGCACAGAGAAAATTGAGCGGAAGAGGAAAAGGAGCGAGAGTGATTTACTGTCATTTTGGGCTAAACCCGTACACAGAGGGAAACAGGAAAGAGGGTAAACTGATTTATTACCTCAGCCGACTCTTTCTTTCTTTCTCTCTCCCTCCCTCTCTCTCTCTCTCTCCCTCTCTCTCTCTCTCTCTCTCTCTCAGACACACACACACACACACTCGTTTTCTCTCTCTCGTTCTCTCCCTCACTCTCTCCCTCTCTCTTCCTCTCGATCCTTGAATAAATAAAAACGTTTTGAGTTATGAGCTTTATTTCTCCCTCCTCTATGCTGACCCCCCACCCCCTCTGTGCTTTCTCTCTCTCTCTCTCTTTGCTTCTCTCTATATTTGTTTTTTTTTTCTCTCTCTCTCTCTGTCGCTCTTTGTATCTGACTCTTCCCCGGCATCCGCTTCTTTTTCTCATTTTCTGTCTGTCTCTCTTGTTCATCAGGCCCCCTCTCTCCCCTCTCTCTTTCTCTTCCTCCCTCCTCTCTCCTTCGTTATCTCTCGTGTTCGGTCTCCTTCGCTCTATTTCCCTGTTTCTCTTTGTCCCCCCCCCCCCCTCTCTCTCTCTCTCTCTATCTATCTATCTGTCTCTCAGTGTGTGTGTGTGTGTGTGTGTGTGTGTGTGTTCTTTCTTTTATTTTCTGTTTATCCCTTTCGCCGTCTTTTTCGACTTCTCTCAATAAAAAAAACTTCGTTTCTCTCTCTCTCTCTCTCTCTCTCTCTCTCTCTCTCTCTCTCTCTCTCTCTCTCTCTCTCTCTCTCTCTCTCTCTCCCACACACACACACACACACACACACACACACACACACACACACACACACACACACACACACACACACACACACACACTCGTTTTCTCTTTCTCGTTCTCTCCCTCACCTCGTCCCTCTCTCTTCCTCTCGATCCTTGAACAAATAAGAACATTTTGAGTTATGAGCTTTATTTCTCCCTCCTCTATGCCCCCCCTCTCTCTCTCTTCCTGTAGTCGAACGGTTTGGGGGTGGATGGAGAGAGAGAGAGAGAGAAAGACAGACAGACAGAGACAGAGAGAGAGATGGGGTCAGTTTGATATAATGTTTTCTTGCGAACGTGTAAATGCATGTGCGTTTTGGGTAGTGTGTGGCAGAATTTCGTACAGTACAATACAGTTATTTAGTAGTGTGCTTTTAACTCGGCGAGTTATGGAAACTAGAAATACCTAGCATGTATCCCACCTCCCCGGAATGAGTATAGCTGCCTGTATGTCGAGGTAAAAACAGTCACACATACAGGCGAGTGAAAGAGTT
>NC_134893.1:31309600-31324600 GCF_041734735.1 Babylonia areolata | reverse complement strand
TGTCCTTCATCTTTTGTGTTTATTGTTCAAACTGAAGACAAGGTTGGTCAGTACTGCCAGGATTTTTCAGCGGCCTGCGGACAGCTATGCACCAGACGCAAGGAATGATCTCTTGTGGGCAAATCAAGGAAAACCGTGATTTTTTTAGCTGAATCGCATCACGTCTCATCGAGTAAAAAGGTGTATCAGGAAACTGTGACTCGGGGATGGTGGTGTGTATAATTGTGTGATTCTCTGCTCGTTTGAAAGGCCTGTCATTTTCTCATGTTTAGTTCTGTAGTTACATTCAGATTGATATATAAAATCTGTTAAGGTTTTAGCCCCATATTAAGAGGGGCAATGACAAAATCGAAAAATAAAAATTGCAATTAGACAAGCACCACAAGACTCATAGTAAAAAAAAAAGAAAGAAAAAAAAGAAAAGATTACGGCACAGAAATTAAGACACAAGAGTCTCTCGTAACTGAAATATTATTTTAAAGAAAAAAAAGAAGAAAACTTTGAGAGAGATGGTCGACAGTGAGTTTGTGTCTGTGCGTCTGCCGTGGTTTTCAGTTTAACGGCTTTCCACTTCAAGTAATATTTAGTCATTGTATGTTTGTGTGCGAAATACGTTTGTGAAGGTGCAAGAAAAGAGAATGAATAAATACATGCAGACAGAAAGACAGACAAACCAAGACAGACATACAGAAAGACAGAAAGACAGACCAAGAGAGACAGACAGACAAACCAAGAGATACAAACAAAAAGAAAACAAATGAAGCACAACACATGATAAACCGCTCACCCCTCTCGTGGCAGCGCATGGTGATACTGGGGCAGGAGACGATACACTCCCAGGTGTACACCCACCTGGACCCAAACCACTGCCACGTGATGACGGAATACCTGAACCGCTACGCCCTGATCGGAGAGTCGGTGCCCGGGGGCAAAGCGGTCAAGATCTACCGACTGGCGGCCTTCGCGCCAGCGCTGCCCCCTTCCATGGAGTACAGCATCCGTGTGTACGTGGTGGAGGACACACAGGACGCCTTGGACGTGAGTGTGTATGTGTGGGGGTGGGGGGGGGACCTTTGCTGTGGTCTGTGGGGGTAGGACATCAGCTATTGTCCGTTCTCAGAGAAGTCGGGGAGAGTGTAGGGGGGTGGAGGGGGGGGGGAAGAGTGGGGAAAGGGCGAGAGAAAGAGAGGGAGACAGAGAAGGAGGGAGGGGGAGAGAGATGGAGAGAGTGAGGGGGAAGGAGAGAGAGAGAGAGAGAGAGAATGGACCAAAGCACGCCACGAACTACTGGCTTGATTGGATGCTAAAGACGAAGGCGTCTTTCTTAGTCGCGTACAGTCTACACTGTGTCTTCCTGGTGTGCAAATCAGTGAAGGTGTCTTATTCATGTCATGAACAGTAATGACTTTCCCCTCCTGAGCATTCGGTACGATTTACTGTACAATTAAGACTTTGTGTTACCGGAGCTATTATTGAAGGTGTGTTTTTGTAGTCATGTACAGCTTATACTTGTGTTCCTGGAAATTGGTATGAATAGTATACAAATTAAGCGAAGTTTTTTTTTAAAGTCATGTACCTGTAAGAATTTGTTTTTCTGGGAGCATGGTGCACAAATATTTGAAGGTGTCTGTTCCAGTTGTGTTGTTTAGTCTTTGTCTTCGTGGAGCATAGTGTACGAATCAAATGAAGTTGTCTTCTTTTAAAAACAGTTTACACTTTGTATGGTTCATATGAAGGTGTCGTTCTTCAGTCACACACAGTTTAGACTTTGTCTTGCTGGAGTAAGGAGAACGAGTCAGTGAAGTGCCTGTTTTAGTTGTGTTGGTCTACGGTTTACATTTTGTTTCGCTTAATTAAGTAGTGTATGTGGTATCCAGCGTGTGCGCTGTTGGCTATAATAGCATTTCAGTTCGTTTATTTTTTCTCTTTTCTTTTCTCTTCCGTTATATTCTCGTCTCTTTCGTTCTCCTGTCCTCTCTGCCTTCCACTCCCGTCTCTGTTCCGGAAGAGGAATACGAATTTGGGGGAGTACTGTATTGGCTGCAGACTCTAATTAAGTTAATATTTTGTGGCGTGTATGATATGATGAAATTAGAGAGTATGGAGCGGGGAAACTTTATGATTCCCGGTGGGTGTTTCTATCTGTCCCAGGTTTTGTACCCGGGGTAAAAGATGATAAGGGGAGCTACGGCACCGGTAAGAGCGCCGGGGTCAATCTGTTAGGCTGCACCGGCTTTCGGAGAGGCCGATAAGAAAGCAGAAGGCTTGCGCGTTTGGGGGAAAGGGTTGAGCTGGATGGCAGCCATCGATGTGGTGTGATTGGTAAAATGGACTGATGGGCAGATAGGCAAATAGGATTGCCGGCCTTCTTCTTCAGAGCCATGCGGTTTTGAGTCTGTGCTCTGTTATGTTTCTCATTATACTGATGGAACGAGGAGGTGGTCTGCCTGTCTGCTCTTCTGCATTTCCGTCTTTGGTTCTAGCCTTGTGTGTGAGGATCAAGATAACCAACGACAGCAATGACACCTTCAGAGGAATGCAGCCCATTTGTTATTTCCCCCAATTGGTTTATGGAAATGTTTTATCTTAAGAGCATTTCTGCGACCTGATGTGTCATCTCTGTGGTATGGAGATATACTGTAGTGTAAATAGAGTACCGCCTTTCGACGTGGCCTTGTGTTCGATGAGCACCAGTGTTGAATCTCTCCAGATTTACATGATCGAAATAATGTGAAAATGGTGTTCTGGGTACATCTCTGCCATATGGTTGTATGATTGTTTTGAGTTGATTGGTTGGTAAATTCATTCAAAGTCTATGGCTCTGTTGATCATCATAAAATGTGTGTAAATTGAAATATTATCCTTCTGTCGCCAGAAAAAACAATTGATAATACTTTAGGGAATAAAAAAAGAAAAAAAGAAAAAAAGAACAATCGTGATAGCGCAACTCTCGGCCTGTATCAGAGATCAACATCAGCTTAAAGTTGGTCAGCTTAACGTTGGTCTAGCAGCAAAGTGAGAGCTGTATGATCAACGGTTTCTCCACAACTATGGGAATTCATTTACAGCTTAGTCTTTGGTAAAGGACTATGACTCTCAAACATGGAGATAAGACTGTTATGGCTCTTGGTGCTACAACCGCCTTGGGGGAGAGTTAGCCTGTGGGGGCCATCCCAACCCGACTGTACTAGTCGGGACAGCAGTTGCCTTCTCTGCTGTTGTGATGGTCATAGTCGGACACGATCGATGAATGGATGGATGGATAGATAAAGAGAGTGAGAGTGAGAGAGGGGGCTATGAGGAGATGGAAATCCGATTGAACCAAACAAAATGCGACAGATCGTTTTCGGAAGAGAACATCTTAAAAAGCCTTTCTTTCCCATTTGAACCCACTAACAACGACGTTTACATAACATCTACATGCAGTATACGTTCAGCCCATATATGAATTTTTTTTTTTTATATCCTTATGTGCTTTTTTTGTTATCTGGGAATAATAGATAAAGCGGAAGGGATGACGGCCTCAGCATAGCCTAGTACTATTTGCCTAAAGGAGCTTAATGGTTAAAATGATTTGTCATGAACTATGTGGTTTTGAAGCTTTCCCCCACAGTTTTGGTTGATATATTTTTGTTATATAATAGGGCAGTCCTGATATGGCCCAGTTAATACAATGCAGAACACATGAAAGATAAATAAATGAATGAATAATTGAATAGAATGGCTAATTAATAATCCAGCTAACATTATTATTATTATTATTATCATTAGCATCATCATAATCACTATTATTATTATCATCATCATCATCATCGTCGTCGTCATAAATATGACATACATCAAGAAGACACGTAACACCAAAAAGACAAATGTTTTGGTTTTATATTACCCCCACCCCCAAAAAATGGGGACAAAGTAGGTGTTTTAATCCGCATATGGGTGTTCCCTCTCCCCAGGGTGTGGTGCAGGTGGAGCAGAGACTGGGGGGCCGCCTGGTGGACCGACCCAAACAGATGGCCTTTCAGGACGGGGGCCACAACCTGTGTCTGACTCTGGACGATCTGTCTGCCGGCTGGAGGAGCAAGTTGCCCGCCAGCTATCAGGTCAGTGCTCTGTGTGGGTGGGTGGGTGGGTGGGTGGGTGAGAGAGAGAGAGAGACAGAGTGGGGGGAAGGGGGTCAGCAGGTTTTAATGGGCCACACCAGCTGTCATGGCTTGGCCTCTCTACAGATTGTCTCTGAAAAGCCTTGTCTCTGAAAAGCCTTCTCATTGTTCCTGCATACCCTCCCTCCATTCCTTCCTTTATTGGTCTCTCTCCATCCTGTCCCACCCTCTCTTTCTCTTTCTCTCTGTGTCTCTGTGACCGTCCCCCCTCACCTCTCCCTCTTCTCTGTCTGTTTGTCTGTCTGTCTCTCAACAGAGTTGTGCGTAACGTGTATAGTTGTTTTTTTTTGTTGAACCCAAAGTTTAATGTGATGTACTATCTGAATTAATGTTTTCACATCACCCCCTTCATGAGGGGCTATGGCCTATTATGAATGAAAACATTCGCATTCCCTCCCTCCCTCTGTGTGTGTGTGTGTGTGTGTGTGTGTGTGTGTGTGTGTGTCTGTCTGTCTGTCTGTCTGTCTCTCTCTCTCTCTGTGAGGGTGTACACATTTATGCTATTGTTTTACGCGGCGAACAGGAAGCGTTGTGTCGGGAAATTTATCAACGCCATACTTTCTAAATCAGTTCCAGTGTGTGTGTGTGTGTGTGTGTGTGTGTGTGTGTGTGTGTGTGTGTGTGTGTGTGTGTGTGTGTGAGATTGAGAGAGAGAGAGAGAGAGAGAGAGAGAGAGAGAGAGTTTGTGTGCTGTGTTGTGTTGAGTACACCGCTCAATCAGATAAACAAAATTCGACTGAATGAAATTAACAAAATTGTATTTATCAGAAGGAAAACATCTCTGCAAACCCAAAACATGAAATTGTTTGGGAATATGATATTTCTCACTGAGAAAAAACACAACTCTGTAATGTTACTTTTTTTTTTTGCTAGTATTTTTGGTTTATTTATTTGTGTAGATTTTGTTTCTCTTTCTTCTCTTTTTCTTTTTTTTTTTTTTTTCACTTTTTCTTCTCTGAATTTTAGCAATACAATGTCGATTGTGGTAACATGGGCCGACGCCTGAAAGCATTCTGTGTTATGTTTGGCACACTTGAGGGCGCTTTTTCTCCTCCTCTATTCCTTCTCTCTTTCTCCTCGTCCTCGTCCTCGTCTCCATCCTCCTCTTTCTTCTTCTTCTTCTTCTTCCCTCTCTCCAACCTCCTCTTCTTCTCTTCTCCTTCCTTTTCCTCTTCTTCTCCTCCATCATCATCATCGTGGTCGTCTTCTTCTTCCTCTCCGTCTTCTTCTTCTTTCCTCTCTTCATTTTTTCCCTGAAATCTTGTGGGACCTCTACGTTTTCAAGGCGCACTTTTTTGTCGTTTTTCCTTATTTGTTTCTGTTTCCTTCTCTCTCTCTCTCTCTCTCTCTCTCTCTCTCTCTCTCTCTCTCTCTCTTTCTCCCTCTCCCGACCTTTTTGAAAGCGGTGTTTCCAGAGATCTCTGTCAGAAACAACTTCCTTCCATGTGTTGACATCCTTGTGCATTTCACAACAAGACAGCTGCGCCAGTTTGGGCAGAAATGTTTTCTTTGGAGTCCTTCCTTTTCTTTTCTTCTCTCTCTGTCTTTTCATGTTTCTGTCTGCGTGTCTGTCTGTCTGTCTGTATCTCTCCCTCTCTCTCGCGCTCTCTCTGTCCCCATCTCTGTCTTGTGAGAGAGAGGGAGAGAGAGAGGTGGAGGGGGGCACAAAATGAAAATCACACATCTCATGTCAACGAACTGTTTCCATTTACCCCATCCACCCCATCCTGTTTCATTTTCATTCGTGGTCCTTGCTAGGAGGCCCGGTGTTTCGACTCTAATTTGACAGAATCAGCGTCTGAATCTCACGTCCAACTGGAAGGGCAGAGCAGCGCACCTTTGGATCTGATTGTGGATTGTTCTTTTGTTCTTTACTCACGCTTGGTGCCATTTGCGACAACACTGAAACTGCTTGGTTTTGTGTTTGTTTGTTTGTTTAATCTTTTCGTAGTGCTCCAGTGTCGTCGTCAAGCCGTTAAGGTGTTCCTGGACTTCGAGGCGTAACTCGGCATGATGTTGAGTTCTTGGAAAGGCGTTTTATTTCGGTTTTTCTCACACCACCCGGGTGTGAATGGGTACCTGCTTCAGGTCGCGGGAGGATGAAGCGACAGGAGGAGAGAATAGTGCGCCTCCTTCCTGTGCAAAGCCCTTGACTCAGTGGATACGAATTCACTGCCACCTACGGTCGTAACAAGCATACAGCACTTGAACACTTTTGTTCACTTTATGTTCCAGCGGGTGGGAGGATCGTCAGAAAAGACAGTCAGAAATCAAGCTGAGCACCTGTCACGGTCAGTGACCGCTTGTCCAGTGCATTGAAAAGATCTGACAATAGTTCTCATTCACATCACTGGTCGAGAAGGTACACGTCTTGTTTCCGGTTGGACGTTAGACTGGAAGAATGAGAACGGCTGCGCATGCATTTTGCATCACAGAGACGGCGATTGGTGCAGTCGAGGTGTGTGCGGTTTGCATCGGAAGATGGATTTGTTCAAAGCACGTAGAATGTGGGGGGATGAATACATTTCATCAGTTTTGTTGGGCACGCTGTTGCAGAAGGTGAATTACTCATGAACAGAAATCATGAACATTCCGTTTCCTTTGTCATAAAACGTTGTACCCTTCCCATCTGGTTTGAAAGAAATTTGGGGGGTGAACAGGTAAGCACGTATGTTATCATATTTACCTTTGAGTAAAACACCCCATGTACAGAAGCTGCTGTGGATGCCCCCAGGTACAATGGATATTGTTTCCACTCGGTTTTCTCCACCCCGCGGTGAGATTGAAATCTTTGAACGTTGAGGCGATCACTCCCTGCTCCAGACAATGTATTCCTCGGTTGGTGGTGCTTTCCCCGACAACGACTCTGCTGCGAAAGGTACACCTCCTTGCACCCAGGTGCCGCAGTCTTGCCTGGAATCATTTACCCACCGTTCTCTAGTTGCACGCGCTCGGGAGCCTCTTGCACCCGGATCACCAGCGCACTCGGAATTGGCGGTGCCAGTGGAAATGTTTGGTCAGACAACACACCCCTCCCTCCCTCCCCCTGCTAGGGAGAGGGTCTAGAGTTACCTCCCGGCTCAGTTTTGCCCCCGGGGATAAATACGTCATGTATCGCACGCCTGGGGCGAGTCCTGATAAACAGTTCTCCATTCTTGATTTTACCTCTCCTGTTTGCTCAAAAGACACATCAAAATATATCAGACTTTTCGGCATTTTGTACGCGCGCATCAATACGACTTTATCTGCAGCTGAAGTGCGTGGAAGGTAACAAGTTTCTGCCTGTTTCGTTTCGGCAGATACGGACTCTTATTCTTGTTTAGCCTATAAATTAACATTGAATTTTGCTGTGGCTTTTCATCTCGTGCAACCCCCGCCTCCCCTGCCCCATCCCCCCCCCCCCCTGCCCCATCCCCCCCTGCCCCATCCACCCCCCACACACACACACTCTCTCTCACCGCCCACCCCCATCCCCCCTCCAGTCTAGCTCTGCCTACAGTGTTGATGTCTTATCACGACACATGTGATACTTATAAATAACAGGGGAATTCACGGTTTCAGCTCAGGTAGACCAGTAAGATGTAGTCGTCGCAACAGGGGGGTGGAATGTCTGCATATCATGCGAGTTACGTTTTGTGCTTTGATCTTCAGAGAGCTGAAGGCGTTTGGAAACATGGGAAATACGAATTTGGATGATAAGGAGGTTGGTAGTGGGCTGGGGGGTGGGGGGTGGGGGAGGTGGGGGGGGTATAATATACCACATGGGCAGAACACTGGTGAGGAGGCCTTGATTTAGATGAAAACATCAGGTAGATTTCTCTATTTAGTTATCTAATCATTCATTTCGTTTTTTGATTATTCATTTTTGTCTATTGGTTTATATATTTATTTATCAATCCATTTTACATCACACTAATCTGTTTCAGAAGAGAGAGAGAGAGAGAGAGAGAGAGAGAGAGAGAGAGAGAGAGAGAGTGTGGGTGGGGGGGGGGGCACTGGTCTTTTTTTTTTCTCGCTTGTGAAAAGACAAATGGAATGACATATCACAGGTTACAGCTGGAACCAAACTTAACTTTCTTTTTTGTTTTCAATATATCTTTCTTTTTCTCTTTCTATCGTTTTCATTCTTTCTCTTTCTTTCTTTTCTGTATTATTTTTGCATTAATTTCTTTCCTTCTGTTCTTTTCTCTCTTTTTTTTCTACGTTTTGTTTGTTGTTGTTATTCTCAATAGTTCCTTCTCTTTTCGGCGGACAGAAGACACCCTGAGTAAACAACTGTGATGATTACAGAACCATTAAGGGTATGTATGAAACTAAAGAGGTGTCGTCAGGATGAATTCGATCGGGCGGGGGAGGGGTTGGGGAGGGGGGTGGGCAGGTGGGTATTAGCAAAACGTCACACCACAAATAACAAATATATCCGTTGGGGTAGACTTGAAATGGGAAGTGGGTCATTATAATCCACGTACGGACTTGAAGTCGCGAAATTCAGAGAGAGAGAGAGACAGTTTAGAAAAGGTGAAAGAAAAAGGTAGAAGGCAGAACAGGTAAACATGATACCAATACTGTGATTTTCTCGGAGGGAGGATGGGTGGTGCTCCCACACACGCACACACATATACTCGCACGCACGTAGGTATTATCAGACATACGCACATCTATGGAAAACCAAGACAAATGGGCTTGGATTTATTATTCTCTCTCTCTCGCTCGCTCGCTCTCTCTTTCCCCCCTCTCTCTGTCTCTCTCTCTCTCTCGCCACACACACACACACACACACACACACACACACACACACACACACAAACCGAGAAGAAAAGGTGTCTCATCGCGGTCTGTGCTGGCAGCATAGCAATCCCTTCTTGAGGTTGGAAAGTCCTGGATCATCCATCCACCTGTCTTTTCAACGGTGCCTATAGTGCTTGCAGGCTAATTGCGCAACAGTATACGGAATCAATGACTATGTGGTGTGTGGGGGTGTGTGGGAGGGGGGTATGGTTTTTGTTCTCTTTCTTTTTTTCCTTTCTTTCTTTTTCTGTCCTTTCCTTGTCTTTCTCTTCCTTCCTTCCTTCTTATATTTCCTCACCTTTCTTTCTTTCTTTTTCTTTCTTTCTTTCTTTCTGGTATTTCATATTTGTTGCTCTTGTTTTGCTCCTAATCCTATTCGTACTCTTTCTTTTTTTTCTTCTTCTCCCCCCCCTCCCCACCCCCCACTCCCCTCCTCCTCCTCTCTCCCTCCTTTCTTCCTTCCATATTTCTTAATCATTCATTTTTGTTCTTTTTATTCTTTCTGCTTTTATTTCTTACTGTCTGTCTTTCTTTTTTTTTCTTTTTCTTTTCTTTCTCTTTTTATTTATTCTTTCTTTCCTCCTTCTTCTTCTCCTCTCTATGTTCCCCACTCCTTTTGGCCGATGTATATTTGGCTTGTGTCAGGGCTGAGGCGTAGAGATAGCCGGGAAAAACCAAACTACACACACTCACACACAGCGCCTTTGTTGTTGTGTTTATTAGTGGGCAGAAAATAGTCCCCCGGTGACGTCAGAAAAAATTGTCTGTAGGCATCTCTCTCTCTCTCTGTCTGTCTCTGTCTCTGTCTCTCTCTCTCTCTCTCTCTTTCGCTTTTTCTTTTGTCCGACTGTTTCTGTGGATGTCTGTATGCCGATGTATATCTGTCCGCCCATCTGTTTCTCTGTCTGTCTCTGCCCCCCACCCCCTCCTTCTCCCCCCTCTCCCCGCTATCTCTCTCATTGTTTCTCTGTCTGTTTCTGGACTTGTGGTGTATTAACATATGTGTTTTTTCTCTCGATTATATGTGGCGATAAATGCTTTACATATGTCCATGTTTCCTTTGTAATGTTGTTGTTTTTTTGTTTGTTTTTTATTTTATTCATTACATACAAACATATTTTACTTTGTCTGTATCATGTCCCAAGGGCTGGTTGTAAAGAATTCACGTCAGTTGCTTATCCCCCTCTCCACCCCCTTGTTTCTCTCCGTCACAGATGACACATGAGTGTTTTCGCAGTGAACATGGGATGTGCATGGGTTGACTGCGGATCGTTCGTAATTAAATCGGATTTCAGATGGGAATAGGTTAAAATGAATGGTGTCAGGCAATATTAGCATACTGTTCAATAATAACTATTGAAACTGTGTAGTGTACAGCATGTTGCTTGTGGTTATGCTGATAATACGTTCGTTTTTGCAGTTGATTTCATTTCACAGAAGACGCCATTTTAGTTATTAAATTATAGAAAAAAATATTGGATTGGGCGATTGATTAAACAAAATTGAGAAAACAACAACAAAACCAACGAATTTTAATTGGGTGGTTTGGAAAAAAACAAAAAAAACAATGGAACTTGATTGGACTTTTTGTTTGTTTGTTTGTTTTTTGTTTTTGTTTTGATTTGTTTTGTGGTTGTTTTTTTGGGGTTTTTTGTTGTTTTTTATTGGTCGGTGGGTTTTCTTTCTTTTAATTTTTTTCCTCTTTTTATTTATAGAGAAATGGGATTGGATATCCGGGGATGATACCATTAACCAACTTTGACCTTTTTGCTTTCGACGACTGGGTGGTGTGTTGGTTGCGAATGTCAACAATTACGGAGACGAATCATGTTTTGCTTCATCTCTTATTTCATGGTGATGATGGAGATCGTTTGTGGAGTGATCAACTGGAGGTGAAAGAAGATTGGTACATGCTGATGACGATGGTTTTGATGTGATCGGCAGGAAGATGAACGGAGATAATCGGAAAGGAGAGTGATGGTCGACAGGGAAGGTGTTTTTGACATAAAAAATCATTATGTTACAAAAAAAAGAGAGGTAGATAATTATTATGTATATTATATATTAAGTAACGAAACGTTCTCGATAAATCGATAACTGTCGGCATTTTTCATATTCCCCTAAACAGTAGCAATTTACAGACAACACACACACACACACACACACACACACACACACACACACACACACACACACACACTGATAGAAGTGTGGGTGGACACTGATACCAGCATTTTGAATAGGCCACAGCCCCTTTCATGGGGAAACTGGGAGCAGGGGTGGGCGGTTCACATTGATAAACTTATTACTGTTAGTTTGAAAACGATAACAACAATAGCAAATTCATAGGAAATGCGTTTCGTGGTTATTGAATCCACATATTTTGTCTTGTGAGCTGACATGAATATTATTTTGTATGCTTTGGTTCTGTACTCAGAATTGAGAATCAGAAGAGAAGTCAGAATTCTTCATTTCTGGGGAAGCACTGATGCGCATATTTTCACCCAGTCTACACTGCACAGTACTAAATGATTTAATACAAGGCATAAGCATGATCGTTACAACAAATATAGAGGAAAGAAACACACACATCAAAATGTTGGAATTTTGTTGTACTTTGAGCAATGATGCACACAAGTATACTGATAAAACTACATAAACCAATAAGGGGAGTACATTACTATAGCAAGGGAAGTGTATGGGCTAGAGAATAGAGACTGAGACAGATAGGGGGGGAGGGTGAAATGAAAGATGGAGAGAGACAGAAAGACAGACAGAGAGCTGCAGAGAGAGATACATGTTTTTATCCTCCGGTTACGAAAAGAAAAGAGAAAAAGTGGGTGTGGATGGATTTCCTGAAGCAAAAACAAGGGAGAGAAAGGGGGTCAAGAAGGAGAAAGAGAAGACAGGCACAACACACACAGAGATCATCTCATCTTGCATCAAAGGAATGGCGGCCTCTGTCAAGATTAGTTCACCCACTCAGTCTCGTTTTTTGGTTGCTCTTTCCACCCACTTCTGTTGTTCCTTGTTCACGTTATACTGACGTCGACAGCTGTGCAGGCCCTTGATATGGTGGGATGCCAGCAGCAAGAAAAAATCTCAGCAGTCACCAATCGCTTGTGGCTCAGGGATTCAGCTTCTGGGGTCGATGACTGCTTGTGGAATTTACAACCGTGTCCTGGCTTCGAAATGTCTTCACACTGGGTGTAGATACGTCTTCAGATGGAAGACGATTTCAAAACTAGGCCAAAATGCCTCCACAATGAGGCCAACAAGGAAATCACCATGCAGACCATGGTATTTCTTGATTGTCATTCGCGTCATTGTGTTTCCGTCACATTCCACTGTCGGTATTTCTGGTTGTCTGGATAACGAACAAAACATTCCATCAGAGATGTGGTAAATGTACTGAGAGTCTTTTCGAAAAGGGAAAGTCGAAAACCATTTTGGAGACAGCCATCGCCAAGTTGCAGCCATTCTGTGCATATCCCCCTCTCTCCCCTCCCCTCCCCTCCACCCCCATCCCTCCCCTCCCCGTTCTATTCTGTAACGACAAACAGCGGGCCATGAGCATCAACCAATCAGGACACTGCAAGCGCAGGAGATCACACGTGACCCAGCAAGCCCTCCACTGGATCAGTGGACTCAAACACTCAGTGAATGCTCTGCACGTGAGTTAATTAATTGCTCCAAGCCCGCCTGTTGCGGGTGAAAGGATTTTGGCCGACTTCAGAGGCCTGCTGATGCCTTCCAGAGTCCCACCCACCCCACTTCCAGGCAGATAACTACCGCCCCGATGGGTTGTTATCCACGCAACACCTGCATCATCTGCAGGAAACGTGCATCTCTCTCTTTCACATACACACGTACACACATCCACTTTGACCACTGTGCGCGGCAAACACATTTTACAGTAAAAAAAAGGAGAAAATATCCGCCAATCTCATCTACCACACTGACTGCTGCAAAGGCCGTGATGCCCAGTGTATACGGAAGAAACAGATGCAGGCTCTACAACATGGAATCAACAGACACGTCAGACATATTCACAAACAAGTCAGTTCTGCAGGACGGCTGGACACCAGCAGCACAAACTACACAACGCAAGATCTAGATCCTGAGTGTTGAAAAAGTGCAGTGAGAGTATCAGGTATCACTGAGCAGGCACACAGAAAACGAGGCCCAAAATCTGAAGGAACATCGTGGGGGATGAGGGGGGTACGGTGGTGATGGGGTGGGTGGGGACTCAGAGCTATAACGGTGACTGTATTTTTGTTTTGGGCAATCAACGCGTCTCGATGAATTTGTGCGATGCTCATGAAATTTCTCGCGCATATGCATCATTTCTAATGGAAGTTTACATTTTAACATCCTGTTTATTGTTGTTGGTTTTTTTTCTTAGTATAGAACTGAGAGAAATTCAATTTCTCATGCTAGAGAAACAACAACATTCAAGCTTCAAACCCCGAACGTTTTAGCTTTTTGCAGCGAGTAACTGCTCGTACATTTAGAGGACTTGAGATGCTCCCTTGTAATTGGAAGGGACTGTGACGCTGGGAACACATGCCCCTCACAAGTGGTAGCACTTAGAAGCCATGCAGGTAAGTCGTCGTGCAGCCGTGCTTCACGTGCTGCTGTGCAGCTTGCTGTGATTCCCCCCGCCAGCCCAGTGCCGCAATATGAAGGATGCGCCAGACGTTCCCAATTACAGCTGGGGTTAAATTGTAGGGCCCTTCAAAGACATCTCTGTGCCTGCATGTCGAGCTTTGGGAAAGGAGTTGAGGAAGAGACGATCGTGCCTTGCTTACATTCCATGTTGTTGTTTGTTTGTTTTTGTTTTCTTTTACTTCCTGAAGAAACCGAATGTTACTCGTCTTTGATTGTGCGCCTCGTTCCTTCTTTCCTAGTTGCCTGTCTTCTGTCGGTCATGTATGTTTCAGCTTCGTCGTCGTCTTGGTGTTTGTCGACGACGAAGTGTTGTAGAACTAGTTCGGTGGACTTGGCAGTGTTCTGTGTGCTTGAAGACAGTGATGTTTATGTGATGTCCGTCTGCACTCCATTTGAATTTTGTAATAACTGGGAGAGTAAAGTAGACTGGCCTCCTCCCCTCCCTCTCCCCATTTTGCCTTTTTTTTATACACTCGGTTTTAGTTTCAGTTTCAGTGAGGTGTCAAAGCGTGTGGACTGATCCATATACGCTACACCACATCTGCTGTTTGGAAAGAAAGAAAGAAAGAAGCAGATGCGACCTGACCTTCGCATAAATCCAACGCACTGATCAGGCCTTGAGAGCCTACTATGCTAGGTTTGTGTGAAACATTAACATGAAATGATGGAATTATTAGAGAAAATAGACAAATGAGTGAATGCATAAAAGTATAGCCATCAACGCTGTGCTTCTTCCAGTGTTTGCTTCCTGTCCTCCTTCCGTCCGTCTGTCTGTCTGTCTTTGTGTCAGTGTGTCTGTCTGTTATCTGACTGAAGTGAGCGTTGCTATCTGTTATCGTGACGGGCCAGATAATCAGTCGGGGCAATGAGTTGAATCAGGGTAATGAAGCGAAGGATAAAAACGTAGTCTTCTTATCGTTTATCGTTGCGCGCGCGCGCGCACGCGCGTGTGTATGTGTGTGTGCGTGTGTTTGTGTGTGTGTGTGTGTGTGTGTGTGTGTGTGTGTGTGTGTGTATTCCAGTAAAATAAAATCCATACTCCTTTTCACTTAGTGCAGTACAAACATTTCTTTGTTGACGATTTCTCTGAATTTGTGAGAACCTGGGTTTCCTCATCTGTATCAGTAAAGTTGATGCTACCAAGACCACCTCGAAGCTTACATGAGTGCCTTTGGTTCTTTAGGAACTGATAAAGAGACTTACGTCAGCTATCTTTTATCGATTGGTGTGTCCTTATAAAAATGGATTTCATGGCACTCAGGAACGATTTCGTATCAATGAAACCTACCACGGTGGAGATAGTTACTGGAAAGTGAGTACACGTATCTCACGTCGTTCAAAGCTTCTAAAATAGCAGCGGGTTCAGTAGTACTGTATA
>NC_134893.1:31287100-31307100 GCF_041734735.1 Babylonia areolata | reverse complement strand
GACTGTTTGACAAACACTTCCCCCCCGGCACGCTTCAGAACCACAGCTACCGGTACAACCTTCCCAGCTTCCCTTCCCTGTTCCCCTCTCTCAGTCTCGGTGTAACAGCTTCATCTACACCCCCTCCCCCCTTGCTAGGTTTTATCCAGGAGTCATTCTGGGCTAGCGGTCATTAATTTTGTGGCAAGCCAAGATCCTCCTTCACTGGGGTTAAATCCAGCTATTGACAAAAGGAAGGTCGTTTTGAGCTAGCCTTTAATGGCCACCTCTTTCTTTCCTCCTCGCCATTAAAACTTATCAGCAGTAAACTTGGGGAAGTTCTTCGATAAGCATGTATTGGTTCTAACTGGGCCAAATCTAGTCCGGGGGTTAATTCTAAGCTGGAACGGGCCCCAATGTCCATTCCCAGGGAGGGGGAATCCAGGTAGGGAAGGGTTAGTTCTGACTAGTTGAAGTTAACACTTGGGTGTCATTCCAGGCCAGTCTACAAACGCCAGTAGATCCCGGCGGGTAAATCCCGGCGAGTCAAATTTGACACTGGGGTAAAACTCAACAGGGGTAGGAATAGCCTTCAACACCGGTGGAAACGGCTAGCAGTGAATGAAAGCACGGAGGTTGCGTTACTGCCAGACCCATCTCGCCGTTTAGCCCCCGCTTGCCAGGAGCGTTTCCTCACCTGGTAAACCTACCCTTGATGCTCAGGTAATAGAGAACGTCTTGTTAGCAAGTTTCCCCCAAAGACTCGAATGTTTTCAACACCGCAAGTCTTTGCACTACCACAACCAGCACAACAGCGTTGAACTGACGCAGACGAAAAAGTCGTCACTGACAAGCCATGAATCGAAGGAAAACATTATATATATATTTTTTTTTAGTTGAATCGGGGGTGGGTGGGAGGGGAGAAGGGGGGGGGGCTGATCGGTGTGTGTGTGTGTTTCGGGGGGTTGTGGGTGGGGGTTGTGGAGAGAGAGACCACTCCTGCCGTCATCACTCCTGCTGGGTGTTTATTTGTTGTTGATACCGCCTTGGCTGTTTATTGTTTGTGGAGCTGTTTTTAGCGTCGGCTTTCTTTGTGGCGGAACCTGTCAGTTTCCAGTTGCAAGGATGCTTATGTCATGCTCGTTTTCACAGAAACGCCAAGTTCTCTGAATCCCCCCCTATCCCCCCCCCACCCCCCGACCCCCCCATCCCCATCTCCCTTCCCCTCCCCCCTCGTCCTGGAATGGAATGCTGACAGATATAGTGGGCTGACTGACAGAGGGTAGCAGAACAAAGATTAATGTTTCGGGTGTTGTGTTTGAAAAAAATGATGGTTTGTCTTTTAGTTTGATTAATAGCGCCTTCATTATACTGGATTGGTGGGCAGCATAGTGGCAGCTGAAAAATAATGTTTGGTTTGTCTTGAAAAATGTGGGTTGTCTTTAATAGCGAGTTCGTTATATTTGATTGAGAGAGAAAGAGACACAGACAAACAGAGAACTCAGTTGCGTTCTTGAATTGATTACAACCATTCCATTATTGATCATGGAATGGTGCCACATTCTTGGCAAAAAAGTACGTATGAAGCATGTATCTATTGTTTCCTTTATCATTTCATGTCTTTAAAGTTTTAATGGTATAGGAAATGGGGGGAAGATGCGATACATGTCGCTTCATGATTTTTGCTGGCTGTCAATTTTTCTTTGCTGATTGGCCGACGACAGTTTCCGGCATGATGGCATAAGCAGATGCTGTAAAAATACCAGTGTGCCACATTTCCTGGTTACAATCCTTAAAGTCAAATGGTATACATTATTCTGTTCTGTCACTTTGTCATGCTTTTTCGTAAGATATGTTGAATGTCTGTGAGTTGCGAACACAAATGAACTATGTTTAATCGATTCCTCTATGTTGTAATATTTACTAAGATATGTTGAATATCTCTTTATGGCGTATCAAAATGAACTATGTTATAATCGATTCGTGTGTGTGTGTGTGTGTGTGTGTGTGTGTGTGTGTTTCAGGAGGCGGGAGCCATGCACACCCTTCAGAAGACGAAGCCAGCCCTCAGCCCCACCCCCACCACCTCCAGTTCTGGAATCAGCTCCCTTGTCACCACTCCCATCCCCTCCCCGCGGGTCTTTAGGTATACCCCCTTTAAAGTGGGCCTCGTGGTGTGTGTGTGTGTGTGCTTGCGCGGATGTGTGTGTGTGTGTGTGTGTGTGTGTGTAGTGGGAGGAGGCCTCTCAAGGACTGATAGGCGCGTTGGGTTTATGCGAAGATCAGTCATCTGTTGCCTTTTTTGTATAGCAGATATGGTGTAGCATATATGGATCAGTTCGCACGTTCTGATACCGCCTTGAAATTGAAACTGGAAAGGGGGGGGGAGGGGGGGAGCTTTGGGTTGACTGCATGTTTCAAACATCCGAAAGGAAGACTCTCCGTGTTCGAAAGGAATTGTAAAATCGACAGGATATTCTCTTTCATTTTAACCTGATATATGTTTTATTTTGTTCCTTTTTGAACGGGAGGATGTTAGTGGAGGGTGGACGAGGAAAGGGGGTGATCGGGAAGTGGGTCAGAAGATCGGTTTGTATCGATACTTGTGTTTTCATCGTTTTCCGTTCATTTGTCCACAGATGGCCTCTTTCGTTTTAGACCCATCTTTAGGGCTGGATGTAAATATGCGGGGATGACGTTTGCGCATGCGATGCATGGTTTACGCACAGCAACATAGCGCATTGTTACATGTATGATAACGTCAGCCCAGATTTGACCATGATAACCAACAAGGAAAGAAAGAACATATATATATAATTTATAGTGAGCATGAAATCCAAAACAAAACCTGAAGATTATGTGCAAATACATGTCATATAAGTGCTGAAGTTTTGGTTTGTTTGTTTATTTGTTGCTGTTGTTTTTTTTTGTGTTTTTTTCAGTTCACTGATTATGTCTTGCACCAACCTAGGATAGGCTCTCAAAGACTGATTAGCGTGTTGGGTTTATGCGAAGGTCGGGCATCTGCTTGGTCTTCTTCTTTTTTTTCTTTTTTGACAGCATATGTAGTTCAGCGCATGAGTACCAGTCTGCACGCTTTGATACCTCCTTGAAAACTGAAAACTGATAATGAATCAATCAACAAAAAAGAAGAACACCTGCTAACTGTTGTATCTGTCCCCACCAGGTTACCGTCCCACACCCGCAGTCAGTTGTGTCAGTTACTGGACCCTCCCAACGTCAGGGGCAACGACTGGAGGATGCTGGCCCAGGCACTGACCGTCAACAGGTAAAGGGCGCCGCACCACACCTTATCATACCTCACCACATCTCACCATAGCTCATCTCACCTCGCCACACCTCACTACACCTCACCATACCTAATCTCATCTCACCACACTACACCACTCCGCACACCGTACCTCACAATACCTCACCTCATTTCAGCACGTCACACACCTCACCTCACCATACCTCACCTCATTCCACCACGCCACACACCTCAACACACCACACCACACCTCAACACACCATACCTCACCTCAACACACCACACCACACCTCAACACACCATACCACACCTCATTTCACCACGCCATACACCTCAGTACACCACGCCACACACCGCAACACACCATACCTCACCTCAACACACCATACCTCACCTCATTTCACCAAGCCACACACCTCAACACACCACACCACACCACACCTCAACATACCACACCACACCTCAACACAACACACCTCAACACACCATAGCTCACCTCATTTCACCACGCCACACACCTCAACACACCACACCACACTACACCACACCTCACCTTATCTCACCACACTACACCGCGCCACACACACACACACACACAATTATATTTACATGCACTACATAGTTACTTACATACATACACACTTGAATACATACATACATATTACAGTTGATATTTTTTTTACTGTAAAACCCTCAGGTTACTGTTCGTTCTTTGACGTGCATTTGGTGCACACTATACACGGTACCTCGGTTTATCACCTCATTCGAAAGACTAACATCTAGTCCACCTGTCAAGGCGTTTGTTGAGGTATGAATCAGTCATTTCATTGTCCCCACGAAACCACCTCAAATAATTCAATAATAGTAAAGAACATACCAAGACACGTGTCAGTAAGCGGCACAGTACGTAACATTCCAATGTTTTGAAAATTCAAAGGTAAGATTCCGCCGCCCGAAGTTTATTATCTTTCCTTCAGCACGCCAGACCGTGAAGCAGAATATACCCAACAGCACGCGGGGGTAGTTTGTTGTTGCTTTCATAGGAAGCTACGAGGTGGTGCTGGTTTTGAACCGAGGACGAACCCATCCCGAGAGAGGGGCTTGCAGGACTGGTTTGTTTGAACTGAAAGGCTGAGCGCCACGGAGCAATGCACACGATAATTAGGGTTGTAACAACTTGGGTGGAGCGGGAGGATCAGCCGACAAGGAGATCACTCCTTCCGTGAGCACAACAGCTATGTGTTTCATTTTCCAGTGGTGACCAGGCAGACTATTTGGCTATGATTATCAATTGCACAAAAAGCCAGAGACACGGTTAACTTATTGAAAGTAAGTAAATAAACCCATGAATGGTGTTTCGGGTTGGTTTGTGTGTGTGTGTGTGTGTGTGTGTGTGTGTGTGTTGTTGTTGTTGTTGTTGTTGTTTTGTTTGCCTTTTTCACTTTTTTAATGAGGTCCCCTCCCTCACCCTTTCAAAAAGTAAATTGCACAGAAAGCCGGAGACACATTTAACTTTATAAAAGTATAATTTAAAAAATAAATAAATAAACCCATGAACTCTGAATGGTGTTCCTTTCTTTTCACTTTTTAAACGAGGCCCCCTCCCTCACCATTTCAAAAACAAGTGTAAAACAAGAATAAAAAAGGCCACCAGTATGGGTTGATACTACTTGCATCTATCACATGTTGCAGAACTCACGGACTTGGTATAAGCTTCTGGCAGACAAAAACAACCACATGCAGAAATCCAAACTGCACTGTTCCTTGGCTTGGCACTCTCTGGTGACTGCAGTTCGTATTCCGCTCACGCGCCAGAGAGGTTGAAGAGAGGAGGAAGTTGACATGAACAGTGCAGTGCGGTCAAAGACGTCAGTAGTTACGATCGATGTTCCTTGCGGATTATTTTGGGAATGTGTGCGCACGTGCTTGCTGAAGATCAAGTCACTGTCACAGCCATGCTAACTTGATACATGTATGCTGGAGGGATTTATGCGCCTTTGACTCGGAATAGTGCCTCATGCTTCAGCTTGTTTATCGGTTATTTTCCCAGCGGCTTCGTGGAAAGTTTTTACTCGCCAGTGGTTTCTCTCTCTCTCTCTCCACACACACACACACACATATAGATATATATATATATATGTGTGTGTGTGTGTGTGTGTGTGTGTGTGTGTATTTATTTATATCCGGCTCAACGTCTATCGAGTAAGTTTTGAAAATGCAACGATAATATTCTGTTTCTAATTTCTAATAAATCATGTCACATTTTGCCTTCTGAAAGTACATCTGACGAGTTAACAAACACACAAGTTATATTCTATTATGTAATTTTGCCTCCTGAATGTAAGTTGGACCTATCTCCCTTGCCTTACCCCTTACTTCACAGTCCCTCCGATTATATCATATATTTAGACATGCATGAGAAACACCACTATTATGTCTGATTTGCCCATTGATTAAATATTTTGTATAATCTGCCTGCCCATTAAACAACAAAATGTGTCCAGTTTGCCTGCTGAATAAACTGAAAATGTTTTGTCTTGTTTTGCTTCTGAAAAAAACAACAGAACTTTTGTCAAATTTGCTGAACGTTGATATTCTCTTCTTCTGTTCCATAGTCTCAAGATAATAGGGGCACCACTGATGACCTGGCAGTCAGATTCCACCCTTTCTATCTGTTCATGGTCTGTCACATTGCGTCGCTCAGTCTCAGGCTTGGAATAGTGTTCTGCTTTCTCTTTGTTTTCTGTCTGCCTCTCCACTGAATGAAAAATAACCGACAGCTGAATCTATCTGTCTCGCCCTCCTCAGATACATCAACTACTTCGCCACCAAGAGCAGCCCCACGGACTACATCCTAGACCTGTGGGAGGCCCGCCACCGCCACGAGACGGCCGTGACAGAGCTGGTCAACATCCTGAGAGCCATGGGCCGGCTGGACGCCGCTGCAGTGCTGGAGAAAGGAGTCGCCGCCTCCTGAGGGGGGGCCCGTGTGAGGCCTCACTGAGAAGGACTCCTCCGATGACCCACCCTCTGCTCCCCCCTCCCCCACCCCCGCCATACACTTCAAGTCAACTCCATGGAGAAGCTTCTGTGGAAGGCCTGAAATGGATAACTTCAGTGAGGGAGGAGGGAGACTAGTCGTGGAAGACTCCTACCATGAGACTGACAAGACTCCGGGCTTTAATATGACCATTGATTTTGTTTTTGTTTACTTTACTCCTTTACAAACAGTAGCATGTTTGGTGGGGATATGCAAACATCATCAATCAACTGAATTAATCAAATTTTATTGCATGGTTGCTAATCTGACGGAGTTATGAAGATATAAGTGAGTGTGGGGGTATGCAAAAATCATTTATAAGATATTCTCATCAAATGTAATTGCATGGTTGCTAAAACGGATGGTGTTATGAAGATATAAACGAGAGTGTGGGTAACTTTTCATCCACGAGGTTCAGCGAAGGTTCAACCTTTTTCAACTTAATTAGAAAACGCGCATAAGTATACTTCTTTAAAATGGATAGAGTTAATTTTGGGCAGCACCCAAACCACTCCAGCCCTGGTCCCGAAAGAATTCCATGATGAGCAAGTTTGGGCTGGTATCTTTTCGACTCCTTAGTCATTCAGAGGTAATACAAGATCGACTCCAAACTAACACGAGTGGAGTGCATTCAGGGCTATGATAGAATAACTCACTGGGAAGTCATTTGTGGGGAGAAGGGCAGTACTACTGGACCCCTGATAACTCCCTTGGAGTCTCTTGGGGACATGGGATGGAGTCAACTAGTTGAAGTTCTGTCTCGAAATGTTCCCCTCAAGATCTGTCTTGATTTTCAAGAACAAAATTGCGCTTCATAATACCCATACATTTTTTTAAAGCCTGCCCTGAAATGATTCCACAGGGAGTGTTTGTGGGCCGACTCCAGTGGAGTGAACACGGTGTATGGAATCATTTCCAGGCGTTACACTGGTTCCTGGATGTCCGTCCCGCCGCTTCCTGCATGCTGAATCCATGCCAAGCACGGCACACTCTCCTGGAGACAGCTGCTTGAGGACTGTTGGTTCTGTTGTCTTCATCATGGAGACCACAGCTGCGTCTTTAAGGAGTGGATGTCTTTGTTTTCTGTATGCCGTGCATCTTGAAGACCACAGTCATATAGCATTTTGGTGTATCCTGTCTCTGTCCCCAGGGCGATAAGTTTATTGATTTTTCTAAAAGGTTTGGTATATGTTCTCTATAGATTTAACTTGAAGATCTTGAAAACATGTGGGACAGGTTCGAAAATGTGTGGCTTTTTGAGGAAATGGACGTGCTCTCCCTGGAGAGAGGAATTTGTCATGTCAAGAAACTCAACACATTACAATACAGTGAAGTGCCACGCAGAACAGTACGGTGCAGTGTTGACAGTGCAGTGTCGTTATGTCTTGCATTGCAGTGCTGTGAAATACGCTTGCCTAGCAAAAGATGGAACCGTGCGTCCACAGAATGAAAAAAAAACAAAAATCGACACTCGCGCGAACACACAAAATAGGATATGTCACTCAAGGACGGAAGAGAGATGGGGACACAGGTAGACTGGTGCAATCGTGACTTATGGTGCCATGTAGGTAATACTGAGGGGTTTGGGGGGTGGGGGTGGGTAGTGAAATGGGTGGTGTGGGGGCTGAAGGGGGGAGCTATGTATTTTGACTGGGCATGGCTGTGATAACGATGTATGTGGGAATTTTCTTTTTGAGGAGGAGGAGGAAAACACCAAGAGCCTCCGTTCCTTCATAAAACGTCTGTTTGGAAAGGATGTGGTTTGCCAGAAACTGGTACAAATATGTGTGTGGGGGGTCGGGGGGGGGGGGGGGGTGCCTGTGTGTGTGTATGTGTGCGAGTGATAGCGCGCGTGTCTACTTGCTTCAGTTCCCTGTTCAAAGTACGTTACCAAGCTGTATTTCTGCGTGCAATTTTTACTCGTTGAAACGGTGTTCATGGTTGACGTTTTAATTTAAAACTTTCACAGGGTTCGGGTGTGATTGTGTTCAGTCACATCATTTTAAACATGTGGGTACATTGCGTACATGTGCAGTCGTGGTGCTTTAATTTTTTTAAGAAAAAAACCCACACATTTTTTGATAGATTCCACTGAGTCAATCATTTACTTGACATATACAAGAAATACGATTTGTATTCAGAAGGAAATACCTTTCATTTTTAATGCCTCGCTTCACTTTTGTTTCAGTTTGTATGTTTGAGGCAAAATTCGCATACTCTGATTTTGCCTTCAAACAGACACGTTCGTCTTGTTTGGTCTATTAGAACCAACAATGGGTTTGTCCACAAGCAAATCAATGGGTGACGGGAATCATCACCAGATCAGTTTCAGTAGCTCAAGGAGGCGTCACTGCGTTCGGACAAATCCATATACGCTACACCACATCTGCCAAGCAGATGCCTGACCAACAGCGTAACCCAACGCGCTTAGAGTCCTTATCATATTTGAAACAAGAGCATTTGGGATAATTTGTTGGCGATTTTTGTCAGAACTGATTAGTCCACACTTTGTTGAAACTGGACAATACCTGAAACATATGTGACAAAGATGTCGCACAACACATCCGATATGTTTAAAATAAGAGTGAGTGTAATGCACAAACCATCTCGTTTATCCATAAAGGAAAGTTATGTTAACAAAATATCCATTAGGAAGAACTTCAAAACGAACCTAAATTTTCGTCATGTTGTATCAGTATTTCAACACGTCGATTTGATGTATGCGATTTCACTTGTTCAGTTATTTTGTTGACATATTGCTTGTACAGATCTTGCTCTGCATATATGTGTATTAGGAAAATGTACTGTATCTTTGTTTTGTGCATGAAATTGTCCATATTGGTCGTTTTGGTTAACCGAGCATTTTGTGATAGTTCCATTTTGTTCTCTGAATTCTACAGCTGTCCTCTGTGAGTTTTTTCTTTCTCCACAGAGCGAGTGGAAGAACGAGCGCGCGTGTGTGTGTGAGGAGGGACAGAGATTTTTACACTGGTATGACCATTTCATTTTCATTTTTCGATCAGCCATAAACACGTTTTTCAATATCATGTGAACATCTTTCTATTCAGTGACATTTTTTAATAGGGGTTAGCGTGTAGCAACTATTGAAGCTGAGGATTGTGTAATTATGCTCGTTCCAAAATTTCGCACATGCACTCCGTGTGTATTTTGCAGGTTAATTCAAGGTAAGGAACCAAGTGTTTTTATTTTCTTTATCACAGAGCGGTTGCAAAATGTATATTGTTTTCCCCGTGCTCTTTGCTTTTTATACATGCTTCTCGTAAACTGCTCCGCAAAAATAACGCAGAAGTCGTTATTTTGGAGATATCTGTGCCTGCTGCGTGGCTTTTGAAATCTTTCAAAACTTTTTTGACAGGTTCATACTGCAGGATGAGCTCAAGCTGCAAGACGCCGTGTGTGTGTGTATGTGTCACTGTGTGCGCGCGCAGGTTTTCTTGTGAACGTGCATACAAGTTAAAAGGGAAAGGTAAGATAAGGTAAGTGACCGTTAACCTCTCCAACCAAAGTAACTCCCGGAAGTCGTTTGCATCAAACCACTCGTCATGCTGTAATATACATGCGCGGAGGAGTGTGTGTGCGTGCGGGTTAGTGTGGGCATACGTGTGTAAATGCATTATGATAACGCGTGTGTGCGAGTGATTTAACATTGGAGAAAGGCAGTACATTTCTGTGTGGTGTGAATGCGTGGGGGTGGGGGGTGGAATAACTCCCCCTACTTGTCTCAATGGAACTTCCGGAGGGGAAAGAGTGGGGGTGGGTGGGTGTGTAGAGGGGCATTTTATAACATCTGGTCCAAACTAAATACTTGTTAAAACGGAGCACACCACTCGCAGGCACTAAAATCCATGCACATAGGATGCACTGTTTGGTGGAAAAGTCGAGCCGTTAAGAATCACGAGGATAGCCGTTTTGGGCCTGACCTATTTATTCAAATACCCTGGAGTAAATCTGGGAGTTAAACTTTCGTAATGGCTGTCACGAAATGGCCAGTCGGTCAGTGCAGCCAATCAAACTCACTGTTGCTTGACCCGGAAGTAACGCTGCAAGGTAACAGCGGATGGTGTAAATAATTATATATGAAATGGTTTCGGGGGGCGGGGGTTTATATATGCTGTATTTTTTGTTTGTTTTTGTTTATGAAGCTGGCTTTAATCAGTTGTTTTTTTGTCTGTGAATAAAACATTTTACGCACAGAGATGTGTGCATGCGCGTATGTTTGTTTTGAATTGCTGAATCGATGTGTTGGATGACATATGACTTTTTTTCTTTATGCAGACAAGTGCCTAATGCATTTTGTATCTCCAGGTCTTTGGGTTTTTTTTTCCTCAATTGCAGAAGTGAATGCGGTGGACATTATGATTGCTTCTCATTGACTGGGTGCATTTTGGGGAAGGCAAGAAAGTTTGTAGAATGATTAAAATATGCTGCTAATAAAAGTATGTTTTGAATGTGGTATGTTTTGGTTGTGTGGCGTGATAATAGTGACAGTGGTGGTAGTGGTTCTTTCATTTATTTTTTCCACATGCATATCGCGATATATATATATATATATATGAGATTGTATTCTCTCTCTCTCTCTGTGTCTGTGTGTGTGTGAGTGTGTGTCTTTGCTGATATTTCTAATTTGTGTCAGTAACTTACTTTGTGACCCACTGGTCATTCACATATTTTTTCAAAGAGTATGTGTTATGGCTGCGACACACACACACACACACACACACACAGATGTACGCACTTAACGTGCAGTCGCTGTGAACTGGTAGACTGACGACAAGCTCCAGAGTTCGTTCCCTTTGTCGTTCATGGCAATGTTTTCTCCACAGACGAACTATCTCCAATCACTGAACATAAAACAATCGATTCAGTTACGAGACGACACTGAAGTGACTGACTTATCAAAGATAACACTCGACTGCCGACGCAGATATAAACGCCCAACAATCTAAAGTAATGGGGGTGATTGATCACTGCATTTGTTTCATTTCTGCAAAATGGTGCTGGCGTCTACGTGCCAAGAAAAACCGCTTTCTCCGAGTGAAGGATCAGAGGGCAGTGAAGTCACGTTGGCACCTGTTAAAACTATCAAAATACACACGTGTTCAAAACATTTTTCACTGAAAATCAGCCATCTCTCTCTCTCTGTGTGTCAAACACACTACATATGTAAATACACACACACACACACACACACGCAAACACCCATTCACTCACTCATACACATACAAACTCATTCACTCGCCCATGCGCACACACATTCACTCGTTCTCTCCCTCCATCACACACACACACACACACACACACACACACACTATGAACACGCACGATAATTAAATGGCACAGGTACACAAACAGATGTAACACTGGACCACAATCGGAATCGTTATTCTGACACGAAGAGGAAAACAAAATAATGTGTACACCACCATTTCAGAATTTCGATCTTTACAAGGCAAAATAGATATCATCGCAGTCTGTACAGCGTGAGTTCAATGATGAAGAAGCAAGCACACATATCTGACGAGCAATTCTGTGAATATTATACAACTTTTTTTTTCTGTCCTCGCACGCACACGCACAGTATCTTTCTCTCGTTCTTCGCAATCCCCCGAACTGAAGTATTTCCGAGTCACAATCTGTGTCAGAGAATGGCAAAGAGGGAAGAAGAGTCTTTGGTTTTGTTGGAGACAGATAAACAACAATCATAAAATGAAACCCAGTAAAAAAAAGAAAAAAAAAACATTCAGACGGACTGCAAGAGTTCATATCGTCGAGGAACTGACAGTGACGTTAGTGTTTTCTTTTAAACAAAATAAACGCTTTGGATCTCATCATTTAAAGCATAGTACCACAGCGTTGCTCGTTTATTTATTATGTGTTTTTCTGATAACTATTTTCCATCAGCACAAGGAACGACAACGCCATTCCTCTCCAGCAAAGTGTAAAATAATCATCACTGCCATTTTGTGTTGACACACAGTCTTTTGAGCTTCCTCCCAACATTCGCGTACATTTCTTATTCACACAGATTTAAAGCAAAATAAAATAAAATTCACATTGTTCACAATAAACATGGCAGGCAGATCAAGAAATTCGGCAATCGTCAATGAAACACAGAGGCATCACCAAGACCGTTCTGAGGAAGTCAAGCTTTTGACAAAAGGCGCACGCACGAACATTCATATTTTCTGCATGGATGTATGCACGCACTCATTTCATCAACAGCAGTGTTCGTTTCTGTACTGTATGTTACACCAAAGCTGACTCGTTGTCTCTATCTATCCTGGATGTGGGTTCCAGAATGGGCGAAGACAGGTTCACCGAGGCTTTCATAATTATAGTTCACACTGGTTCGTTCCGTGATCAAAACCACCACCACCACAACAAGAAAAACAACTGCACAATGCATTGTCTGGTAATATATGATTCAACGCGTCTTTGCTACTGTCAATCTTAAACGCGGCGCAAGACAAAAGACAAAAAACCGCTGTAACTTCTTTAACCTCTACGCAGGCGGTCACCAAATCATTAATCATTCAGCTCTAATTGGGCAGGAACTGTGCACAAACGTGTCATCAATGATGATTACTGACAACTATCAGACCACGCCTCTACTAAAGAAATGTAGCAGCAAAATGTTATAATCATTAGATGTATGATGTCGGTGATTCCCTGACCCCAAATTTGACCAACTTCAAGAGCAAAACCTGACTGGTTTATCTCTAATGACCCGATCTCGGCTAAAGTATGCTTCCTTCAATCGCAACCGATTTGGGTGTGGGTGTGCGCCACCTCTGTCAGAACTGCTACGAGAGCAAGTGAAAAGATTCATTTAGATGAGTGGAAAAAACAAGTGAAAAGATTCATTTAGATGTGGAAAAAAAGCAACAGTGGCGACGAAGCGGGGCCAGTCCAACCGAAAGTAGCACACAAAACGGTCACCAAGGTCAAGCAGCAGAGTTCTGTCGTCAACAACTGAACAACATCCAGTCCCGCATGAAAGGCAGTCGTTCTACATATCTGGTCGAAACCCAGATCTTAATGCGATCCTAAAAAAGGCATGTAATAATCCGAAATTGTACTGATACTATAAGATACCGTGTACAGGTTGAAAGTAGTAAAGAAATGCCAATTACTCTTCCATCGATACGAAATGAAAAGTCATGGATCAAAAACATCTTTGTATGAGGTGGAAAATCCAGGAATCTAAATGGCCTGAAAGATGTTCTCCGCTGTTGTTGGAGTCTCGGAGAGAAAGAAATGCTCACTAAGGTATCTATATAACCATTATCACACCACCCTGTAAACATCACTGAGCGAAATCGTGCATTATTAGGCACATAAAGAACATAACAGCAGGTAAGCAAGCTTCCCTCTGAGCTGGAAGAATCTCACCTGGCTATGTACTGATTTGAATCGTACAGTGAGAGGAGGCCCTGCAGCACCAGTGAAATCTTTTTATCACAGCTTCATTCACTTTGTTTTGTTCCACAGCGTCTGCTGCGGTTTGAACACGTTTAACAAGTCGTGTGACGCTTCCACTTCTGCACTGAAGTGTAGTATCGGCCATGGAAACTCGCTTAAAAAGTGCGGCAGAGATGTACAACTGCTGTACCGGAAAAAGGTTACGCGTTGAAGGCTTACCAGACCATGCCTCATTCAATGTCTACACGAAAACCTGCCATCAAGACACTGCCCAAATTACAGGTTTGAGACCATGTCAGGGACTGACAATCGGTTTCCAGGAAAGACAGACAGGCTCAAAGTAATTAAAAAGAAACCCAATGGGATGACATGGCTACCAACCGCCGTCTTCTCTGTTGCAAATGCAAAATTATCGAGAGTATAATCATGTGAGGAAAGAGTAATATCTGGCATTTGCGATTCCTTTTCTGGCATCACCTGGTTTGAACGTTTTACTTGTCCTTCAAAGTTACAAAGCGACATGTAGGGAACTCAACACAACCCCCAGGGGAACAGCTGGCTTGATAAGATTACATGAAAGGATGGCACATTTTGAGACACCGGACCGCTTCATAAAGCTTCCGCTTCACAGAGACAGATGAACGACTGAGCCGCTTCGCTTTTCGCGAGTCCCCTTGGTTTTCTGGAGGTTGGTGATTGAGGAAAAAAAAAAGGTACCACATACTTAATTGTAACATCGTGCTTCTCAATGACCAGAGGCTGTTGTGGTATCATGCTTTCATTAAATCGTTACGGATGATGCGCACATAGTAATGTGCTTTCAAACGCTTTCAGAAACGAGTTACATGTAATTAAAAGATATATTTCTACCAGTTTCTTACTGTCATCGTCTTGTTAGTGATGCGGAACATGGAGAATGGACAGGAGGCCACGAGTTGATGGTAATGTTTTACGGTGCCTCGCTGTTCACTCTTAACCTACTAATCAAAACTGTCATTGGATAAAATACAGAGACCGAGAGTCCTTACTCTTTTAAGTTACCTGTTTTCAAAAGCATTCATAATGAAAAAGATTGCTTTCCTCAACATCTGCTCCAATCTCTGTCTGGTTGTTCACCACTTGCCATGTCCTGGTTCTTACTGAACAAGTTCCACATAAGCCCTTAACGATTTGTGTCATCACTTTGTGAGTGTCCATAAAATTTGGCAATTCTGCCTATTACGAAAGCGCCTTTAGGACATCCCGTCTGATTTTCCGGTATTGCCCATGACATGAAGACTATCGTAGGAAAGCCTTTGATGAAACGCGAGTCGAACACAATGTCTATTAAAAGCACGATACTCAGTGATGTCGTTTTAAAAAGATCCAAAAGATACATAAAATAACATGCTAAAATATTGACAGTCACAGTCAACTGTATCAACAAACGGACAATAGATAACAAGGAAGCGGCACAATGCTGACACAGATGGCATTATTCTTGTCAGATCATGGCATCCACTTCATGATGTCAGCTGAAATACTGTGCTCAGCACTGTGTTACCTTGTTCTGAAATGCTTCTAAGGTACCCCTCCATAGGCATACCAGCGTCACATGCAAAGGTCAGCTTTATGCAGCTGCCTTCCTGTCAATAAGCTATACCCACACGCCAGCCACCGTATCGATAGTCAGCTTGCCACATCCAACATCCAACTACCGCAATGCCAACAAAGTCCATGCAAGCTGCATCGTCACAATGTGGAATGGTATACGCCATAGCCAGTGCAGCCCTGCTGAAATGACACGCCCACTCATCCCCCCGATAAATGTCTAAACACAAGCATTGTGCACTGTCAGCTCCCCGTATGGAGTATGTTTTTAGACAAGCCAGTCCAACACATGGGGAAATCTGCCGTCTACCGAAACAAAGCAAATAAAGTGATGTATCCCTAACTGCAGTGGTCACGTCCACACCACGGACAGTCCTGGACGAGACCATCAACCAGACACAATCATTTCTCCCACAAGCAGACATAACCGCTGGTCACTATGAGATGCCCACCATGTAGCCCATACCCAGACACGACGACGTTGAAGCCACAGCCTGGCATTTACTGGAGGCAAAACCTATGGCGATGATCGTTCAGGTTTTTAATGCAGATGGATCGCTGGGACAGCAAGCAGACGTGATTACGCAGACAAAGCTCACCTACAGGTTGGCTCACATCCAAGCACGGTCATGTTAGACAGGACCCAGTATGTAAGCCACAACCCGACGCCATCACCCAGACCAAAACCACCCAGGCCTCAAACCTGTCGGTCTGTTCCCACACGACCAGGCCTGGTCGTTGGCGATGGGAAGCACAGGCATTTGTTGTTGATGTGTTTGTGTTGATGTTGATGATGTGTGTGTGTTCCTGTGGCTGACTCATGACCCGGCGTCTTCCTCCAGCACTTCAGCAGCGTCCATTCTGCCCATGGCTCTCAACGCGGTGCTCAGGTCACTGACGGAACACCTGTTGCCGTGTCGGGCCTCCCACAGGTCTAGGATGCCACCTGTCGGGCTGTTCTGAGTGTCCAGGTAGCTCACGTACCTGCCACCACACAACGCCTTCACTACAACACCAGTAATTCACCAAGGAAAAATAACAACCAATAAACCTGAAAACACTTCCCTGGCACAGTTGATTAAGGCAGCTAAACTGTGACTGGAAAGCTAAGTCACATGTCACATGTCACCACATGTGATCCCTGACTAAATTAGCTTCAAATCGGTTCATAAACGGTTGGCTGGTATGATCAATTCAAATATCTGACCAAACAAAAGTTGGCGTTGATAGATTAGTTTGGAAACAGTTCTACAATTAAGTTTTATAACAATCACATTCAGACCATAAATAAAATTACTTTTGCTCAAAGAAACAGAATCATACTTTTGTACGAAACTTGTGATTTTGCAAAAAAAAACACGAAAACTGTCTCCATCAATACAAGTTTGTTTTTTTTAATTTTGAAGGTTAGTATACACAGTTACAATACACAGTATTTCACCTTTATCAGCGATCGTTTACCCAATGCAGTTTAGGTCAAAACAGATGAGCTGACTACTCGTGCTGTATGTACATTTGACCTTCCTTGCATCCTCCTACCCTCACTGGCAGCTTCGGGAGGTCTTTGGGTTTTCAGTTTTCTCCCGCAGAGATAAAAACAAACAAACCCCAACCCCGCTAACGTATTATTCTTGCCATCTGCAGACGTGTCTGGGAGCTAGCAATACTGTTCCATGTGTGTCGTCTAAGAATGGGTGTAGGTTAAAGGGCAGCCCGAATTTCACACAAAGAAATCTATTCAGTTGCAACAAAAAAGAAATAATCAAATACAATAATACTATACAATAGCATACTATACAAATGGTTCTCAATCGTGTACCACGGGATGACAGTGTTTTGTTATTACACAGGCATGAATACACAGAGGACAAAGCCCGAGATGTATCAGGCATAACAGGTGACACCCGTAGAGAGAAATCAAAAGACATCCAGTTGCATTTTGTATGGGGCCCATACCATCCACTATCACTCATAAACAATCAATCATTACATTTATTTCATGACGAAAGTTCCGTTTACCTGCACTTGTTTGCCTCCATTGTCGTAAAGTGTTCTGTTTGATACTGTTCTTCTGTACAGAACGCTTCCGCGTCTACCTTCTTCATCCTCTTCCCTTTTCGTCATTATTCCGCGTACGTGTTCTTTCTCATCCTCTGTCATCTGCTCATTGTTCCTTCCCTCTCTAACTTTGCTGGTGCTTCGTTCATGCACCGCAACACGTAACACGGCCAACGAGTTCAAAACGAGTTCAAAACAAGTGGGTAGACATAAAAATGCTTTCGTTTTATCTTCTGGGTTATTCCTGTTCATCCATGAACTTATATCCGAGCTTGCAATACTGTTCCACGGCATGTCGTGTCGATAGAGAATGGGTCCAGGTAAGAATGTGTTTTAAAAAAAGAAAAAAAAGAAGGGGGTGGGGGGTAACGTGCCATTAAATTATTACACTAATTACAGAGAGTATTCCGAGGTAACACAATGGACAAACATACTTCGATCATTTAAAGTTATACTGTCTGACGAAGACACGGCTACCTATAAAGGAGGTTTATGGTGTATCGACTTGAAACTGTATTCTGACTCTTCATAACACACACGTCAACGTGTGAACGTAATGAACAAACCACAAAGTCAAAGTGAACGATAAGGATTATTTTCAAATCCACTTATTGGGAGTGTGAGTGTGTGTGTGTGTGTGTGTGTGTGTGTGTGTGTGTGTGTGTGTGTGTGTACCTGTCCAGTTTTAGTGCCTGGGCCAGCATCCTCCAGTCGTTGCCCCTGACGCTGGGAGGGTCCAGTAACTGACACAACTGACTGCGGGTGTGGGACGGTAACCTGGTGGGGACAGATACAAAACCAATTCCTTCATTTGTTTTGATTAACTGCTGTGTGTTTCTCTCTCTCTCTCTCTCTCTCTCTCACACACACACACACACACACACACACACACAGAGTATCCACGACTACAAAATCACTTTCTCTTTCCTGTTACACACCCCTTCCCGGCCAGAACCCAACTCTTTCCCTCCAACACAAATACACACCCTCAACACCCACACAAACTGCATGCACACACCAGGAACCTGTTACAATCATCCACTCACCCATCCATCTACCACTGACAAACGCAGCCACCCACACAAACAACATGCACACACATCTCGCCTTTTTACAATCACCCATCCATCTAACCACTGACAAATGCAGACAGACACCCACCCACGCTCACTCACTACCCCCTCCCCCTCGCCCCCTCCCCACCCCTTCACGGACCGAGCGACACACTGACAGCTGTACCTAGAGCCATACACAGGGGGGTGGGGAGTGACCAAAGAGCTGACCCCAGAGCTGGAAGCGGTGGTGGCGGTGGTGGTGGTGCCGCACAGAGAGGGGGCCCCTCCCCCTACACCTCCCCGCAGAGGGTCACCCTGTGTCAACAACAACAACACCAAGGTAAAGTGCAAACTTCACAACATCAATCACCATAATTGGCAGCAACACCTATCGACAAGTTTCGCGTCGACAGACATTGCAGTTCTTGAGAAAATACCAATATCAAAGTTCACCGTCCACCCCCACCTTCCTCCGAACACATTAACAGACAAACACACATGTACACACGCGCACGTGCGCGAGTAAACCGAAATGTGATTACCTATAATCACTTTGTTTATACACATGTCAGAGCTAAAATGGTGAGAAGATACCAGTACTAAAGTAATCACCGAACCATCCTCCAAAGATGTGAAAATTCACACTAATCTTTCTCAGCTATCTGGCTTGTTTAAATGAGAACTTTTAGACAGATCTTGTTTTTGACAGATGTTTGTCAGTTTTGTTTCTTTTTTTCTTTTTCAAACCCATGTAATTGAAATGTGTGGTGCGTTACCATTCTGACACAAAAACAAAATCCCTAAAAGGAATCCATAAAACTACAAAACAATGGCAAAGGCATAAGAAAAGAAAGAAAGTCAAACCCTGTCAAATTACCATTTCACTTTCTTTCTAAGTCGATCACTGCTGAAGCATTTCTTTGAATGTACAGAACTGCTGTGCAAACAAGAAAGGAACTGTGCACAAGATTACTCACACAACCAAAAGACGCACACACACACTGCCAGTAACAGTTCATAGCCACGGGGCAGCAGTGACAAATGGCAGAGCCCCAGTTGATTTAACACCAAATCAACCGATCAATCAAGTGTCAGTGGCAAAACCCTCGATGGGAAGTTAAAAAAATGTTTCTCTCAAACAAGAACAAAGGCATTAAGCAAGGAGAGGAGGAGGTGTTAGGGAGTGGGGTTGGGAAGGGGAAGGGGGTGGAGGGCAGAGCGGAATGCTTCTACTACCACGGCGGAGAGTCCAGGCCTGGCGAGGAATTAACCGTGATGGAGAAGTGCTTCACGCAGCGCTTGTTACAAGAGGTTAGTTCCTGCTGCCGGTTGTAAACTATCACAGCGAGTGATGGATCGGTGAGTTTAGTTAGGTCTGGGAGCCTTGGGACCTCCCTCTTTACAACTGCTACCACTACTACTGCTGCTGCGTGACTCACGGTGCTACTCCTGGTCCTCTGCTATCTGGCTACCCCCACCTCCACCCCCCAAACCCGACCCTTTCACTTTATCTCTCACTGTGCAACAACAAGTATACTACCACTACGTTCGTGAGCCGGTTGGT
>NC_134893.1:31202100-31279600 GCF_041734735.1 Babylonia areolata | reverse complement strand
CGCATCTTATATAACGTTTAAACTTAAGAAATCTACCTTAGAGGTTTAACTGTTCAAAATATCTACAATCTCATATCAGGGGAATTCCAATTAAATTAACCTGTACAGTAAATGTAACATAAGCCTTGTTTTATGAAAATGACGTTTACTTCCCAGGAAAACAGTAATTATCTTTCCCTGCCTTTGGAATCAGCCCAGACTTCTTCTTGGCGGAGTTATTTACGGTGTCGGTCTTTCTCTGAACAGGTGGGCGTGTTTCTAATCTTCTCCGCCTCTCTCCCGTCATTGATATCGACTGGGGAACGCGCAGCACTCAGTCGAGTTGTCTGCCTGAAATAGATTTTTTATGCTCTCTGCCTCTTGCAATCTAAATTGAAACAGGCCTGAAGCGTGTGTAGCATTCAATCCACGTTCCAGCAAGAAACTGTAACAAGTAAAGAAAAGGAAAGAAAATGAGGGAAAATGGGAGGAAGGAAGGATGAACGAGAAAGATACAAAAAGAAAGGAAACAAAATACAAAAACAGAACCAAAAAAAAAAAAAAAGAAAGAAAAGTAAACGAAAACGAAAAAAAAGAAAGGAAAGAAAAAGAGGGGAGGGCATAAAGAATGGGGGAAAATTCACTTCAAGTGGCTTTACACAATCCACTTCCGATGAGTCTCTAAGAAACGGAAATGAAGAAAAAATGAGAAAAGAAAAATGAGAGCGAAAGGAAGATGAGAAAAATACAGAAAAAACACAGTTGGTCTTATATCCAGTTGAAAAATGTCTACACTGCAAACATTCACGCACTTACACTTGGTGAAACTACCAATTTCTTTCATTCGACCGTGTGTGACTCCAAACAAACAAACAAAAACGAGTGAAAAAATATCTCTTAAAGTTCCGTCCCCCCTCCCCCCACCCACACACACAAAGACAAAGACAAACACACACACACACACATAATATACACACACCCCACCCCCATACACAGAGCACTGACCTGATAGCTGGCGGGCAACTTGCTCCTCCAGCCGGCAGACAGATCGTCCAGAGTCAGACACAGGTTGTGGCCCCCGTCCTGAAAGGCCATCTGTTTGGGTCGGTCCACCAGGCGGCCCCCCAGTCTTTGCTCCACCTGCACCACACCCTGGGGAGAGGGAACACCCATATGCGATTTAAAACGCCCATCATGGTGGGTTTTGTGTAAGAAATCTTAGGTCATATATATGTATGTATGCATGATAGTCATTCGTGTCCGACAATGACTATCAGAAGGGCAGTGAAGGAAACTGCTGTCCTGACTTTCTGGGCTGGTGGAGAGAGTGCCTTGTCCAAGTTATACGGCTGACATTTTTTTTTACTTTGGTCCAGCCGACCGCACAGGATCATACTGTACCAGAGGAGGAAACAGCCATCGTGGTATTTAACCTGTTTTATTTTTCCTTTGGCTTCTTAACAAGACACCTACATGATATGTATGTACCATGTGCTGCTGTTGCCAGTGTGTACTGACATGTGTTACGGAAGATTTGGGGGAGTGGGTGGGTGGGCTGATTGGGTGTGCATGGGTGTGAGTGGATGAGTCAATGCATTGCAGAAATATTATGTTCGCCTTTCATATGTTTCGGTCTGAATGACACGTGGTTTTCTTACCTGGTCAGCTTTAGATTTATTCATTTAGTTATTGTGAAGCATATTCTAATGAATCGTTATGTTCTCAAAGTGACTGCGCGTTATGTTTATTATTACGTGAACTAGACAAGTCACAGACAATTTAATTGTGTCTTATTGAAATGCTATCCGACTGCCTTGGGTTGTTAATCCGTGGTCTACAGTCCATGCACGCAAGTCCGGTAATATTGGATAATCTTTTTACCAAGTGTGCAACATGTGGAGCTACTATATGAAGAGAAAGAGTAGTCCAGGTGGGCATTGGCAACCTACGAACAGATGAGGTGAAATCAAGGCCCTCAAAATAATGTAGATCGGCCATAATGATGAGAAAGTATACGAATCGTTTTGCAAAATCAAGTGCCAATACAGGCAGCCGTGGTTTGTGGCTGAGGGAAGCAGATTTTGGTTTCAAAACCGATGTCTAAAATTCTGTAAAGCAGTTATTGGCCCTGGCCGGGTTTTCAACCTTGTCGAGTCTCGTCCATTTTCACAGAAAAGGTCTTTGGAAAACACTGCAGGCGTTTATCAGGTGTTTATCTCGTGTCTGTCTGGCTGAGGCTAGTTTTACATGCATTAGGAAAGGTAGCGTGGAGAACATTCCTGAAATGAAATCAGTTCTCAGAGAGCAACTCTGGGTTGAAAGGATGTTAAAAGTAAACCCGCTCGAAAAACAAAACATGAAAACAGTTCTTTCGGATGCGTTCTCCTACAGCGAACAGTGCAGACTCATGGTCCATTAACACCTGTCAGTCCGATCAAGGTTGATATTAAAAAAGGCTACTAATCGTCGGAATCTGTGATATTGGAAATTTCCGATTATTTCTCTTCACGTAATGACGGATGTTGACATCTGCCTGAAAACTTGAAAAATAGATTATGAAGCGCATGCGTAGGCGACGTATGAGTAATTGACAGGACTGAAAGAAGATTTCTTTCACCAGAAACACAGGGTTATTACATGGCCAAAAATGATTTTGTGCTCAGGAATGACAGTCAGTGCAATTCACTTCACCACGAACAAGTCCTCTCTCTCTCCCCCCCCCCCCCCCTCTCTCCAAGAACGGACACCAATTCATGTTAACCCACCATAGACCACAGGCCAGGTCCCACCACTTCTCTAAGAACGGACACTAAGTTTTGTCCACCCCCACAGACCACAACACATATCCCCCCCCCCCTTACCAACCCCCCCGCCCCCCCCCCCCCCCACACACACACACATACACACTCACGTCCAAGGCGTCCTGTGTGTCCTCCACCACGTACACACGGATGCTGTACTCCATGGAAGGGGGCAGCGCTGGCGCGAAGGCCGCCAGTCGGTAGATCTTGACCGCTTTGCCCCCGGGCACAGACTCTCCGATCAGGGCGTAGCGGTTCAGGTACTCCGTCATCACGTGGCAGTGGTTCAAATCCAGGTGGGTGTACACTTGGCAGCCGGTCGCCTCTTGACCGACAATCGCCAGTCGCTGAGTCACAAGAACGATTCGTCAGGTGAGCATAAGACATCGCGTAACACATAGGGCGGGTTTTTTTTTATTTATTTTATTTATTTAGTATACAATATTCGTTGTATCTTCTCTACTTTTCCGCGATGAAGACATATCCTTTAGTCCTCAAACCCATTCAGTATACAGAGCAAGTTAATTTTGTCTTGATTGAGAGAAAGCAGAAATATGAGCATTGAAATGATCTCGCTTAAAATAAACCAGAACGGCAGCTACGTTAAAAAAAAGTATTAGCAAATCAATATAAATATACAGCTAATGAGAGAATATTCATACCTGAAACCGATCATCGCTGTCATTTGGTGGTGGCTTTTTATTTTGTTTATCTGTTGTTCTTGTTTGTTTGTGGTTTTTTGTCTTTGTTTGTTTTGTTTTTTTAACTACCTTCACCTTCACCTTTCCCGCAGTCTTGTGGACCGTTGGGGCGCCACAAGTGATCTGGCAACCAGCATCCTCCAATCCTCTCGGTTTTCTGACCACCTGACTGTATCGCTCAACCTCAAGCCCGTCCATTCTGGGATGTTGTCCTCCCATCTCTTCCTCTGTCTGCCTCTCCTTCTCCCCTCTTGCACTGTGCCCTGCAGGAATGTCTTGGCAAGCCCTGATGATCTCGTGACATGGCCATACCATTTGAGCTTGCGTCTCTTGACCAAGGTCAACAGGTCTTCGTAGGGCCCAATGACTTGCCTGATTCTGTTTCGAACTTCTTCGTTCGCGATATGATCTTTGTAGGAGATGCCCAGGAGTCTTCGAAAGCATCTCATCTCAGTGGACTGTATTCTCTTTTCTATTTCAGCTGTTAAGGTCCACGATTCACATGCATACAAGAGAATTGATGTCACCAGGGTACGCATCAGTCTGATCTTTGAGCCGAGTGCAATGTTCCGGTCGTTCCAGATGTACCTCAGTTTTGTGAGTGCTGCTGTCGCCTGTGCAATCCTGGAGAGTACTTCGGGTTTTTAAAACTACATTGATGCAGAAAACGATTTCAGATATCGTAGCGCGATGAATTTTGCAACAAAACTGAAAACAAAAATAAAAGGGAAAATAAATGACGCAACACCTCCAAACGCCCCCCGGTCCCTCTCTTCATCCCAACACAAATAAGCGAGAGAGAGAGGGAGAGAGAGAGAAAAAGAGAGAGGGGGGGAAGAGGGGGAGAGGAAGAGGGGGAGAGAGGGGGGAGGGGGAGATAGATATACACAGAGAGAGGGGGGAAGAGGGGGAGAGGGGGGGGAGAGAGGGGGGAGGGGGGAGATAGATGTACAGAGGGGGAGGGAAGAGGGGGAGAGAGGGGGGAGAGAGGAGGGGGAGATAGATGTACAGAGAGAGAGAGGGAGAGAGAGAGGGGGGTGGAAGAGGGGGAGAGGAAGAGGGGGAGAGAGGGGGGAGGGGGAGACAGATGTACAGAGAGAGGGAGAGAGAGAGGGGGGAAAGAGGGGGAGAGGAAGAGGGGGAGAGAGGGGGGGAGGGGGGAGATAGATGTACAGAGAGAGAGAGGGGGGGGGAAGAGGGGGAGAGGAAAAGGGGGGAGAGAGGAGGGAGGGGGGAGACAGATGTACAGAGAGAGAAAGAGAGAGAGAGAGAGGGAGAGAGAGAGGGGGGAAGAGGGGGAGAGGAAGAGTGGGAGAGAGGAGGTAGATGTACACAGAGAGGAGAGAGAGAGAGAGAGAGAGGGAGAGAAAGAGAAAGAGAAAAGGGGAGAGAGAAAGCAGGAGACAGAGAGACAGAGAGGCAGAGAGAGGGAGAGGGAGAGAGAGAATGGAAGAGAGAGACAGAGAGAGAGGGGGAGGGACTGGGAGGAGGAGGAGGCGGGCGTGAGGTGCACTCACTCTCCACTGGGGAGGCTGGTCCACAGGGGCATCACTGGAGTACAGGGAGAGGATCCAGTCGCCCTGTCTCACACTGGCACAATGATGGAAGGACAGGATGATTGGCTTGACCAGCCTGATACCTGGGGGCCCCACCAGAACTACAGGGCTCAGGATAGTCTGCTGGTCTGCACATCACACACACACACATAAATTCGCAAGCACGCACACACGCACGCACGCACACGCACGCACGCACGCATACATGCAAACACACAAAGAGACACAGACACATACACAGACACACAGACACACACAGACACACACATGAATCCAATTCAATTTGGCTCCAACTAACTGCACATGGCCACATCACATCAGAACTCAATATATATATATATATATATATATATATATATATATATATATATATATATATAACCCATCCATCAACATAAAACAATATCAAACAAGAAACACAATTCAATTTAATATATCGAAAAAAAAATCCACACAAAAAACCCACACTCCGCCCCCTAAAACGGAAGCATAAAATCGGGTAGAATTACAGTCCTGCAAACTTTTGAAAATGCCACTAGCAGGGAACATTCCGCAAATTTCTTCACCAAGGGATTAACAAAAAAACCCACCTAAAAGGAGTTATGTAATAATATATCACACGGCAAAAAGGAAAAAAAGAAAAAGAAAAACATCAAATGTACATAGAGCCCTATACTGCCGATAGGCAACTCAACGCACGCGCGCATCCACTGACCCGCACACGTGCACACACACGTATATGCATGCGTACGCGCGCACGCACGCACGCACACACACGCACACACACACACACACTGTTCTCTCCACCCACTTAAAATATCTTCCATCAGATGTACCTTCGTATTCACTTGAGCTTAAGAGTCAATCTGTTCCTATTTTCTTCTACTCTATATCTGTTGTCTTTCCTGTTCTCTTCTTCTCTTTTTTTTTTTTTTTTTCGTATTATCTTTTAACATTATTCCTTTTCCCACGGGACACATTATTCCAGCCTCTCAAAGTGGGACGTTTAGTACTCACAGCTCTCTCGGGAGCCATCAACACAATTTTCTGTGAGGAAGTTTCCAGCTGTTGTCTCTTAAAAGCAAGCTTGTCTTTCCTTCTGGTTCGTGGAGATTATTATCGTCTTCCACCTGGCTTTCCTCTTAACTCCTGCCATGTCAGTGAAGTCTCCAGTATATGTGTCACCACGAATGTCACTGTATATATATATATTTTTTTTTTTAATTGTTTCGCATACATGTTTGTAAATAAACAAATTAAAGAAAATAAATGAGTAATATAAATAAGTCGCCAAATAAATAAATGAATAAATAAACAAAAAAATGTCCTTGAGGATGCCATTCCCTTCACTACACAGCGACACTGACAGACGATAAAAAGACTCACCTAACCATTCTTCCATCATGCCAGCGCATAAACGTGTTTAAGGCTCACAACACACACACACACACACACACACACACACACACACACACATATATATATATATATATATATGTATGTATCTTATATATGAGGAGAAGCGTGAGCGAAGGGGGCAGGGCTCAACTTCTGGAGACATTTTCCCTTGCAACACCTGTGGGAAGTGCTGCGCATGCAGAATCGGCCTCTTCTCCCATATGAGGACACACACCGACAGATAAGCCTGCCTGCCTGCCTACTCATCCGTCAGTCCGACGAGAGACCCATCATCATTATATATATATATATATATATATATATATATATATATATATATATATATATATATATAGTGTGTGTGTGTGTGTGTGTGTGTGTGTGTGTGTGTGTGTGTCCACTTGATAACATAACGGGGATGATCAAAAAGGTGTATGTCTTACCCGACAAAGGGGGTCTATCTTTGTCATCCCGACACACCGCCATGTACATCTCTTGCACCTGGCCTGCCGGCAGGGCCCCTTCTGGCACCGTCACCATCACACCTGCAACAGGTAATTACAGGTGAATTCATTTTCATCAATCTGTGTGTGATTTACGTGTGAAACAACAGTGTTACAATATTGCAGTTAGATTGTGTACAAAGAATCATTAATGTTGTCCCATTCAAGAAGCTTGCAAAAAAACCAAAAACAAAAAAAACACACCAAACAAACAAAGAAAAAAGAAAAAGGAAAGAGAAAAACAAACAAACAAAAACAAAAACCGAGCAGCATTTTTATCTCTTGCTGATCTTTGATGATGCTCTTAATATTACTCCAGTAATACAATCTTTCTTCGACTTCATTCAAACAAGCCATCATACTGTTGCATACATTGCTTCTTCTGCTCGGTAACATTTCATTCACGTTTTAGTGTTGTAATTTTGGTATTCATCTAACTCGAGAAAAAGTGAGCTTGCATCATATGCATTCATCTGAAGGCTTTTAGATCAGTGCAGAAAAGAACGAAGGTATTTCCATCATGAGAGAAACTGAACCCCATTCCTGCGCTTTCCTTCTCAAAATTAATAATATTACATTCTGAGTGTGTATGAGTGCGTGTTTTAAACCTGACTGAATGACACAGGAAACTAGTGATGTGCGCCAAATGGCAGCCGTCAGTCGGTTCTACCCACGCAGACAGGCTGTTGTGCAAATGACCCCATGTTTGTAAAACGCTTTGAGCTTGGTCTGACCGAGCTTAGGCGCTATGTAAGTATCCATATCATTCATCATTCATTCTTTCATTCAGATAGAATCGAAAGATCTAGAGTTCGATAAATCTGACCTTTATATGAAAATCCACAATTTAATAAACGCCGAAACGACGGAAATCGCTCAAACTTTTACTTCTATACATAATAAAGGGCGCAACTGGGACGTTGTTTTTCATCCCCTGACGTCAATGGATTCAGTTTTGTTGCACGTGTCGCATGCGTATTTGTAAATTGTAGCTAAATCGTGTTTGGGGTGGGTTTTTTTTTTAACCCCCCCCCCCCCCCCCACACACACACATATATATATATAAATATATATATATAGATATATATAGATATATATATATATATACACACACAGAGAGAGAGAGAGAGAGAGAGAGAGAGTCTCAAACCTCAGCAGGAAATGTGCGGACAGCTCAGTCGTTTCCATTACATGGATTCATGAACCGAGATTTCGTGTCCGCTCCCGACTCTTATTTGTCGGAGTCGTGCTGGTTTCGGGAATATGGATTTCCAGCTTTGATAATTTTATGTGTATTCATACGAACAGCAGAACATTTCTCGAAACTACTTCAAAACTGAAAGTCAAGAGAAGGCTCTGAAAATTGAGGAGTTCTTGTGTGAAGTTCGAACTTCACGTAGAGTCTTAAATGTGAACAGATTTTTTTCAGATGCCTTTTGAAATAGTGCAAGTGCTCAGAAGTTCTCCATAATACGATGCAGGAAGGCCCACTTCCGGTCAATTTGTCAGGTCCCGGAGACTAAGGGATGGACCAGACCTCAAGAAATCAGGAAGTGCGCTGTCAGGTTCTCACCACTCGCTTGTGTTTCCTCTTCTCAAACGGTGGGCGCAGTGAGGAGTTGTAAATGACATTTGATGAGAAACGGAATTATGCGATATATATATATATATATATATATATGTATGTATGTATGTATGTATATCGATATGTATGTATGTATGTATGACGGTCAGTCGTGTCCGACTAACACCCTCAGAACTGCAGAGGGGGCAAATGCTGTCCCATCTATCAGCTTATATCACAATTTGACAAAAGCTCACATTTGGGGCAACAGCAAAGCGAGAGCTGTATGATCAGTGGCTCCCCTGTTACAATGGGAAGTCTGCCTAGTCTTTTGCGAAGGACTATGACTCTCTAACTAGGAGGCGAGACTGCATTGGCTCAGCACTGCAGCCTTGCGGACAAGCTGGTCTTTGGGAACCATCCCAACGCCGAATGTCCTAGAACCCTCTTGGTCGAGAGAGTGGGAACGTAACTTGGGCAAGACACCCTCCTCTCTCTCCTTCTATATACATATATATGCATACATACATACATGCATATATACATGCTGGGACATTTGTTTATGGGGGGGGCGGGGGGGGGGGGCGTGGGGGGGAATGCAAGGAACAGGCAGCCTCTAAAACATTAGCAAATTAGTCCTGTAACATGGTTGTCTGGCTCCCCTGTAATCGTCTTCAGTGAACAGCCCAACAGCCCGCCCCGAACAGGGGAGAACGCATGTTATGTGCTGAACACAATTGGCTTGAGCAGAAACAGCTCTCTAGGTAAGGAACACGCTACCCCAGATAAGACTCCCACTCTCTTCTCCTCGCCAGGTTTACCCTCCTCCCTTTGATCGATGGGTCTGGCCTGCTCCCTGAATTTCTCGGCACACCGAGGAGTGATTAGTTTCGCCGTCTGCAGCCCCCGACAGCTGCGGATCAGAAACAAGCTTCTCGGGCCGACCCCGTGTGTGGTGATAAAGTCCAGCTGGCACTAATGACTCCGGCCAGCTTCCAAGGCCTGGGAGGACCCGAGCGGGGCAGGAATGGTCAACAAACAACTCGACTGTCTAATGCCCTAATTTAAGGGGTGCAGGCACGAGTAGATTGTATGGATGCTTCGAGTTATCCAAGCGCTAGTACTCCTTTGTAAACACTCGCATGTTACGCCGGGCTTTATAATACTGTCTGTTCATGCAAGCTGAAGGTTTAGACTGTAAACGAAACTGTGCTTTGATCATCATAAACATCAGAGGACCTCACAGAAATTAGCGTTTTCGTTCCAAAATCGATTCTCTTCAATAAATAATTACCAGAAACAACTCTCTAGATGCCGCCAGTTTTTTCATGTGTGCTAAGTGCATGCAGCACAGAGGATCAAGGTCAATCACGTCGCCCGATAAACTAGCACCCAATCACCACTCGAGGTCTAATGGAGTGAAAAGGGAGGATCCTTGTCTTTGAATCGAAACCGTTTCTAATTCGGAACTCTATCTACTTCGCCAAAAAGCGTCAAAAAGCAAGCACCCAGACCAACGACATTTGCCGAAGAGGAGGCAGGAAATGGATGTCCGGAGATACTTGAATCCCTTGTAAGATTGAAGCTTCATGGAACTTTGTGATTCCTAAGTAAGCCGTCCGTCACTTTGGCGCTTTTCCGTCGCCACATTCGTTGAAAAGTGACGTGAATGAACAAGACGTAAAAACAAATCTATTGAGCACCCCAGAGGGTTAAACTGATCTTTATTTTGCTTTCTTCCTCCTCCTATAATCTTCTTTACACATAGAAACATTGTTTTATCACCATCATCATCATCATCATCGTCAATGATGTTGTTAGTGTTGTTGTTATCATCATAATAATAATAATCATTTCGCAACCAGTTTGTTTCCCTCAGAGAGAGAGAGAGAGAGAGAGAACACCAAGGAACACACACACACTCTCTCTCTCGTTGTTCTGTTGTAGTTATACATATCTCTTTCTTGCGAAATGAACGCTTGTTACAAGTTTCTCTCCTGCTCCAAAATCAGTTGTGTTCTTTGCTGATGTGTCTTGACACTGAACAGAATGTTGTTTTAAACTAGCCACTCACGTCTGCTTAAAGCAGACCAACATACTAGCAGTGCGTAATGTAATTTCAGTGTGGGAATTTTACAACTGCAGTATGCCAAATTAGTCAACTATAATCTGAAAGAAGCGGCAGAAAGCAGTACACAGCTCAGATGGTGATGAGACTGATGATGATGGTGGTGGTACTGGTTGATGGTGGTGGGGATGAAGATGATGATGATGATGGTGGTGGTGATGATGATCAAGATGATGATGGTGGTGGTGGTGGTGGTGATGATGATCATGATGATGATCAAGATGATGATGGTGGTTGTGGTGGTGATAAAGACGATGATGGTGGTGGTGGTGGTGGTAGTAGTGGTGGTGGTGGTGATTATTAAGATTATGATGGTGCTGGTGATGATGGTGATTGTGGTGTTGATGATGGTGGTGGTACTGGTGGTGTTGATGATGATTAAAATGGTAGTGGTGATGGTGGTAGTGATGGTGATGATGATGTGGTGATGATACTGGTGGTGGTGGTGATTATGAAGATTTTGATGGTGATTGTGCTGGTGATGATGGTGATCGTAGTGACGATGATGATGATGATTAAAATGGTGGTGGTGGTGATGATATGATGGAATTCATCTGGTGGTGAATGTGGTGGTGATGATGATGATGTAGTGGTATTGGTGGAGATGGTGGTGGTAATGATGATGATGGTGGTGGTGGTGTTAGTGGTGGCGGTGACGGCGTACAAATGGACATCTTTCAGTTGGGAGGACAAAACTTAAGCCGCCGCCAACTGTCCTGACGTCATATCTCACGAACTGAAAGGGACCTTTCGCTTCCAAACTTTACACTTTCAAGCAGGAACAAAGCACTGACTCAGCTTAGTATGGCAAGAACCACGGCCTCTCCTTCCATCCTCCTTCCCATCCTTACCCAGCACTGTCTCCCTTGCTCTCTGACTCAAGATTTCACTCAGATGAAGAGTGAGTATGTGCGCGCGTTCACGCACGTGTGTGTGTGTGTGTGTGTGTGTGTGTGTGTGCGGACGCACGCACACTCGAGTATACATGCGGAAAGGAAGAGCTGGGGACGTGTGTGCGTGCTTCGTTTGTATCCTCTCAGGATTTTCATGTTTGGAAATACTGAACGATAGTGGTTGAAATGATATATGTTCTCTAACACTCCACTCCAGCCCTGCCGCGGTGCTACAAAGAAAGCCTACCCATCAAAGAATAATACGGTCAATTTTACCACAGTAAATACTGAGCGGAGTGTGGAGTGGAATGCCGAAGTAGCACACAAATCGCCGAAAACTACCTTAATACTTGTTGGATCTGTCATGTAGGATGAGTTGGGTGATTTCAAATAGAAAGTAAATACACTTTTTTTGCTGGCCCATAATCTGCATCATTTCAGTGGCTTTACTCCCACGTCACCCATTCCGAGTCCCCCGTACACAGCCACACCCGGAATCGTCTGCAGCAGTCTCAGTGTCGGCAGTTCACAGGGAATTATCGATGTTAAGCTCTCAGGAGGCCACTCAACAGATGAGGCCCTGCACTGCTGCTGAGTCATGTTGGTAGTATTCAGTTATGCCTGTTCTGATTGGACCCCCCGCCCGCTTCCTCCCCCCCCCACCCGGCACCCGTCCCCCCCCCACCCACCCGGCACCCGTCCCCCCACCCACCCCCACCCCACCCCCTTTTTTTTCTTTGAAGTTGTGGGGAGGAAAGGGAAGAGAATTGCGAAATCGATTTTTATTCTCAACCTTCAGTCTGTGAAAGTGACACGTCAGTCAACTAGAAGACCGCACTGACGCAAAAAGAAAAGTCGCTCTGGGCAATGAAACGTCGGGAGAACAGAAAACGGACAGACTGGAGACCTGTGGAATGTTTTACTGTCACCACCTACTCTACCTCACCCTTGCCTACCCTTTTCCCAGAGGGCATTATTTTTTGCTATTTTAGAACTGGTGAGTGTCAGAAGTATATTGTTCGAAACAGTTTGTACATCTTGGGAGTTTGTGGGCTGTCTTGCGTGAACTTAAACATCCGATTATCAATCTGGAAACAAAATCACGACAATTGGTGTCTGATTTATCACAGAGGGGTGAAGAGACAAAGAGACTTGGAGAGAGAGAGAAGGGGAGAGGAGGGCCTGGGGAGAGGGGAGTGGGGAGGAGAGATCAAAAACAGCGGGTGGGTTATTCTTAGACATCTTCACAGCTTCCAATTACAGTGAACCAGTTCTGAAGTGTTTTGGTGTGCCCTCGGAAAGCAGAGTGGGGTGACGAGGCAGAGAGGATGGGGGTAGGGGGGAAGAGGGGGTGTGGGGTGGGATGGGGTGAGGAGGTTGAGTGGTTGAGATCAAGGGGTGTAAATCTGGAGTGGGAAGGGAAATAATTGAATCTGGAGCGGTACGTCGAGGGGTTGGTGAGTGAGGGGTGGGGGACAAATGCTTGAGGATACATCACAGACTAGCTACACGAAATTTAAATTGAAGACAGTTAATTCTATTGCGGTTCACGTTTCCCCGTGAATTTATTGCCTAAAAAAAAAAGACTAAAATATTGAATGGAAAATCAGCGAGACTGTCGTTCCACAGCATTGGCGACATCTTTAAAGCAAGGGAAAGAAGCCTAACCCCCAAACCTCGCTTCCCGCTCAGAGGGTCAGCGATGATTTTAATTACACTGTTATCATACCGCTGTTCTGACCGTTCATGTTGCGCGCGCGCGCACGCACACACCACACACACACACACACAGTGAGAGACAGAGAGAGAGTAACAGAAAGATAATACTCAGGAGACACATAACCCGCTAATAAATGTTCTCAACAACCTTCCTCATGGGTACCGCTGTCTGTCACTGTCAGCTTCTTTTCTTCATCGAGGAAAATTACTACTGAGTGGCGGCGGGAAATGTTTTTACTATTTCAAGTCTCTCTAAAAACAAATCTTCTAGAAATATGTGATGGTCCCAAAGACGAAGAAATAGCAGGGGCTAAAAATGACAGACCTTTCATTTCCTTTCCGCATGAATCAATTATACGCCGAGAAAGTAACAGGAAGATAGCGTGAAAACCAATTCGCCGATATCGCCACTGCCACCTACGGAGGCCACGGTGGCATATCCCCTGGCACAGAGAGTGTAGCTGGGCGGATCTGAGCTCGCAGATCCTCCATTTCAACCTAGGTGTAAGGGAAATCCCACGACGACCGACAGAGGCGAAACAACTATCACTGCAAGTTGGTACGGGGAGTGGCAGTCGCGGATCTGCATGAAGACGACTCATATGTTCGGGTCGCGTGTCTGCTGACCTGGGCTGGGTTGTATGATCGATCGTAGCTGCACAAAGTTTGCTTAGATTTTCCCAACTCTACAGTAGTTCCACAGACTTTGGAACAGTGCAGGTCCGATTCGCCTTTCCCGTTTCGCCTGCTCTGTGGTCAGGTCGTCGCATCATCCACACTTCTTCCTCTGTGTTCTTTCCGAAGACGGAAAATTGGAAATTTGTTTAAATAACATTGTAATATATACACTCTACATTTCTCCCCCTGTTAAGAGACGTAAAGAAGTCTAGTCAAAGTGAGGAGGGAAGGAAATGTTGAGGATATATTGCAATGTTGCATTACAATGATACAAGTATATATTACAATGTTATTAACCAAATTACTTTTTCAGTCTTATAAACGGAAAAGTACATGGGAAAAAATGTGGATATTACCCGTGCCGTCACCCTCAATGGCATCTTCACGACTTGAGTTTCTCTTTGTCCACTTATGCGCTCTTCTAGTTAAAAACTGAAATGGCTGAAGACATTTCTCGACAACAACTCGACCACTCACCTCTCTCGAAATCATTCAACCCGAAACTGGAAAATGAAATGCGACGTATTCATTTTTCTTTCTTGATTGAAATTCTACCCCCACGCCCTGCCTTCAAAATGCTTATTGTATCTGTCTTTGCTCATTGATTTTCTTGAACATGAAGTCTTTGGGTGTGTGGGGGTGGGAGGTGGTAGTCTTTCGAACTGTCCCCCCAACCTCCCGTAATAATCTTCTACTTTCTCCATGTTCAAGGCAAACATCGTTTCCAAACAGTATTCATAACATCTTGTAATGAAATCAAAGCTACACCCCCCCCAGCCCCTTCCCCCCCCCCCCCCCCACACACACACACATACGCACTCCTCCCCACTCCTCTGACGAGCGGGTTGAAAAGGAAAGGTAAAAGAAAGGTAAACAAAACAAAAGAAAACAAAACAAAACAAAGGCAAACAAAAACGAAAACACAAACCCCGCAACGTCAACAAACCAACATGACTATTCATTACGCGTTTCCCACAAAGTCAATACAAGCGTTCTTTCGTGCAGGAATGTACAGGAAACCCTGTCTAAACCCGTTTGGGTGCCAAGACGAGACCCTTACCATCCTGACGACGAGTCGCTGGCACCTTCGCCTTTTCAACTTCTCGTCAGAGTGGGGGTGAACAGGCTCTTGAAGGGTGGCGTGAGGGTTTGGGGATGTTCCTCTCCACCCCCCTCCCCCTCCTCCCAGTGGCCCTCACACATTGGCGAACGACAGGCTGGAGCCGAATAAATCCCATGCATGCATAATGAAATTCGCCCTGTGCGTATGCTCCATTGCCTGAGTCACTTCGCGTTATCCCCCTCCCCCTGCACCTCCCGAGTCCCCTGGCTGGTTTGGCGGGGGCGCCAGTTAGCCAGCCTTCGACTTGCACAACAAAGCACTCCAGGAGGCAAGCTCCCCACATCATCACACATTTTCTGCATCTTGGCCTAATTGAGAAGACCTGTGGACTGTTGCCTGGGGGTGGGGTTGTTGTGGTGGTGGTGGAGGAGTTCACCCGAGGCGCTGCACTGTGTGAGTACGAACGAACGTGCTTTGATCCAAGTGCGTTTAGCACGTGCTGTGCATCGAAAACTCACAAACACTTGAAACAGGATGACTCTTTCTCGTACGGAATGAGGAGGGAAGAGTTCGGAGGGGATGGGGACAGGAGTGAAAAGGAGAGAGGTGGGTAGGTGGCGAGGAATAAAACAAAATATACATTTGCGGTGCTCATATCGCTCAGAGAAGCGAGTGGATATTTCCATGTAATTTCCCCCCAATTCTAAACACGAAGAAAGAAAAGAAACTGTGTTGTCTCCAAGGGGCAAGTCATTAACCTTAGGGTTAACTCCTTTCAGGATGAGAGAGGGAGGGGAGAGACAGACAGACAGACAAACAGACACAGACAGAGAGACATGAGAGTTTTGAAGAAGAAAGCCCCACACAGACACCGAGTTAAAAAATACATCAATCAAAAATACAACGTTCAAACAAATAAAAAAGCAGCAAAAACAGCTGGTGTCATATTCATCATTATTAATCATATCACACAGATCCCATTACGCAATCTACTTTTTATACCTCTTTAATCATGCATGACCAGGACGTTATTTGTTTAAATGTCGAATTTTATCCACATGAGAAAATGAGGAAACTTGTCCCTCTACAGAAAAAGAGTATGAGACAGCGAAACAGAGAGAGATCGACAGACACAGACAGGCAGTGTGTGTGTGTGTGTGTGTGTGTGTGTGTGTGTGTGTCTGTGTGTGTGTCACCGAACAAAGGTTTACATAGTGAGGAAGGGCGGGAAAGAAATGAGGTTGTGTCTCTCTGCTGCCAGTGGAAGGAAAGAGCATTTGCTTTTTCCGAAGGTCTTATGAATGATCACGCCATGGTGTACAGCCTTGGGTGTGTCAATGCTGCCAGAACCCTTCAGGAAATTTCATTAACTGAATAAGAATAACGCTCTCCAAGGACGGTATCTACATTTTTTCTTGTATTTAATTTTGGAATGAGACAAATCTGCTGTCCAAGTTCATTTATGAATCTGTTTTTTTTTAAAAAAAGGGGGAAAAATCAATTACCTATCGTTGTTAAAAATATCCCAGCAAGACTCGCAGACTATTTTCGGTGACCTGAAACAAATAATACACGTCTTTCGGAGCCAGACAAAGAAGAATGTTCATACGGCTTGTCTGTCTCTTTTGCTCTCCACCCAACCCTCCTTCCCATTCTCTTTCTCCCTCTTCCCCAACGCCCACCCCAGCCAAAAAGTATTTCCGACCAGATCCAGAAACACACGGGATCTCCGTTTTTGTCTCTGACTCAACAAACAAACCAGACGATCGGGTTCCACAAGCAGTCTGGGAACTAGATGCAGAGCTGATTTGACACGAAACAAGCGCCACTGAGTAAAACGGTCAACCCATACCATCTTCATTTCTCGATGATACAAACTTGCTGAACTTTGCAAATACGACCACCGGACAGAATGTCGGTGATAATGCATCGTTTCGGTATTGCGGGAACTTCGACTCCCCATCGACAAGACGAATGCTGACTTGGTTTTCATTTTGTTACCACCAGCCCACAACCCCCTCCGGCCTTGCTTCTTTGTCTTTAGTTTCTAGAAAAACGTGTTTTAAAACAACACAGTGCTGTGATGTTGTAGTTTAAAGCGTAAGCTTTGAGTTTCGCGGAAAAAAAAAAAAAAAAAAAAAAATCAGATTTCCCGACTCAGCCAAGCGCAATGAAAGGAAGAAACCAACTTGACGCGGAGTCTGTTCCTGCCATTCTCGCCAGAGATGGTGCTGATAGCTGCTTGGGAATGACTGGAACAGCCTCCGCGATGACACTTCTATACTTCTTTTAACTTTTCATAACAAACACAATCTTGTTTCGTGAAACAACCGAAAATACCTGAACATCATTTTTCTCTGGATCGCAGGAAAATGGAAAAGCCAAATTTCGCTTGTTTCAAACTCGTTATTCAGTATACGGTTAATAGATTATCATGTGAGTAACCACGGAACAACAGTTGAACTATCCATAACAAACGATTAATTACAGAACATTTTTCTCTGGATCGCAGGAAAACGGAAAAGCCAAATTTCGCTTGTTTCAAACTCGTTATTCAGTATACCGTTATTAGATTATCAGGAGAGTAACCACGGAACAACAGCTGAACTATCCATAACAAACGATTAATTACAGAACAGCCTTGACATCTTCCACACAAAAGCAACATGTGATTAGTCACGTGTTTCCATTGTTGTTTCGGACACCATTGCTAATTGCCATTCACAGCAGATTATATGGCACACAAATGAATAATATTTTGTCCGTAAATTATAAACTCGCACAGTCTGGAGTTTACTTAGCCTACAAAGCACTTCCTGCTTCATACCCCTCTTCCTCCCTCACCGTCTATATCCCTTACTTACATACACACACACACACACACACACACACACACACACACTTTTTTTTCTTTTTTTTTTTTTTTCTTTTTTTTAACTCTCTGCTTATCTTACGACACGCAACGGTGTATTATCTACAGGACCTAATTTTCCAAAGTCTGCGAAAACCGTCAGCACTGGGGGATGACAGACGGGAAGTGCGTGGGAAGAGGAACCACTGCCTTTTCCTCACCCCGCACCTCTCCGTCGGGTAATTTATACCCACGCACCTCCACAAGTATTGAACCATGACAAAAAGGGTTCAGGTGTGTCAAGACCTGGAGTCAAGGTAGCTTCAGGCCATCGGCACAGCTTTGTTAAATCAAAGAGGAGGGGGGGGGGGGAGAGAGAGAGAGAGAGAGTGGGAGAGAGTGAGTCTGTGTGTGTGTGTGTGTGTGTGTGTGTGGCGAGAGAGAAAGAGAGAGAGAGTGTGTGTGTGTGTGTGTGTGTGTGTGAGACAGAGAGAAAGAGAGAGAGACAGACAGACAGACAGTGGGTGAGTGAGAGAAACAGAGTGATAAAATCAGAGACAGACAGAGACACATAAAGATAAATGGAAAAAGAAGACGGGATGAGACAAAATCTTTTTTGAACGAAGGTAACAGGCAAGTATGTACATGTCATTTTAGATCGAATCATCTGCCTGTAGAGGCACTGAAACAAGAGAAGAGAGAAAGAGAGAGCGTACTAAGCTCACAAATCGATCAATTTAAGTTCAGCATGCATGTCGTTGATTTGAACTGGTGCCACTTCTGCCGGCAAATATTCTCTAGTTGGTGAAGAGACAGGTATAAAATGTCCCGAGCAAACCAGCAGCGAGTTGGTTTGCTTTATGTCGATTTGTGATCGATGCAATCGGGTCAACACAATTACCATTGTAAATGTTGGATGAAATTTGAACTAAGTTCGATCCGTTTTGTCTCTTCTCTGTTCTGAAGCTCGTTTGAGTGTTGTTGGGAAAGGTAGCGACAGGGTGGTGAGTAGAGAGACAGAGACAGAGAGTGTGTGCGGAGCGCGCTCTCGGTTGCACGTGTACGTATGTGTCTGGTTTTTGGTGTGTGTTTTTTTTTTAAATCCCGCGTACACAGATCCAATGTAAACGAAAACTAATCAAACTTTAAAAAAAATTTTTTTGGTCAAAATCGTTGTGCAGTGATCACTAAGGTACAGGGAAACCGCTCTATCATTTGAGCATATTTCTAGATCTGAAAATAATCCTTTGACATCGATCGGCGTGACATGAAGCGGTAACATAAAACGTTTCCAAACGCCGACTTCCCTGACCCGATGTACAGCATGTCATCAAAAGGAACCTTTTGTCTGTAAACAACAAAATGCGAGTGGGCGTTTGAAGAGGACTGGGGAGGATAATGCGTGACAATCTTGTCGGAAACAATCCTCTGCAAAGCCACATGGTCTCTCTTGACTAAACAGAGGGACTGAATTGGAAAGACAGGAGAGAGGTCTGGAGACTAACGAAAACTCTCTTCAAGTTCAGACACATGGAAAGACACACAGCCTTGTGAAAGATGTAAACGTGCAGAGCTGAACTGTACAGAGAGCACTTTGATTGGGATCCGATTTGAGAACTAAAAAGCCTATGGGTCAGTTTAGATAAGATAAGAATAACTTTATTATCTCCAACTTGAGAAATTTTGTAGGTGGATTATCACAACATTGACAAGTAAACAACATGGGGATCATAACTGTAAAAGTCAACAACAGCTTTTACGAATATAACGGACACAAATGTAAAAAATATCACATACACCGTTTCATACATACATCCACACATTGCAGGTAATAACTAGTATTCTTAATATAAAAAAAGAAAACTTAAGAAACATTATTTTGAATATAACTGTAAGCATAGCCTACTATATTGCACATTGATTATAATATAATGCTTGAAGATATAATTCAGTCAAAAAATTCACGTGTACTGACTTTAGTTCATGATATCATCGTCAAAATGGCGGCTTAAATGCTTGTGATTCATTCTCTGAAACTATCTCACTGAGTGGTAACATTTGGAATGGAGGCTGTAAACCAAGGGGCAAAACCCATCCACTCCAGTGAGGGTTACCGATGAGCATTCACGAAGCTCAGCGCTGGAAACTATTGCAAATATGCACGGCTGATTTACTGAGCGGTGAATGCAAATGCTGAACCCGTTTCTCCAACAACACATGCACAATGATAAGAACAACTGATATGTTTATATCAACAAGAACTAAGTAATGTTACTCTTGGCGAGACAGGCGAATAATGCAAACCTTTGCTGTTTGTGCTACCCATCCAAAGCATGCAAGCAAATAAGGGACACACATACAGAAATAAACTGAGCGACTCTTTAAAAACATTTCCAAGCCCATATGTATACTTTCATTGGATATAATTAGAGACAGAATAACGGCGGAAGAAACGTGAAACAGAAATAGCACTTCCTCAAGGCCCCTTAGTCTAAAATATGCCAAACACATACAGAATACTTTTCTCCAATCTTCAGACATACATAGCAGACATACATTGTTCACCCTCACTTTGGTTTTAGAAATACAACATTCTCAATCCTTTTTTTTTCATAATTGTAGTAATACATGCTTTATTTTGAAGACTCTAACTGAGGAATATAGCACGCATATCCTACACGTGCGCTTCTCTCAAATAACTGCAAGACAACGAATACAGATTGGAGGTTCAGATAATAAAACGAATTTTCTTTTAAATCACTGTGCTTGTTCTCATGAAAGCATCAAAATTATTTAATGATTTTCACTAGCGTCCTTCACGAATGTCATTGTCCTGCGGTACTGAAATGAGCATAACTTTATTTGTGCTTCTGTATCACAAGAACTGGGGAAGCAGCTTATATGTCTTTGCTATTTTGTTACCGTAAAATAGTTTTCTTTTCTGAGCTGAGCGCCGAGGCAAAATTTCGGGATAGTTTTGCACTATGCACCAGTCATCAGCAATCGTTAACACCCAGCCATGCGCACCAAGCAATTTCAATAAAGCAGCGTTTGAAGTGCGGTGTGAACTGTGGGCACAGAGATAAGAATATTACTTGTGGGGCTTCTGTCTGCCTGAGTGGTGCTGAGTGTATATTATCTTTTATGTGGTGTGCTGTAATTGTGATGGTGTGCGCGCATGTTTCTGCCCGTGCGAGAGAGAGGGTTAGAGAGAGAGACAGAGAGTGAGAGAGACAGACAGAAATACAGACACAACGTGTGTGTGTGTGTGTGTGTGTGTGTGTGTGTGTGTGTGTGTGTGTGTGTGTGAGAGAGAGAGAGAGAGAGAGAGAGAGAGAAAGTTGTTGAAGCCAGTCTCATCATCCTCTATGTGTTCGCACCACGCAGAAGTACTCGCTTCGTTTGGAACTGAAAATCCGGGTTTTAGTTATTATTCATTCATTTATGTACGCTTATCGTTGACTTCATCAAGTTTTTGCGCCTTATACATATTATTATTATTAGTAGTAGTTCTTTTTTTATGTATTTTATCTATTATTTATTCACCCCCCTTTTTTTCTCAAGGCCTGACTGAGCGCGTTGGGTTACGCTGCTGGTCAGGCATCTGCTTGGCAGATGTGGTGTAGCGTATATGGATTTGTCCGAACGCAGTGACGCCTCCTTGAGCTACTGATACTGAGTGAATGAGAGAGAGAGAGAGAGAGAGAGAGAGAAGGGAATTTTCTATTTTAACTGTCTTCGAAGCAGACAATAAAGTCTTCGAATTTCAATTGAACTGATGAGAGAGACAGAGACAGTGCAGAGACAGAAAGGGACAATCACACACACACACACACACACACACACACACACACACACTGGAGAACATCCGCGGAGTTCGGGTGCGTGTCTTGTGTGCGGCGAAAGTTCACACGCATGTTGAGCGCAGAGCCAAGTGCTAATGAGTTCCTTTGATATTGGATGACCGAAGAAAAAAACCTCCGACTTTAACCTTTACCGAGCAACGAGTGATCTCGATGCACGGAATTCAACGCACCCGGGTCTCCGAAGATCTGAGAGAGAGTGGGCTGTGCTTGGTAGAGAAATGCACTATTTCCTTCTTCCCGTCTTCCCTTTGGAAGGAAAAAAAAAACCCAAAACGAAAAGAAATGTGATGTCAGGCATAGCGAGAGGCGAGGCAGAAAAGTAAGTTTCCAGAAGATAATTCACGGGTTGGTGGGTGAGAGGATTGGGTGACATGATTCATATCCTGTCTATGATCGGAAAATGCGGCCGAACCTCGCTTGTTTGAACGTGATTCATTGCTATGCGTAGATCATTGTTTGTGTGTGTGTGTGTGTGTGTGTGTGTGTGTGTGTGTGTGTGTGTGTGTGTGTGTGTGTGTGTGTGTGCGTGTGCTGTCCCTCTGTGTCTGTGTGTGTAAGTAGGATCGCGCAAATACACGCACAGACACTGGTGTCTCACACAGGCTATACATTGGACTACATTTACATTCATCACGAATAAGAGACTGAGAAAAAGATACATATGTATACGATGCAGAGAAAGAGACACAGAGACATAAGATACAGAGGCAGATAAGCGCGCAACACATACACACACCAAACATGATACATGCAACACAAAGAACACACATTCTAACCCCACCCCACCCCCACACCACCGACACACACACACACACACACACACACACACACACACTGACCAGACTCCGGCAATATCAGACGCCCCCCGGTGTGGTCGAAGGAGCTCCAGGTGAACGCCTCAGTGTCCATGTTGCTGGGCAACTGCACGGACACCAGCGACTGGCGGCTGTCCTGCACACTGTCCGAGCACCCGGACCCGACAGCCCAGCTGTTCGGGCCCCAGCTGTCCTTATAGATGAACTTCTCCAAGTAAGAATCCAGATCGGCGTTGCCGCCAGGCTGCTGGTCTCTGGAGGAAGAGCACAAGTAGTTGTTCGCGCGGACTTCGCTGTCGGGTAACCTCCGAGCAGAGGCGGCGGAAGGGGGGGACAGACAGCGCTCCCCTCCGGCCATCATGTAACACGAAGGTCCGCCCCCCATGTAGTTACACTGCGATCCCCCGCCACCACCGCCCTCGCTGTAGCATTGCGAGTCCACCTCCGTGTAACACTGGGAGTCTTCCCCAAGCGAACACTGCGACGCCTCCTCCACAAACACGGCTCCGGGCTTGGCCGTGTCGTAAGGGTTGTTGGCCCCTCCGCCGCTCCTGCTCCCGGGCCGCTCTCCACCACCTCCGGCGGACGAGGTCCCGCTGCCTAAATGGGCGTTGGGCACGCTGTACAGATGGTCCGACTCCACTCCCGAGCTGTAGAAGGGGTCTGGGGGCAAGGGGGAGGGGCTGCGGTCGAAGAGAGGCACCCTGCCCTGAGCGTCCACCACCCCCGCTGCAGACCTGGCGCTGAGGCTGTTGTCGCTGGTGCTGGTGTTGGTGTGGTGAAAGCTGGGGCCGCCGTGGTTGTGGGAGGGGTTGTAACGATGTTGTTGTTGCTGTTGTTGTTGTTGAAGGTGCTGGAGAGACGTTTGGGTAACGTCCGGTTGCATGGACATCACGTCTGTTGGAAGATATATAAGCTTTGTTTAAAAAACGTCATCAGCTAAGTGTTTAGCAAGAAATTAATACCGTTTGGGTTTTTTTCTTTAACTTTTTTTTTCCCAAAGGCATGTATACAATATTCAGCAAACAGTAAATGTTGTTCTTTAGAACAAAGGCATTATGTGATTCGAACATCCACGAAAACGGAGTATGGCTGCCTATATGGCGGTCATGCACCTAAAATAAAAGCTCACTGCTACATGTATAAGAGTGAACGTGAGAGATGCAGCCAATGAACGAAGAAGAAAAAAAAGATTGAAGCATAACATGTGCTTTAAACAAGGAATAATACTATGGCTCTTCATAGGACAAACATATATATCATTCCATCCATTGCTGCTTGCGCTATAGACCCATCAAGTAGCTTGCAAGTGAACTAGGGCTGCAGAGAAATAAATCCAGCCATACGTTTTATTTGACATGAACATACAGCAACGATGCGGCAAAAAATGTGATTCACAAACAGAAATCCTTCAAGACTGAACAAGACCCTGTCGCCCCCATTATGCAACACACAGAACAGAGAAGAGGACGAAACAAATACTGACCTCAGTGATTCAATAAATGTTTGTACTCTTGATATGACTAATACACATAATTCACCCCTTTTGCTACTTGCCCCAATCATCAGCACGCACACAGATAAATAAATAATAATAAATGCACCCAAACAGTGATCAAATTCGTGCACGCACGGATACACAGACGCCACAGAGCCTATCAGGACACAAAGATGTGGAGGGCAAGGGAGAGAGAGACAGAGACAGAGACAAACAGACAGACAGACACAGAGAGACAGACAGACACAGAGAGAGAGAAAGAGAGACAGAGACAGAGACACAGAGAGAAAGAGACAGACAGAGAGAGACAGAGGCAGACAGAGGCAGACAGACACAGACACAGGCACAGAGAGAAAGGGAGAGAGAGAGAGAAAGGGAAAGAGAGAGAAAGAGACAGAGAGAGAAAGAGAGAGAGAGAGAGAGAGAGAGAGAGAGAGAGAGAGGAGTGGCGCCGCGGAGCTGGTGTTAAAAAAATCGACAGTGGGTACAGATGGACGAGAAAACATAATGAAACTGAAAATCGACCATCAGACGTTGCCCGTCTATTATTCACCAATTTCGTTCTAACAGTTTGATTTCTTTTGGGGGAGTGGGGGTGGGGGATTTACACAGTGCCACATTTACACAGGAAAACGATACACAGTGTCACATTTACACAGGAAAACGACATACAGTGCCACATGTACACGGAAATTATATCCAGAGGCATATCTATATAGTAAAAACAATGGTATCGCTGACACCGCCTGGTACCAAAACTGTACAAAGCCGACTGTTTGTTTTTAAGGAGAAAAAAATGTCTTGCTGTGTTACTTAATAATAAACTCTGCATTGACTGACTCGTTCTTTAGACTAATAATCACGACGAATGCTGTGGTTTTCCAGCAGTGTGATGGGAGTCAAAGACGAACGCAAACATTTCGAAGACATTTACCCCTCATCCACCCCAAACTCCCAACCCCACAACCCGCATCCCCCCCCCCACCCGATCACCCTTCCCACCCCCCACCAAGAAAAAGAAAAGAAATAAATAAAATAAAACCAAACTAAACAACCAAACCAAGCCCCAAACACAGGAAGAGAAAAGATTTTTTTTAAATGACAGAAGGATATAAACGATATAAAAGGAAAAGAAAGGAAAAGGTGGACCGAGCACATACCAAAAGAAAAAAAAGGAAAAACAAAAAAATCGTAAAAGAAAGAAAGAAAATCAAAGCAAGGAAACACAAAACAACAACAAAAGCAAGGTAAAATTACAATACAGGAAAATATAGTTTCGGACTGTAATCTGTTTCGATCCTTTACGATGTTCGTTTCAAAGTCATTAATTATTTCGAACACGCTGTAAAAACAACAACAACAAAAACAACCTAAAAAGCAATGAGTAGGAGCCTGTATGTCTTGCCCATAATCTTTTTCTCTTGAATCAATCCACTCTTTTCTGCACCCCCATACCCTCTCTCTGTCACGGCCACCACCCCTCCCAGCAAAGGGGAGTTAATGACTAACTATCCTTTCGCTTCTCGATGTCTTTTACAGACCCGGCCTCTTCTCCTCTTTCTATACTGGTACCTGCAATGTATCAGTTTTGTTTTCTTTTTCAATCTCTCCATTTTCTGCTAACGATCTTTTATTCGTTTTTTTGTTTGTTTTGTTTTTGGTTTTTGGTTTTTTGTTGGTTTTTTTTCATCTCGCTGGCTCTCTCTGACATTTGATCAGTGTTACCAGGAAAATATTACACCCAAGAGGTTTGCACAGCGTCTGCTTTCTCATTAACGTCTCCCTCACAAGTGGAGAATGTTTCAGATCGAGCGGAGATGGATAACGCGTGAGCGTGTGTGCGTACGTGCGAAATTGGTGTGTGTGTGTGTGTGTGTGTGTGTGTGTGTGTGTGTGTGTGTGTGTGTGTGTGTGTGTATGTGTATGTGTGTGTGTGTGTGTGTGTGTGTGTGTGTGTTACGCGAGTGCGAGCACAAGCGCGCGCGTGTGTGTGTTGCCTGCAACATTCGGCCGCGCACTGACATACTAAATTTCTTGTCTGTGATATTCGAATGTATGTAATTATATTCATGCTTTAGGTTTTAAATGCAGATAATAAAATGAACATAGCAAATTCTTGTTTTTGATATTCGAATGTACATGATTGTATTCATGTTTTATAATCAAAAGCAGAAATTAAACTCTCCTGATAAAGGCACAAGCACGGGTATGTGTGATGCAAGCGTGCTTGAGAAAGCTTTCTTTTTTGTTACTGTCAAGGAACTGTATGTTCATTAATTTTCATCATCTGTCGCTGTAATCCCAATGCTATAAAGCTTTTAATTCATGCATTTAAAAGATTTTGAATTAAGCCAATGGATTCATATGCTAATAAACAAGAGAAAAGGTTTAATTTTGTTGATTAAATTATTCCGGTTGTTTTCGTTTCCTCTCATTTTCCCCCTTCAATGGTTTTATCAATTCGGGATGAATTCTATTTCAATTTTTGTTTTAATCATTAACATCAGGATAGTCATCCTTGGTGCTTGGGGAAGGGGACAGGGGAGAATGTGTTTCTGAATGTTACGGAAGACTGTGAAGCCAGTAATTTCATGAAATCTCTGAAAGGTTGGGGTTTTTTTTTAATGGCATTTCAAATAAATCATTTATCAAGACCATGCAGCTTTTTTCAATGTGTGTGAATGCATATAAATCTGCTACTTTTTGTGGGAATGGTGGCCGAGGTTATAATTCATATATTTTCGGGTTGAAACAACAACAACACACGTGTAAGTAAGCCCATGTGAACTGAAATGGACTCGGCTGGAACTTCAGAACTTATCTTGGACGCCGAACGTCATGAGTTTCAGTTTCAGTTTCAGTTTCACTTTCTCAAGGAGGCGTCACTGCGTTCGGACAAATCCATACACGCTACACCACATCTGTTGAGCAGATGCCTGACCAGCAGCATAACCCAACGCGCTTAGTCAGGCCTTGAGTGCATGCTTACATATTTGTGTACCTATGAAAGGGGATTTCATTTTACGTAATTTCGCCAGAGGACAACACTCTCGTTGCCATGGGTTCTTTTTCAGTGCGCCAAGTGCGTGCTGCACACGGGACCTCGGTTTATCGTCTCATCCGAAAGACTAGACGCTCAGTTTGATTTTCCAGTCAAACTTAGGAGAAAGGGCGAGAGCGGGAATCGAACCCACACCCTCACGGACTCTCTGTATTGGCAGCTGAGCGTCTTAACCATTCTGCCACCTTCCTCCTCTCGTCATGAACATGTGTATGGCTTTCTGTAGGCTTTAATCAGCGGTTCTGTCTCCTTCCCCAGTTCCTCCTCATCCACCCACGCCACTCCCACCCTCCACCTTCCCTCCCCTTTTACCTCCAGCACGTTATCTTCCTTCTTTCACTCTGTTCACCTGCCCGAAGAAATAGGAAACCATAATGGCCTTTTCCTCCGTAATGAACCCGTGCAATGACCTGCCTACAATGAGAACACTTCAAGTAATGATTTAATGAATCGGGGATAGGCGGGGTGGGGGTGGCGGGGGTATAATATAGGATTAAAATAAAGAAAGAGAACTTTCAGTATAATTTACGTGGAGGATTGAAATACGGGTAGAAGTTTCAAGATAATCTATATGGGGGATTGAAATTAAGAAAGAGAAATTCCGAGACAATTTACCAGGGGATTAAGCTGAATAAAGAAAAGTTTCAAGATAATGCACTTGGGAACAGTTGTGAGATTTATTGATGAAGCTGAAATCCAATAATGCCGATATAGAGCAGCACTGACAACATGAGGAAAAAAGAAACACCCACAGACATTACCCGGTAATCTGTGTTTAAGGGCAGCACAAAAATGTGTGTGTGTGTGTGTGTGTGTGTGTGTGTGTGTGTGTGTGTAACAGAAAGAGACAATGAGAATGCAGACAGACACTGACTGGAACAGACAGAGATCGAGAAACGGAAAGACGTGAAACTTTTTTTTTTTTATTTTTTTAACCGGTGTTGCGTAACCCCGTTCTCCCTCCACCTAATTCAGTAAAAAGTTCTACCCTCTCCTTCAGTTCTTCCCCCACGGTAGTTTTCGGGATTGCTGGAATAATCTCATGAGGAAATCTCGATCGAAAATTAGGCTGCCCGAGTTCATTTCAGGATATCCCTAGAACAATTACTTGTTGTTATTGTTGTTGTTTTGCTTGTGTGTGTGTGTGTGTGTGTGTGTGTGTGTGTGTGTGTGTGGCGATTTCCAGGGAAACTGAGCATCCTGACTTATTCAGATGCTTGTAAGAAAAATGGAAACTTTTTTCAAATGGAGAGGAACGGGAGTGAGGGGGTGAGGGGGGGGGGGGGGAGGCGGCGGTGAAAGTAAATGTAGGTCACATACAATTCCAGAAATAGCTCGCGTTGCAGGCGACAAGGCAAAAATGTTTCGCGCGTTGAAAGTGACGATCTGACGCCACTTGCGCAGTGGAACCATGGCTGTCTGGCGTCTTGGCGCCAGTGACGACGGGGGGGAGGGGGTGCCGGGGGTGGGGGTGGGGGATAGCCGGTGAAGGTTACACAACTGAAAATATGTTTTCTGTTTCTCCTCATGAGCCATTAATCTCCGAGTAAAATTATATTATGTTGTCGGTATAACTCTTAGCTGACAACTGAGGGGTCGCATTCAGACGGCAATAAGTTAAATCCCCTGGCGCCTGAAACAAGAACTTACACTCTTGCTGAGATGGCTGAAGCCCAGTGATACAGTTAGATACAGGACTGAACCATTTGTAGGTTAGGTGTGTTAAGTCGGCCATCTCACGGAAGTGGGTGTGGACTGACAGCTTGAATATAGCTTACGAAAACAGGACAGATGACCATTTCTTCATCATCAACTGAATTCCCATCAATCGAGTCCAAGAGTCTGACTGACAGTAAAGGAGCCAATGTTTTCCTGCTTGGGTCTATTGGAGTCTATAGGGTTCTGACCAGGGAACCTAGAAAGAATTTTTTCTTGCTTTGAAAGTCATTGTCGGAACTGATTAATCAGGGAAACTCAGAATCGGGAAACTTAGACAAAGCGTTATTAGTAAACGGGTTTAGCTGGTCTGAGGCCAGATATTACACCCGATTAATGAATTGATGTCTTTTAAAATTGGATCGCGTTTAAGTTAGGTCAAACCTTACTGCCCATCCTGCCTTTTTCTTGTCGTTGTTGTGCAAATTACGGCATTAAAAGCATCGGTTAATTTCAGTGATCCCTGCTTCGATTCTGTTAATTTACAATGTACTTATCTGTTTCCTGCGCTTTTACGATGCTCGCCAGGGAAAAGTCAGCTCCACAGTTACTGCTAAGGTTGTCATACAACTTCTCTATGTTCACAGTGATGTTCGATGTTTTCTGCCAGCGGGTAAAAATCTTTCCCCCCAGCTGCCCGCGACCCATGCATACGAGAGAAATGGGCGGATGATAAGCACTAGTGATTCCTGATATTTTTCGTCCAGATTTATGAGGAAGGTGGAGCCACTCCGGGACCTGAATATTGAAGATATCTACTGTCATAAAAATCGTATTTCAAAATAAACGCTATTCATTGCAGTGCAAAGTCAGATCGTTTTGCATCACATTTCCGAAGCATATCCATTTATGCCAAGAAGACGGGGGAAAACAATATCAGGAGGGTCCAAAGCTCAGCCTGTTTCCACCGCAGGCTAACGTGCAGTCTGTGCAGTGTGATACGAGGGAACGGTCGGACGAAGATGGGAGGGGGGCGCGGGGGGTGGGGGTGGGGTGTAAACCTCATTTCGGTAATGGACAACCTGCTCGGGCGAGGGTCACAATGCTTGGACGACCCCCACCAGCTCATTCATTTCGCCTTATCCATTGCCTGCATGGCTGCCTCTCAACGGTCTGTCAACGGTCTTTCGCAACAAGATTAATGGGGGGCCTGAGGTCGGGCCCCCTGTTGTGGTCGAGGCGTTGGCTGCTGCAGCCTCGTCTGTGCACGCTGGGAGCATTACTGGAAAGCGATCAGCTCTGAGGGGTGACTTTTTTGTTGTTGTTGTCGTTCTTTGTCGCTCCCCCTATCTCCTTTTTTTCATTTTCATCTTTTTTTTTCTTCGTTCTTCTCTTTTTATGCTTTTTACCGCCTTTTTTATGTTGTGGTAATCTCATTCCTTCCCTTAAACATAGACCCACATGCATGTAATATCCCTCTAACACAAACACACACACACACACGCGCGCGCGCGCGCGTGCACACACATTCTCACATATACACACACGCGCGCGCGCAGATTCTCACATCCACACACGCGCGTGCGTGCACATAAACGCATATGCATTCTCACACCAAGTAATTTCTATTCATTGAGAAAAAGAACAAAATGTCATTCAGCAGCCTAACATACGCACACGCATAAAAAAAAATAAGCACGCAATGAGAGAGAGAGAGAGAGAGAGAGAGAGAGAGAGAGAGAGAGAGAGAGAGAGAGACAGACAGACAGACAGACAGATAGACAGAGAGAGAGAGAGAGATTTTGTTGACAAAAGAAGTATAAAAAAGAACAGTTCCCCAACTGCAATTCAATAGTGCGATCCCAAGCTCCCCATCGGAGTCAATAATGCCAGCATCCCTCCAACACACTCAAGTGGATTAAGCTTTGTGACAAAGTCCTTCACTTCTTTCTTTCCCCTTTCTCTTTCTTTCTTGCACTTCTTTCTTTTCTCTACCCCACCCCCCCTCCACCACCACCGATCCACCGCCCCAAACCCCAAACCTTTTCAGAGTATCTGATTCTTTCTTTCTTTGTGATCACTCCTCATTCTCTTTGCTTTCCATCGTTTGTATTCTTTTCCACACGACACTTTTCTTTTTGTCTCATTCTTCCTTTTGTAGACATTTCATTTGTCTTGTTTCTTTTTATCCTGTTTGTTTCATTGTCGTTCCAACTTCCGCGTTCGTTTCAGTGGCATCGCCACCACGCCGCTCATCCCAGCTTCCCCGCACATTGTCACTCACACTCGGGTTCATCTTCCGCAGTTCTGACTGCCAGCAGTCCACAGGAAGCTAGGAGCATCAAGTTGCCATAAAGCCATCTACCAGGGGAGATGCTCTACTTCAGTTCTGATATGTCACAAGGCCACACTCCAGAGGAGATCCTGCTCTGCTGTTGTAGGTCGTCACAACGAGGCCACAGTCCAGCGGAAATCCTGCACTGGCGTTTTAAGTCGTCATGAGGCCACATTCCAGAGGAAATCCTGCACTGCTACTGAGTAACGTCATGTGTTTCGTGGTTGGTCTGATATTTGTTTCAATTTCTTTCTCTTTGCTTTTTTTCTCTCATGCATTCGTGCAGTCCCCTTTTATATCTAACTTTCTTTGAACAAGATTTATTTGTTTGTTGCCAAAGACCCCTTTCAGAGAGAGAGAGAGAGAGAGAGAGAGAGAGAGAGAGAGAGCCGAAAGTGAGGAGGTTAGGAATGAGACAAATGGACAATAACATTAAAATCTCTTACTTAAATTGTGTTACGAACCTATATTATTTCTGTGCCTTTATACTGATACACGTAATTATGTCAATGCAAAAGATATATCATCATTGGTAAAATAGATAAAATATGACAGGAAGTAAACTTTCACATATATGCATGTAAACAAAGTCACAAAAATCTACAGCTCAGTTCAGTCTACACATTATCACTATCATTTCATAGTTCACTGCCAAATAAGATGTTACAAAGCGGCTGTAGTGTAAAACGCAAGGCAAATGTTCACAACGTAGTAAAACTAATTCTGTGTACCATACAAATGACCATACATCTTGACTGTATCATACTGTTAATGTTTGAAAACGCCCAACAACATCATTCTTCTCACCTCCATTCTTGGTGATTTGTTCATCTTCAGTCAGCGATTGGCAGGCATCTGGAAGCAGAGAAAACCAACCACGCATAAAACAGACCAAGCGGACCATGCATGAACAGACAATTTCGCACACACTCTCCTCACTCCCCCACCCCCATCTCCCCAAACCCATCACAGTGGGTACTGTCTGCGCACAAACCAGAGCCACCTGTGTGATGCTGGATGCTTTGGCAAATGGAAGGAAAGTCACAGGACAAGTCAGTGGTCTTATGGCATCGTATAAAAAACATACGAACAACTGCTCTGCGACGGTGAGCGCATTACGACAGACAGACAGACAGACAGACAGACAGAGAGAGAGAGAGAGAGAGAGAGAGAGAATGCGCTTCTATGTGTATGTGTGTGCATGCACGCGCGCGCGCGCGTGTATGTGTGTGTGACATTTGTGAAGGATCAGTGTAAAACAGATACCCAGACGTGCGATTTTGTGTGCATACCCAAGCGCGCCCTGGCAGCATAAATTCTGCCTGTAATGGACTCGCGTGTGGTGATGTAGGGGTGGTATTCACGCCCTCCTCTACGTCTCTTTTTCTTTTTTTTTCTTTGTGTGTGTGTGTGTGTGTGTGTGTGTGTGTGTGACAGTCAGACAGACAGACAGCTGGGGTTCATGACAAGCTCTGACCTTACACCGTGTGCTCCTCTCCATAATGCACCAACGCAAACCATTTTATTCTGTTTCGTACAACGTGAATTTCATTTTATTTTAAATAAAATTTTATTTCATTATTACGTTTTTCTCATAAATGTAAAATTCAGCATTGAACCATTTTCACCCAGGTTGCCATATCGCTTTGCTGGCATTCCGCCACAAATGTATAAAATTAAGAGAAAAAAATAAAAGCAATCAATTCTATTCGTGGTGTAGCGGGGAATTCTTACCCCCGTTGGATTTCACCATGACGTCAAATCTAGCTGGCTCAGTTTAGTTCAGGGGTCCATGTAGACTGGCCTGGATCCCCGTGGGGTAAATGTCGACTGGTCAGAACTGACCCCCTCACTTGGATTTTACCCCGTCTATGGACATGGGAGTCAGTCCGGGCATGCTTGAACTGATCCACGGCTTAAATTTGGTACAGTTTAAAATTGACCCCCTCCCGACTACAAGGTGACGGATACAAGGTAAAGAGGTGTCTCTGGGGGGTCGGTGGACTTTCGCCATCAGAATTTCACGGACTGAACTCTCACCACCATTTTTACACCACCACCCCTCCTTCCCCCATTTCTTTCGGGGGCAGTTGTGGTGGGGATTAAATCCAAGTTGACATTAACTTCAAGTGAAAGGGGAGGAGCCCGGTCTTTGATTAAAAAAAAATATGTTGATTGGATGGTTTCTGATTCAAGCTAGTCGGAATCTTTATAATCAATCGTAGCTGAAATGAACTACGGGATAAATTTGGCCTCGTCAGACGACCCCACCTCCCCCGCTTGGATTCAACTCTCAATGTGGATGGAGGAACGGCTGTTCACTCCAGTCCTTCAGCAAGAGGACCTGAAGCCTGAACTAAAAGCTGTCCCCTGTGGTAGGGAGGGGTGATAGTCGTGGCGAGAGTACAGTCCGCGATAATCCAGATGGAGAATGTCCACTGACCCCCACAGACATCCCCTAACCTTGTATCCGCCACCTTGTAGTCGGGATGGAGGTCAATACAAGCCAGTCCAAAAAGCCACCTTTTTACCTTATAGCAGCTGATTCGGAAGGGGGCCAGTACAAGCCAGCTGAAAGCAACCACTCCCCTTATTTCCATCATGTTATTTCTGGCGATCGTGGGATAGGGCCTGAGTTTTGGCAAAGCTCCTTTCTGCCCACTCAGTGATTTTATCTGCCCAATTCTTTCGTTGTCTGCCTCGTTTCCTTTTCCCCTGCACTGCTGCCTGAAGGATGGTCTTGGAGAGCCCGTCACATCTTGTCATGTGGCTGTACCATATCATTTTCCCTGTTTTCACTGAGGCCAGTAGGTCTTCATTTTGACCAACCTGCAGTCTTATGGTATCACTGACTTCATTTGTTTTGATCCCGGGGTAGAATCCAGTTGGGGGTAGTTTGAGGCTGTGACACTGGGAACAGGCTTCGTCTGAAGCGAGCGCTTTCAGAGAATTACAAACCGTAATACAAGAACCCTCACAGCACGCTGCCACTTAACAAGTGGAAATTGTTTTCTTTGTTATCGTTTTTGTGTGTTTTCAGATAAAAAATATAAAAATAGCCAACTGCCACAAGGGATATCACAATGCGGATTTTATGTAAAACTAAAGTGTTTTTCGCAATGGTATGGAGCTGATTTCGTGTACCACAGGTTCATGGTATAATGTGAAAATGTGTGTGTATTTGTAATGGCCTGATGGTCACTGAGGTAGGAAGAATTTTGGGAGTGATTGTTAAGTTAATGCCTTACAGCTGTATATTGCTGGTGTCACGATCAATGTATTGGTGGCAAGGGAACAGGCTACATTTTTGTGTTCTGATCTGTGATACATATTTTTCTATCATTATCATAGTATTCTACGAAGGACTGTAAGCGGAATGGATTACTGACTTTGCCACTCTTTCATCTCGTGTGTGTGTGTGTGTGTGTGTGTGTGTTGTGTGTTGTGTGTGTGTGAGAGAGAGAGACAATTTTTCTCTCTCTCTCCCCCGTTAACTCAATCACTCACCTTGCTCTCTCTCAGAGATGTCTCGAGTTAAAACGTTAGCACGCTTGTCTGGGTGTGAGCTAAATCTGACAGAAAAGGCACGCGGCGCTAGGGCTGCAGTCTGGAGGAATGTCACCAAAGTTGACCATACAAGAAACGTATCATTCCAGTGAACTTCTTCTTCTTCTTCTGCGTTCACTCGTATGCACACGAGTGGGCTTTTACGTGTATGACTGTTTTTACCCCGCCATGTAGGCAGCCATACTCCGTTTTCGGGGGTGTGCATGCTGGGTATGTTCTTGTTTCCACAACCCACCGAACGCTGACATGGATTACAGGATCTTTAACGTGCGTATTTGATCTTCTGCTTGCATATACACACGAAGGGGGTTCAGGCACTAGCAGGTCTGCACATATGTTGACCTGGGAGATCGTAAAAATCTCCACCCTTTACCCACCAGGCGCCATCGCGATTCGAACCCGGGACCCTCAGACTGAGGGTCCAACGCTTTAACCACTCGGCTATTGCGCCCGTCTATTCCAGTGAACAATGTTTATCAAAACGCTTATCAGAAGTCAGAACATGACAAGTTTGTTTTAACCTGATTTATAGATGAATGCAGCGGTGGAGTACTCAAATGAGATAATACGAAGCACATTGGAATGTGAAAGTGGGGGAAGAGAATTCATGCGGTGATAGTTTTACAATTTCATGTTCTATCACTACTATTCATGTCCTTGTATTGGTGGGCGCTTAACCTCTCTCATATTCTAACGATTAGCCATTGACAAGAATTTTCAAGTTACTTTTATTCCCGATTTGAAATCTGCTGAAACAATGCCGATTTGCTTTTTATTCCTTGTCTTTCAGAACATCTCTTCCATCTCGCACACGCGTGTTCAGATCATTCACACACACACACACACACACACACACACACGCACACTTGCGCGCGCGCGCGCACACACACACACACACACACACACACACACACCTCACACACACACACACAACCGACCAGTTTCTCTGGTGACAGCCTACAGTGGCACTATACAATGCAAATCCAATCAGGTCTATCACTGGAAATTGCATGGAATCAATTATTCACTCTCCTGGGACGCTGACCAAGGCACAGTGCCACATTCTTGTTCATGGTCGACGAGACAGTGCTGATAATCCAACGTATCTTCATGTACGCGTAAGAATCGTAACAAAAAGTGAAATTGCGCAGATCTGTATTATTCATTCAACAGTACGTTAAATTTAGAATCCTATCGGTGTGTTGAAGCACTATATGTGTGTGTGCGCTCTCTCTCTCTCTCTCTCAGACTTCAGACTTCTCTCTCTCTCTCTCTCTCTTCTGACTTCTCTCTCTCTCTCTCTCTCTCTCTCTCTCTCTTAGCAATGTGTTAACAACAATTTCATCAACCAGTAGGGATTACTTGTCTTTGCAGATCCAAGTCGAACCAAGAGACAGTGGGGATCACCGTGATAAGAAAGTGGTGGAAATGGATTGGACACGTCATGCAAAGAGAGCAAGGTCACATCACGCGGAGAGCCCTTCACTGAACACCAGAAGGTATGGACGCAAGGGAGGCAGGCTAAAGAACACCTGGCACAGAACAGTCGATGGAGAACTCAAGATCCTGAAGTACACGTGGGGTACCGGCCATTCTGAGACTTGCCAAAAACAGACAAGAGAGACGGTTATTCGTTGCTGCCTTACAAACGCATAATGGGGAGTGCGTACGTAGATCCAAGTAAATGTAAATGTAACCTGTGTCCGTGCCCTTGCCTGACAGTGGCTGGGTTATGACACAGCTGTGTACACTATTCATGTTGTGCCCGCATGTTGACCTACAGATCACCAAGCATAAGGCGCAAAGACCAATTATTTATTAGTTACACAGCATCTCGTTTTTGGCATATATTTATTCTTCATGTTTTCTTCCAATTTTTGATAAGCAGCTTTGTAAAGTCACTGGTGTGTTATTTTCTTTCCTTCTGACAACACCACCAAAATATACATAATTATAAGCAGTGTTTCCAGATCACTTATCGTGAAAGACGATTCACTGCCATCAACACAAATCACAGAACAGCTTTCTCCCCCTTCCTATGCAGACTTAACCAAAGAACACCACGTTTGTCATTGGAGGCTAATGTAGTGTAATAATGAAAGTCTATCATCATTACCGAAACGAATCTACAGGAGACGGAACACTTTAGCCGTAATCAGGCAAAACGACTGGCTCTCTCCTTTAGAATTGTAGTTTTCACCCTGGTTAACGCATCTGTTCTCTGAACGACATTGACGGCAAACGTGTTTGCTCGGCAGTGAATTGTGTGGAGGAGCTGTTAAAGAATCGGTTAGGCGTTGGACTTCTGTTGCTGGACTTTTAGTGTTCACAAGTGATCAGGGTTCGAGGCCCCGTTTCAACGTGGTGTTGCGTCCTTGGGAAAGGCACTTTACTCCCATCTGTCGTCACTCCACCCTGGTGTGAATGTGTGTATGGCATCGTAGTTGGTTTTTTTTCTTTGTTTGTTTATTTTTGTTGTTGTTTTTTTCTTGTCCATGTATTTCATGACATGTGTGGTATATTGCTGTTGTATAAGTTTGACTTTGATTTTGTGTAGTTTACGGAATACAAAGTATGTTGCGGTGGTATTTAGTATGACTGTTATGATTCCTATATTTCAATGTACTTGTTTCACACCCCTTCAGTAAGAGGCTATAGCCTTTATTTGAATAAAACATTTCGTTTCGTTTCGTTCTCTCTCTCTCTCTCTCTCTCTCTCTCTCTCTCTCTCTCTTTCTTTCTCTCTCTCTCTGCCTCTGTGTGTTTGTCTGCCTGCCTGTCTATCTCTGTCTGCATGCCTGCCTGTCTATCTATCTATGTGTCTGTCTGTCTCTCTTTCCAAAACACACACACACACACACACACACACACACAGGCGAGACATAAACAAGCCTGCGTGCGCGCGCGCACACACACAGACACACGCACGCACGCAGAGAGAGAGAGGGGGGACAAAAAGAACAACGAAGTTTCGCGCAGTCCTCAGCCATCTAAGTGTTCGATGAAAAGAGAGGATAAGGGGGCCCCAGACATGTTGACACAGGCAACAGCGGTCCACATATCCTCCCGGCAAAGCCCGACTCGGTCAGCTGTATGGCACACTGCTAGCGGCGAAAGCTGGGTTGTCAGTCAGTCACGGTGTGCACTGAGAAACGGTCCGAACCACAATGCACGGTATACTGCATGCATCAACATTCACGTTCTGAAAGCTGCGTCAAAGTTAACCTTTCTACAGCTTTTGACACCATTGAAAAGCAGGAAAACATCAAAAGCAGGGAACATTGACGCTATGTATCTTTCTCTCTTTCAGATATTGTCCGTAATATTATAATAATGTAAATATGCTGGCACTTACACAACGCTCTACCGTCCTATCTAGTCAATTACATAAAGCCTTGTAAGAACCTTAAACATATCCGCAGTTTTTCAAGTTCATGTTCATGATACACAAAATACACTTTTTTTTCATGTCGAATGATTCGTTTGTCAAATCAGATCAGCGATGAAAGACAGGAAATACCTGCACCATAATTACATTGAACACATATTTTAAACAGGAACTTTGAGATCTACACCATAATTTCATTTAACACTTCATTTTCACTTGTTTTGGTGTGGGAACTGAAATGTCTGTCTTTTGCGCCTGCTAATCCACCATGCGTATGTAGTTCCCATCCTCAGTACTCACAATCCACTGTTTCTTGTTAATGCAGAGAGTATCCCTTTCCATTGCCTGTACCAGAGGGCAGAAGGACCTCACCAGGCTCTCGATTCAGCAGAGATGAAAGAAGAGGTGGCGCTCAGCGTTGACATGTGCGTGTCCTTACAGCATTCACCGACGCATAAGAGACGCAAGCGCGCACACACACACACACACACATGCGCGCGCAAACATACGCACTCACAATCATACGCACAGGTAACATGCGCGCGCTCACAATTGAAAGACGAAATCTGATACACATGAACTGTTTGTCAGACACTCTGGCACTCTCTCCCCCTTCCTCACACACACAGTCGCACACACATTACCTTGCTCATTGTCCATGTCCAGAACCCCTTGGTGCTGAGCGTTCTTCCGCCGTCGCATCAAGATGACCAGAGCGATGAAAATGACGACGATGGCGATGACAGCAACACACACGCCAACATACAGGAGAGTGTTGTCGTCCTCTTCGGCGTGGCTAGCTGTGAAGGTAAAAAGAAAACAAATGTCGATTTAAGGTGTCAATGTAAAATCTACGATGCATCAATCTATTAATGGATCCTCAATAAGCACGTCTTGAAGTTATGGTAGGAAACAATCGACTGGTTTTGTTGTTGTTGTTTCACAAATAGTTTGGTTGTTTTTCATTTCGCTTTTTCAATCGATTCGTCAATGATTAAACGACGCTGGAAGGAGTAGGAGTGAGTGAGTGAGTGAGTGTGTGTGTGTGTGTGTGTGTGTGTGTGTGTGTGTGTGTGTGTGTGTGTGTGTGTGTGTGTGTGTGTGTGTGTGTGTGTGTGTGTGTGTGAGGAGGGACGTAGACACAGACAAGTACGTGGATCTCTCTCTCTCTCTCTCTCTCTCTCTCTCTCTCTCTCTCTCTCTATATATATATATATATATATATATATATAGAGAGAGAGAGAGAGAGAGAGAGAGAGAGAGAGAGAGAGAGAAAGCACAGATGGACAGACCCACCAGACAAAAAACAGAGAGACACGGATACAAAGACATCACGAGATACATAATGTTTCACAGACATATAAACAGAATTACGCTTCCACCAAGCCGGACGGAACCTGCGAGCTGGACCACACCATCTCATCTACTTTATGGAGCGATAACCGGAAACACTTCGCCCATCAACCTCAGACCTAATGGTCCCCCAAAGTACACTTCTAGTCCAGTTTCCCGCGTACTGTGTGTCCGGTCATGACGAACATAATCACCTCTGTGGGCCAGTTCCCATTCCCCGACACTGCAGGGGGCGATGACGATGATATATCTGCAGAAAATCCCTTCTTTTCCCACAGGGGTCTTTCAGCCGTGGCTAACTGTGCCAGCCTTTCAGGCCGCAGCCATATCGCAGGAGCAAAGTTTGGGCAGATCCCGTATCATTTTTTGATGAGAGAGGATCATAGATGGAGTTTGTATGGGGACTGAGGGGAAACTGAGTATACAGGAAAGAAACGAGGAAAGCGGGGGTTGAAAGGAAGAAAGAAAGAGGGAAATGTGGAGTGACAGAATGGGGTGGAGGAGAGAATAAGAGAGAGAGAGAGAGAGACAGAGAGAGAGAGAGAGAGAGAGAGAGAGAGAGAGAGAGACGAACAGACGGACAAATACAGAGTCACAGAATAGACGCACACACAGACAAACAATGAGAAAGAGACAGAGAGTCGCTACCGTTTGCGATAAAAAAAAACCCTCTTCGAAAGGACTTCAGCGTATCTGGACTCAAAAAGAGAAATCACTGTAACAAAAAGCGATCTGAAGCCGAAAGAGGACTGCAAACATGAGGAAAAAGAAAGAAAAAAATATTGGGGAGGGGTGGTCTCGGAGGGGGCAGTGAGTGGAAGGAATATGGGGGTGGAGGGGCGTATGAAGAGAGCGTTCACACGAGGAGGCCAGTTTTATGCACACGCTATGTCCACACATGTTACGAATGCGATTAAACTGACCTTGCGTGCGAATTTTATGAGACAAAGAAAGACAACAAACAAACAAACAAAAAAAGAGGAGAGGATGACGAATAATATATCACAGTTTTACACTGACAAACAAATGAGAGAGACACAAAGAGAAAGAGAGTGAGAGATGGATACACAGACAGAGAGACAGAGACAGACAGAGAGACAGAGACAGAGCGAGAGAGGGGGGCAGGGAGAGACTGAGAGGGGGGGGGGCGGGAAAGAGGGTGTCTAATAATACATCAGCTTTGCACTGACAAAAAAAAGTGAGAAAAGGAGGGACACACACACACACACACACACACACACACACACACACACACACACGCACACATACGCACACACACACACACAGAAAGAGGGGAAGGGAGAGAGAAAGAGGGGAAGGGAGAGAGAGGGGAGCCAGGAAGAGAGACAGAGACAGGAAGACAGAGCTAAGACAGAGATTGAGGATATAATGCTTCGTCCTGTGTTTCGTTTTGTATGGACAGAAGAAACCTCTCTGCACGCGAACTGATAATTTCCATTACTCTTTTGTGTCACGTGGAGAACAGTTTACAATCAAAACAAGGCATCGTTATAATGATGATGACGTACAGCACCGCGGCGCTTCACTGCGGCGGGTAAACAGCTGCAGCGTCTCCACCTCCCCTCCCCTCTCTTCCTCCCTGTCCACCACCCTCACCATCCATCCGTCCCCTCCCCCCTCCCCGCTCCAAACCCGTCACTCTCTCCCCTCGTCCACCGCCTAGCCACCCCCACCCACCCTCTCCCCTTTGCCTGTTGCACACGTTTGCAGCTTATTGAAATCAACGAGTTTCATCATTTAGTTTGCGCTTTGTTGGCTGCGGTTTCGTAACCCCACGCACACGCAAGCACACACACGCACACACACACGCACTGATGCACGCACGCACACACACACACACACACACACACACACACACACACACACACACACTCTCTCTCTCTCTCACTCACTCTCTCTCTCTCTCTCTGTGAAACGAAACACAGCTGGTCGTCTCAGTGGGTGGTGCGCAGGAGAAAAAAAAATACACAGTGAGATAGAGAAAGAAGTGGGGAGAGAAAGAAATAATAAAGGGGGAAGGGAGAAATGTACAAACTGAGAAATAGAGAGAGTGACAGAAGGAGGAGGAAGAGGCAGACAGAAAGAGTCAGGGGAAGAATCAGGAAGAAGGAAAGCAGAGAGAGTCAAAGAAAGAAGGGAAGCAAAGAAAAAAAAAGGAGGAAGAAAAGAAACAAATAAGATGGGTGGACACTCACATGCATGCATTTACAGAGAAACAGATCGAGACAGTGAGAGAGAGAGAGGGGGGGGGAGAGGGAGGAAGGAAGCGAGAGAGAGGGTGGGGAGGGTACAATCACTTTAGACCTTATCCCCTTGTGTGGCGGGAATGTAAACAATAAATAAACAGTTGTAAATAGCAGTAAACCACATACAAAAGAAGAATAATATACGTCAATAAATATTACAAGTGAGTCATCACATTAAGAAACAGCAATTTATCTGTACTGACAGGCTTTTTTTCAGACATACATAGACATGTTACTAATGACGATATCGTCAGTACATGATAACCATGATGTCAGTTTAAAGAGGCACGGGTGTCGATAATAGTTGGGCCGGGAATAGAGAGAGAGAGAGAGAGAGAGAGAGAGAGAGAGAGAGAGAGAGACTCCTATGTTCCACACGTGGAGCTACCTTCCCATACATAAGGGAAGTCTCCCCCCGGCAGCAGTTGATGTACACATCATTTAGGCACACATCACTAATACTGCCCAGTACAAACCAACCCAGACCCTTAGGAATCCCACCCAGCGCCGTTCGTGGTCGCGTAATTGGGGCTGTGAGCAAACCAAACCAAACCAAACCACCACCACCCTTACCACACCCCACCACACCCCACCCACCCACTCCCTCCTGCACTATTAATTAAGCCTCACTGCTTTCATCGTCTCCCTACCCCCGAAGAAACCCCTGCCATCCGCACAGACACCAGACACTGTGCCGCCATCACCATCACCGGCTAACAAACCAACAAAACTTCGTCATCACAGACCGACGGTTCCAGTCTAGCCCAGTGTCTACTACTGTACGAACTTCCCAATACCACCACCACCGACACCACGTAAGCAATCTCATCCAGAGGTCAGTCAAGCTAATACCACACACATACACAGAGGGTCTTGTCTGGGCAGTCTGCCAGATGGTGGTGGCAGACAAATCAGCTTCTGAATGTTTTATGTGCCGTAAGTACTGACTGACGTTCCTATTCTGCCCCTCTGGACTCCCCCCCCCCTACCTACCTCCTTCCCGCGTCATTCCCTTCGTCCACTCCCACCCCCCGAATCCATCCCGCCCTCCCTGTCGTCTCCCTGCTCCCTTCTCCCTTTTTTCATTCATCGAATAAAAGGAATGGAGACGGACGGGGGAGCCTGGCATCTGGTCGGGTAATCTTCTGGGATGGTGGGGTTTGTCTGTGGTGCGGTATTGGAAGAAGACCAAAGAAGAAGTGCAAAGAAGCAAAAGTTTTGTCTGTTTTGCTTAATAAATAACGGGAAATGAATGGTATAGAAAAGAAGTAGTTTTCCACTGTCATCAGTCTTCTTTCATTTGTTGTTTGATGCCAATAGCCGACGCAGAAGATCGTAATTACAAGGGTGGCGCCGTTCTTTTGTTAAACCACACTGCGACGGACGGACAGACAGAACACACACACACACACACACAACACACACACACACACACACACACACACCACACACACACACACATACACATACACACACACACACACTTACAACTATGATTCTCCATGCAACGGGATCCATAGACAAGTGTCTGCGAGAAGCGGGGAGAGAGAGACACACATAGAGAGAGAGACACACATAGAGAGAGAGAGAGAGAGAGAGAGAGAGATGGAAATATAGGGAGGAAGGAGAGTGGGGGGTAGACAGACGGATGGACGGACAGACAGACGGACATAAAGGATTCACCCAGTCCAGTTCCATCTCCCTTACCCTGGTTCTTGTCTCTGGAGACCGGGGTTTTGGAAGGCATATCCCTGGACTCTGCACGTTCAAAACACATTGGTTACAATCAATCCAAATGGTCGTCCCTGGCAATATTCTGTAGAAAAAATCACTTTCAAAAGAAAACAATTATACTTGCAGACAGAAAAAAAGGAAAAAAAGAAGAAGTAAAAAATGGTACTGTAGCGACGCAATCTCCTTGGGGAGAAAAGCCAGAATTTCGCACTGAGAAAGATGTTGTGACATAGTAACACAGTACAACACAATACAATGCATTACATTACAACACAATGCAATGAGCACTGAGCAATGGACCTTTCTCAAAAACATTTTTGGGGTTTTTGTCTAGCTCCCAAATTTCTGGGCGAAGTTGTTTGGTGTCTGTTTAAAGATTCTGAAAAATACGCCATTCTTAATCATTGTGTGTGTGTGCATGTTTATATATATATATATATATAATCTGTCTCTGTGTCTCTGTGTGTCTATGTGTATGTGTGTGTATGCATGCGTCCGCGCGTGTGTATGTGTATGTTTTGAGTGTATATATGCGTGCGCGCGCGCATGCGTATGTGTGTTTACTTTCTTAATTCAGGTAAAGAATTGCTGCCATACATCAAAATAATAAAGGCACTATACTCTAACAAAAGTGATGGTTTAGTGCAGCGATTGAACGTGACTTGCCGTGGCGGCTTTACCGAACTGTATGCTGATCTCACTGAGATCCTGGTAAAGTGTTTAATAATGAAACATGACATGAACAGCTTGACTAAAACATCAGGACATGTTTAAAACAGGAAAACGCGCAATATATTTTCTTCCGTTTCTTTGCAAGTTTGTCAAGTTGAACTGAATGTGCAAAAATACGAGAAAAAACCCAAATCACTACAAAAACAAAGAAATAAAGAAAAAAAAAAGCACCAGAAAGTCAGAAACAAAAAAGTAGAACAATGAAATACCAATCAATCAAACAAAATAAAAACGAGACAATGCAGTAGTAATAATAAAAAATTTTTTTTAAAAGAGAGCCAAAAAAAAAAGGTTGTGAGCTGCCAGCATTGATTTACAATTGTTTATGATTTAGCTCCACCCGATACTACCCAGTCAACGTCATACATCCATTATCCGTGGGAAGAAACACACACAAAAAACCTGGTGGTAACGAGACTTGCAGAGCTACCCCGCTCGCAAAGGGAGGGAAGGGGGGGAGGAGAAGGGAAGAAGAGGTGAAGGAGTTCGGGGGAAGGGGAGGAGGCCGGCCGATTGTTTTGTTTTGTTGCCAGTTTTCCAACAACCGCAGACAAAGAGAACTCGACCGCGAATGGAAGGAAGACAGGGGGGAGAAACGGGGACTCAAGTCCACTCAGTTCTAGAGAAACTCCTCATTCATTCAGTCTGCTCTGTGAGGACCACAGTCTGGGAGGTACAGTCTGGGAACCGGCTGGGCGTCGTAGAAAAATACCCAAAGACTTCCAGGCATGCAATGCTATATGCTATGCCTATAGGCTGTTGCAGTCAAGTTCTGTGACGTTAGCTCTCCATTCTGTGATCTTCTGTCTGTCATACTCATTCAGCTTGTAGTTGTGGCTCTCTCTTTCTCAGTGTTTTCTACAAGTATGATAAACAAAAAAGGGAGTGGTGAGAGCCGCAGTAGTCGAGATGCATTATGAAAGAAAAGACAAGACCGGCTTGACAGTATAGCCGGAAAGGGGAAGCTGGGTAAGGAAATGAGTCTCTCTCTCTCTCTCTCTCTCTCTCTAACATACATACACAAACACACACACACACACACACGCACGCACACACGCATCCACACACCAGACACAGACACACACATACCAGACACAGACATACAGACACGCACACAGACACACACACACACACACACCAGACACAGACGCACATACACTGACGCACAGAATACAGACACACCTCATACCCACCCACCCACCCACACCAGACACCAGTCGGTATAACGACCCCCCGACAAAAAACAAACAAACAAAAAACAAAAAATCCACCAAAGAAAGAACGAAAGAAAGGCAGTGCAGCGTGGTGGGGAAGAATGAAGGAAGTAAGGGAAGGGCAACACTGGGGCTGTATAGAAGGAACAAAGGCAGACGATTCTCTGCAGCCTAGCCGTCCCCGGGAGGATACCACGGCAACACGATCAGAGGAGACAGGGAAGATGCAGGCGCTGCCAACTCCCATTGCACAACTGAAGACTAGAGACAGTTAGTTGAAAAAAATTTTTTTTAAAGGAGCGGGAGCAACCAGGACACGAACCCAGGTCCCTTCCTGTGGGTCACACGTCTGCCGCTTCAAGGACGGCAGTCTGAGGAGTGGGTGGGGCGGGGTGGGGATAGTGGGGTTGGAGGGACGGGGGGTGGTGCGAGGCAGGTGCAGGTGCAGGGAGGGTAGGGGGTGGGGGAGTCATGTGCGTTAGCGGGGGGTGTTGCGGGAAAGGAGTGCAGTTTGTTGTCACGCTGCATGATGCCATCTCTCTCTCTCTCTCTCCCTCTCTCTCTCTCACACACGCCCTCAGACGCTCTCTTTCTCACTCTAGCCGAGCTCTCCCACACAGCGGCAACCGAAGGGTAGATAAAGGAAGTGAAGTGGTCGAGTGGAAATAAATGGAGATAAAAACTAGGTGGGCGGGCAGACGACCCGAGAGAAGGTGGGAGGATGGACGGATAAGTGAACGGAGGGAGGTGAGGAAGAAGACGGAGAAAACAGAGAGTGAGGGAGACTGATAGGAAGAGAGTCAGACAGACAGACAGACAGACTGACCGAGACTGACAGAGAAAGAAAGCAATCCATACAGATAGTAACAGGCAGACAGGCAGAGCATTTGTCATTAAAAAGCATCACGAATAAAGCATAACGTAGATACAGAAGTTGATAACAGTGAAGACAGACAGGAATAAAAGAAATGTACCGGAAAAAGGAAGAAGAACGCATTAATATCGAACAAAATCAAAAAACGAGAAACAAAGAAAAATATATGTGTTGGAACATCCCACTGATGATGGTGCTCGTCTCCGTCGAATTCACAGATGGACAAAGACGTCCAGCATTACAATTACATGGGTCGTTTTTGAATACCATACAATAGAATCACTCGCGAAATACACTGCTGAAGCAAATAATCTTCGAACGGTATTAATGGTGTCAATCCCTGCATTACGCAGATAAAAAGACAAAATGGGGAAAAACAGAATTGTTTCTGTTTTCATGACTTCCCAAAAATGGATGGTCCAGAGGTTGTTTATTGGGACACTAAACTGTTTCCAGGCTCAGTTGTTTTATTGTTTTCACCGTTGTTCTTTTAAGTTGCACCCGCATGCCAGAAGAGCAAATGAATTTGCGATTTTTAACTTCAATCCTATGTCTTTCTCTCTCAATATATCATTAATCCGCAGACCACTGTATCCCCCATCCACCCCTCCCATTTACCTGTTCCCTAAGCAGTTAACAGTTTGTAAGAAAACAGAACCAAACCTCATTTATGTACATTTTGACACACTAAATAGCTCACTGGCTAACCATATGGCTGCGGTGCGCACTTTGTTCGTTTGATTTAAAAGCACGAAAAGTACAAACGCAATGAAAGAAAGACACAAATTCTGCTCATCTGGCGGGAAACGCATGTCTCCACGAGACAGATGACGAACAGCTGCCAGACAATGTCTGACACTCACGACGAACTTGCCAGTTTTAGCATCATCTTCCCTCCCAGCGCATCAACAAACCCCAGCCGGATAGGTGCATCACCTGTACCCTATCTGTCGGGGGTAATCAGCCCTTGCAGGTGGGACGTACGTCGTAAACCTTAACTGCCCCTCCATCACAGGGGGCTGAAGAGTCTTCAATCCACGAAAGGCCGAGGTTTCTGAAGGAAGGAGAAGAGTGTTAGCCAACCACACGTGATCGAGATTTCCGCTCTCCCGGGGGAAAGCAGCGACAGTACACGCGGGCAAGCAAACTAAATGTTGATCTATCCCCAGTGAACAAACAGTCAATTTCTTGGCCACTGTATCTAGTTGAAGAGACTGATAAGACAACGGGGGAAGGTGTTGACGGGGCTCCTCACTGACCCCCTTGACTATCGCCTTTATTGCCCGCACAGGTGACGGCGCTGTCCACCTCCCTCTCTCTCTCTCTCTCTCTCCCCGCTGACCAGAGAAACGATGTCCGAGTGTTGACGCGTCCCCATAAACTACTCAGTTGAGCTAGGAACCTCGTTTGTCTTCCGCTTATCAGGGCCAGGTGGGTGCAGGTGTCAACACCCGATCCGTCAGTCCTGACCCTACCCGCGGAGTAAGTGAAGTGGGGGAAGCCTGATAGTGATTTTATTACAAACCTGATAGTGATTTTATTACAAACCTGATAGTGATTTTATTACAAACCTGATAGTGGTTTTATTACAAACCTGATAGTGATTTTATTACAAACCTGATAGTGATTTTATTACAAACCTGATAGTGATTTTATTATAAGCCTAATAGTGAGTTTTTAACTCTGACCGAGATACCGGTCCCAGTTCCATGGATGCATCAAAACTTGCGGACTGATTCATGTACACTACTACTGTCACGACGTATCTGCTGAAATTAGAGAAAGGGAAAAAGACCGATGTCTGACCTTCGCTAAACTCAAAGAAATACTGAGAGAGAGAGAGAGAGAGAGAGAGGGAGAGAGAGAGAGAGAGACGAAGGAAACCGATTATATACCAACCAGAACTAATCGAACGGTCGAATGGTAATTATAACTGTTCAGATAACCAAAACGACCAAACAATCTATGACTGGAAATAATTCCAGTTCACCCAATGGCTGCCGCTATGAATCTACCTCCCACTCCATACAGACATACGCACGCGTGGCACACCACATTAAAATAAACATAGAGTGACAGATCGAGCTTGTGTGGGCCATGTGTGGGTACTCTTCAAGGCTGTTTCTGTGAGAGGGCGCGAGTGCAGAGCGAAAATGGAACAGCAAAAACTCTGTTTCTGAAGCCGTCTGTCAATGTTTAAGACCTCGTCTGAAGACTAAACTTCGCGCGCGTAAGCACATTCGCGCTGACAGAGACAGAGACAGAGAGAGAGAGAGAGAGAATAGGAATGTCAATGACAACTGTTTTGCTTTGTTGTTCATTCAGCGTCATAACTCTCTTCAAACAAGAGTGTGAGAGAGAATCAAACATACTTGTGAACACATCTCGTACAGATTGCATGATCACTGAGAGAGGTGGGAGAAGCAGATAAAAACAGAGAGAGAGAGGGAGGGAGACTTGGCCAATATAACGTTATTCAAAACGAATCACATTTTCATGAAAAAACAACAAAAATACTGCATTTCCATTGCTTTGAACTGCAGCTTAGTTTTTGTGCTCACACACACACACACACACACACACCCCTGTCAGAGACAGGTGGGTGGAGTAGAGGGAAACGAATGACAACGACTATTGTTTTTATCCCCTGCATTGCTTCACAGCGTTCAAAACACATACCGGTTAAGAAAATAAATGTAACATATTAACATGACAAAACAAACAAACAAAGAACAACAGAAAGCGGAACGTAATCACACACCCCGGGTGGATATGGGACAATGGCACACTCACCCGGACAGAGAGAGGTGCAGTCCTGGAAGGCCTGGGCGGGCCCGGCACACGCCTTGCCCCCGTTCAGAGGGGCCGGGTGGTCACAGATACGGGTACGACTCTTCTTCCCTTCCCCGCACGTCACGGAGCAGTGCGACCACTCTGTCCACCCCGACCACCCGCCGTCCACTGCAATTTGCCCATAGTGGGATGATTAAACTTCATTAAAGTAATGATAAAGGTACATACCCGTCCTCGTCACCCCACTTCACCATACGATCATTCTAGCATTAACTAACCATTCACTTTTCCTCGTCTACATCAGTACTTTTCAAGGGAGGAACTCCTCAACACGTACATAGTAAACGAAACGTAAGTCCAGAAGCTTTCGATCTAAAGTGCTTGTCTGTCCAGAAAAGTCTCTCGTAAAGTCATTTTATCGTCCATATGCCAAAAACATGGTATTGGAACGCAATTCGTTCGGACACCACTACTGTCTGACGTCACGTTTGCAGCTTGAACTCGTAGCTAGAGAGAATATAGCACGTGACAAGTGTGAATCATTCCTTTCATGACCAAGTACAAGAATCCAACTGCTGGAAGTACAAAAACGCTTTCATGAAAATTGAAAGGATCATGAAGCATTATGGAAATGGTACCGCGTGTTCTGTCATATGAAAATCCGTTGTACCACTGAAAACTTCCTGAAAGTGACTTTCACATCAAGATAAACTCGCTCTGTTCCGGTGGGGACTTTCTTCCACAAACATCTCACACTGATGATGATGATGGTGATGATGATGATTATGATGATAATGAAAACAAAGACATTGACTGTTACTTACGCAGTAGTTATGCACTATCACCCACAGATACAAATACATTAAACAAATGAGAAAAATAGAGGAAGGAAAGAAAAATCAATGGGAACAAAAACTGAACGAAAGGAAATTAAAGAAAAACAGAATGAGAACGAAGGCAAAAATAAAGATGACAGTAAAGAAGAGAACGAAAACGAAAAAAAGTAGGAAAAAGCAAACGCAAGAAAAGAACAAAAACAGAATAAGTCAAGTTACAAGAAAAGGTTAAGAATCTTGAAAGGAAAGAGAAGGAAGAAAATTAATTAAATGATAAAGGGTAAATCAGGAAAAAAAAGAACGGAAGTAATAAAAACAAATGGACCAAAAAGAAAAAGAAAAAAAGAAATTTTCAATAAACGAAGAAGCAAACACAGAACCAAAAAGGAACATCGTCAAAACACAGACTAACATTTCATTCCCGCTACATACTGCCACCCAATATTAGCTGACAGTAGTTAAAAGACAGAAAGAGGAAAGAGTTGTCGCTACTTGAATCCTTCCAAAGAAAAAAAACCTCATGTTCGCAAAAGAAACTGATAATTGCAGAAGATCAAATACGCACGTTGCAGATCCTGTTATCCATGTCAGCGTTCGGTGGGTTATGGAAACATGAACATACACAGCATACACCCCCCCCCCCCCCGCCCCCGAAAACGGAGTGTGGCTGCCCACATGGCGAGGAAAACAAACAAAACGTTCATACACGTAAAATGTTACATGTATGTCTAACGCTCATACACGTAAAATGTTACATGTATGTCTAAGTGCGTATGTGTGCTTGGCTAAAATCTGATTGAATGACACAGGAAACGAATGATGAACGCCCAATTGCAGCCATCAGTCGGCTCTACCCTGGAAGGTAGCCTTGTGTGCAAATGACCCCGTGTTTGTAAAGCGCTTAGAGTTTGGTCTCCGACCGAGGATAGGAACTATATAAGTATCCACGTCATTCATCCATTCAATCACTCATAATCATCCACTCGACACGAGCACTGACCGTAGACGAGCAGCGTGGCGGAGTCGGACAGACGTCTGGAGGCCAGGTTGACGGCTCCACACGTGTAGTTGCCGCTGTCCTGAAGGCGGGCCTGGTTGATGATCAGGCTGCCCTCACTGGAGATGATCAGGTTGTAGTCCCTGTGCACCTTCAGCTCCACGTTGTCCTTCAGCCAGAACACCTGGACAATGCACACGTACACCTGAGACAAGCCATGCCAACAACTATCACAAACCATACACGGTTTTCTTTTAACTTGGGCAAAGTGTACAACAGGTACTTAGTTAACAAGTACATATCAGGTATTTCAGCTCCATGTTGTCTTTCAGCCAGAATACCTTCCACAGCCAAAAGACGGGTTTCTTATTTACCTGAGTATTGGACAAGGTGTATTACATACAGGTATTTACATTTATCAGAACAGATCAGGTTGTGGTCCTCAGATATTTCAGCTCCACGTTGGGGTCAGGCCACAACAGCTGCCACAACTAACACCAAGTTTTCTTTTAGCCTGAGCGTTGTGCAAGGTACACGACAGGTTCATTAATAAACCAGAACAGATCATGTAGTACCTGGGTATTTCAGTTTCGCGTTGTGTTTATGCTATAACACCCGTGACAACCCATACGTGGTTTCTTATTAGTCTGGGCAAAGTGTACAGGAAGTACTTATTTCAGTTTCTGTTTCAAGGACGCATCGGAGGAAGCGGAATGACCAGTACCCTACATCAGACCTTGAGATACTTTAACCAGAACAAATCAGCTTGTAGTCACAGTGATTTCCACGCTGTCATTCATCAAGAGTACCTTACACAACGAAAACACATCTTACCTTTAAGTATTGGGTGAGGCTTACTATAACGAGATCAGATCAAGATGCAGTTCCTATTAACTTTCATCTCAGTGTTGTTCCTCGGCTAGAGTACATTACATACACCGAACAAAACGTTTCCTTTAAAAAGAATCGTGTTTTGTGTAACATTTGTCAGAACAGGTGAAGTAGTAACCTTCAGGATAAAGCGCGCAACTACAAGGCCACGATCCTGGAATCAAATCAAGCACGGATAAGGATATCCAAGAGAATTGGTTTAGGTCGCAAAATTTACTTGTACCTATTGACAGAGTTTATTAGTGGTCGTTGTTCTCGTTTATGGAAAGATCAGAATTAACAACAAAAAACAACAACAAAGCAAAACAAAAGGAAACCACCTGTAGCATTCACTTTGAATTAGATTGGCTGACACAACATTAACAACATCATCCATCCTCCTGTTCCTCATATCAATCATCGTTATCGTTATTATCATTGATACACATATTGTGCTGCAAATCTGTATTCAGCTCATAGTGCTTGTATGCTAAACAAAAGGAGGAAGGTGGGAGATCGGCACACAGGCAAGCGCCAGTTCACTCCCAGTTCACACGAACACAACTACCAACCCACTACGCGTCTGCACACACACACACACACACACACACACACACACACACACACACACATACACACACACACACACACACACACACACACACACACCACACCACACCAAATGCAAACATAAATACACACACAAATACACAATCACACGCGTGCTGTGTTGACAAAAACATATGGAGGAAGGTACACCTACCGTTGGTAAAGGCTTCCCTTCTGGCGGCAGACACTGCAGCGTAACTGTAGCCTGTGCAGCCACACGGGAGCTCATGGGTATCCTTTGAAACCGCTTCTTCAGATCTGCACATCAAATAGGTATCGCTAATTCAACAGAAGCTGATAAAACAAACACGAAGGACTGGTGTGGGTCTCGCGGTTTGTTCTGATTGTTTCCTGTCTGTTGGTGTGACTGCCAAGCACAATGTGTGTGTGTGTTTGAAGATATCTGCCATCCCGCCTCTGCCTTTCCTCTCTTCTCGTGTGTTGATGTAACGCCGAGAACGGCAAGGACCGCTGGTCGGAAGATTAGGCGTCGGCCTACATCCGTTTATCCTTGTAAAATTAACGTTTGTCCCTTCTCTCGTTCCTGTCTGTCGATCTGTTTGGTCTGTTGGTGTGGCTGGTTCATGTAAGGAAGCACTGTCAAGAGGTTTCTGCCATGACAGTATGACCTTAATACAGTCGTATGACTTACTTCAGTATAATTTTCAATGCTTTTGCTAATGAACATTTTAGGAGACTATTTCTCGCTCTTTTACGTTCTCCGTTTGAGTTTTAGTCATTTGTTAATGAGGCATGTTTTGAACTTGTTTTTTCAGTAAAGCAAGACAACAGAAAAGAAAGAAAAGAAAAAGGTCTGTAAATATAACTGGTTTAAGTATCGCTGATTCAGCAAAAGCTGATAAAACAAACACCAAGGATCGGTGTCTCACCATTTGTTTGAACGGTTTCCTATCTGTCGGTGTGATTGCCAAGCACAATGCGTGTGTCTGTCTGAAGATCTATACCATCCCCCCCCAGCCCCCCCGGTCCCCCCCGACCCCCCATCCCTTCTCTTTTTTTCCGTGTTGATCTAACGCAAGGAACAGCAAGGACCAGTCTTTTTCTTCTTTGCTCTTTTCTTGTTCCTATCTACCCATGAGTTTGGTCTGCCCGCCTGTCTTATTTTTGTGCTGCCCTTCAGTAATATTACACCACAAGCTCCATGCTAGTTTGGTTGATGAAGGGTAAGAAGTACTTGTAAGCATAACTTGTAAGTGGAGTGATGGCCAACAGGAAACGCGTCCGCCTAGGAAGCGAGAAAATCTGAGCGCGCTGGTTCGAATCACGGCTCAGCCGCCGATATTTCCTCCCCTTCCACTAGATCTTGAGTGGTGGTCTGGACGCTGGTCATTCGGATGAGACGATAAACCGAGGTCCCGTGCGCAGCATGGACTTAGCGCACGTAATAGAACCCACGGCAACAAAAGTGTTGTTCCTGGCAAAATTCTGTAGAAAAATCCACTTCGACTGGAAAAACAAATAAAATTGCACGCAGGAAAAACTACAAAAAATGGGTGGCGCTATCAATGTAGCGACGCGCTCTCCCTGGGGAGAGCAGGCCGAATTTTACACAGAGAAGTCTGTTGTGACAAAAAGAGAAATACAATACAATACAATACAATACGATGTCAGAGATTTTACTATGAGAGTATGAACATTAGCTGGATGCTTGAGAAAAAATACAATTTTCAATGAAAATTTTTTCCCCTTTTATCCCTGTTCATTTTATTTGCTCTTTTAAGTTTTTGATTATTTTTTTGTTTATGTGATCAAGACTTAAGTTTGAAAGCGGAAAGAAAAAGGAACCTGTGAACTCTTTAAAGTGACGTGGCAGTCAGCTGAGCCACGAACAAAGTGAAATGAATAAAAGCAACAAGAATCGTCAATGAATAACATCGTTCTACATGTCCTGTAATCAATCCCATTCCTTTTATCGATCTATCGGCCTGTTCTGATGGCATGCTGAGCCAAAGAGTTGCAGTAACAGCAGAAAGGGCATTGAGCAGGATGTTTTTATTGCATGCTTGATAGGATACCGCACATGGAAATAATGCTTCGCAATTCAAGACGAGCGTCCATGCATACACAATGTGAAGGACAATGGTTGAAGCAAGCCAAGACAGACAAATGTAAAAGCCGACGAGTAAAACCATATTTTGGCTGGATGGTCACGCGCGGAAATAAAGCGAACTCAGATCGAGACGGAACACATGTGCAAACTGACAATGCTGATGTATCATGGGTGGCAAGCAACAAAGCTGTGAATTGGATATTTTCGTTTCAAACCTGCACTTGGTACGCACTATATTTCAAATGCTTTGTATATCTATATGATTCATAATGTTTATCAAAATTTTAATGAATGCCATCTGCAGTACTGCGGAAGAGAAAAAACTTCTTTCAAACAGTTGTTTTCAGTGGACAATGAAATCATCTTGAATCAACATGGTATCTGTGTGTGTGTGTGTGTGTGTGTGTGTGTGTGTGTGTGTGTGTGTGTGTGTGTGTGTGTGTGTGTGTGTGTGTGTGTGTGTGAGCCCGCGTGCGTGGGCATGTGTGCGCGCGTTCATGCCTGAGTGTGTTGACCATTAATATAACGTTTATTAACTAAATTGTCGGTGTGTGCGCGTGCGTGTGTGTGAACGTTCATGTGTGCGTGCAGCTGCCAACTTGTATATGTATGAGTGTGTGAGTTTGTGAAGAAGAAAGGCACTGAGGGTGGACAAGCAGTGAGTCTTGACCACGAGATCAGTCCTCACCAGAGAGAAGTGGAGTGATTTACTTACCACCAAATCTCCCATAAATCTAATTCAAGTGAACGTAAGAAATGCCAGAGTATAACAGTCATTTAAAAAGAAAGAAAGAAAGAAAAAAGATATCTCAAAAGAGGAGATACAAATATGACAGAAATTTAAGGCGGAGGAGTAGCGACAACTGCCCTGCCGAGCATCGCTCTAAAACTGCACAGCGACCAGTTCTCCACAGAAAATTACACAGTCCTGTTCTTTGATAACAAGTCTGCCTTCCTGTCTGTCTTCCCTCAAGTACAGAGTGTGTGGAAGAGAGAGAGAGAGAGAGAGAGAGAGAGAGAGAGAGAGAGAGAGAGAGAAGAAAATCAAACCACAGCCATGTCATTTTTCATGCAAAACAGTAGCTGGGAAAGGTCTGGCTTATTGTGTTGGAAACCCTTTGACAGTGGAAGGGAGGAAGCCGGGTAGATTTGGAAGAAGCATTCATCAACATCATACAACACGGGTCGTTCATCATCGTTAGCAGGGGTTCTTTCCGCACGCGCACAGCATGCTCCGAGACATTAGTAACTGCTCAAGACATTCTAAGGCCTGGAGAAAACGGATTGCCCTTTCGAAGAGAGAGAGAGAGAGGGGGGTGGGGGTGGGGAGGAGAGAGACATTGTGAGTAGGAAGGAAGGAATGGGGGTGTACGGAAGTAAACGATCGAGAAAGTGTGTGGGGGTGGGGGTGGGAACTGGATGCAAGGAGTGAGACATGGGGTTAAGACAAAGAGAAGGAGAGAGAGGGAGAGAGAGAGAGAGAGAGAGAGAGGGAGAGAGAGAGAGAGAGGAGGGCACAGAAAGAAAGAGACAGGTTCGGGGAGAGGGGATGGAGGAGAAAGGGAGGAGGCAAGCTAGTGGTTATGGCAGGGCCGTGTCGAACTACTGATGACTGTGAAGAGAATACAGGATTCTGAAAACACACACACACACACACACTATTCTACTGTCCAGAGTTAAGGCCCTTTAGACTAGGGGGAAGAAAGAGAGAGAGGGAGCGATAGGTAAGAGGAGAGACAGATAGATGGCAGGAGGGAAGGATAGCGGGAGAGGACAGAGCACACTTCTTCTTCTTCTTCTGCGTTCACTCGCATGCACACGAGTGGGCTTACGTGTATGACCGTTTTTACCCCGCCATGTAGGCAGCCATACTCCGTTTTCGGGGGTGTGCATGCTGGGTATGTTCTTGTTTCCATAACGAACGCTGACATGGATTACAGGATCTGCAACGTGCGTATTTGATCTTCTGCTTGCATATACACACGAAGGGGGTTCAGGCGCTAGCAGGTCTGCACATATGTTGACCTGGGAGATCGTAAAAATCTCCACCCTTTACCCACCAGGCGCCATCACCGTGATTCGAACCCGGGACTCTCAGACTGACAGTCCAACGCTTTAACCACTCGGCTATTGCGCCCGTCACACAGAGCACACAGACAGAGAATGTCTTCTGCGCTGACCATTACAAAGTCATATCTGAGAAAGTGTACGGGAGACCGCATTTATACATATCCTAATTGTTACATATGAAGGCACTGGTGTATATTGTTACATATGAAGGCACTGGTGTATACTAATAAAAGCTTTCTATCAAAACGGATGCGACATCACACATCAGAATTCAATCCCGTTTGTCACGAATACCCCCCATGTGGATACATCCCGTTTCGCAACCCGACAGGAACCATCTGCACGATCTATGAGAGAAATGCACGCAAACATGGCGCGCACCACCCGGATCGCATCCAATCCCATGCCCCCCCAATCCCCTTTACACACGCATACACAAGCACTCACGCACGCACGCACGCACAGCCCTCCTTCGCCAACTCCAAGTTCCCGGTCTCTCCCGTGCGGGACGCTAAAGCTGTTTGCTAGACCTTTCAATGACCCCGAGTTAACGATCCTCGGGCTTACTATTCATAGATCCAAGACCTCAGCCATGAACAACCTGACCCTAAGGGCGTCAGCCAAGAAGTCAATGAAACTCCACTCCACTCATTCATAGCTGGGAACAGACTGCAACTTAAAGGGAGGTGTAGGAAGGAGGACTGGCAGGGGGGTGGTTGGTGGGGGATGGGGGGCGCGGGTGAGGGGGGGAGAAAGAATATCGACAGATCCTTCACAGATTTATTTCTGGCCTAGCCAATGAGCTTCCCTGAGGATCTACTGGTTACTGGGCAGATTAAGATTAAATCACCCACAGGGCAATGACCTCATTCCTCCCCATTCCCTTGTGAGCAGGTTGTATAGATAAAAAAAAAAAATCAACATTGATTTTATCATCAGCATTGTTGGTGTTTTGTGCCAGGTCATGCCGTGCGATCGAAGTGCCGCCCACCTCCCTCTCACGCCCCTCTGCTCACTTCTGTCTGTCTCATTAAAAAAAAAAAAAATTCGTAAAACATGAAATATAAAAAAAACCGCCAGCGCCAGTCATAAGTTAAAATATTTTATCTTGTTATTTTGTTCACCTGCACAAAGAAGATGAAACGTATTCATTAGGGTTGACTTTTACAAGTACATAAAACTGAATACCACGCACGTAATGGATTATAGTGTTGGAGAATGTGAAAATCGTTCATTACCAGCGTCAAATGTTAAACAAATTCGCAAAATAATGTTTTTATTGCCTTCGAACTCTGCTGTGGGAATTAGAACATTAACGTCATCCACGCGCAACTTTGGTTGATGCAGTCGCCACAGCTTGTCACGTTTAGGGACTGCTGGCCTGTTTTTTATGTGACAGTTATTAATGGTTAGTCTGCTTCTCTTTGGGTCTCTCTGTATCCGTCTCTATGTTTCTGTATCTCTTTCTGTCTGTCTGTCTCTGTCTGAATAAGTGATTATTCTGTCTCTGACCATGTCTTTTTTTCTGGTTAGTCCTTGTATACAAAGAATGTAAGACATGATCACGAATAATAATGAACGGTGCCTGAAAACTGGCGCCGTATTATTCGTCATGTGACAAAACGCGCGCGCGCGCGCGTATGTGTGTGTGTGTGTGTGTGTGTGTGTGTGTGTGTGTGTGTGTGTGTGTGTGTGTGTGTGTGTGTGTGTGTGTGTGTGCGTGTGTAAGTATATATTTCTCATCATACCACAAATATTCACTTCAGAGAAAATTATACGACAAAATCAATTCATTTATTCATTTATGTGAACTATGTCTTCATGTGCACTATGTCTTCTATTTCCTTATGAGAGTGACTTCCCACATTGTCTTTAGCCAATGGCTGAATAATGTCATTGCCATGATGTTTGTATGTTTTCGATTTTGTCAACATCGCAAACAAACTTTCCGTAATTACACTGTCTGATTTGACAGCCAATGACGGGCTAACAATCACGAGGTTGTTTTGTTGTTGTTGCTGCTGCTGTTCTTGTAATTGTCGCTATTGTTGTCGTTGTTGTTGTTGGGATGGAAGGATGAAAATACCGGGCCTTTCTGAACCTAAATCAGAGACCTCCGGCTTTGCTGAGACGTCAACACTTCGGAACAGATCGAGAATGTGACCGTATTCGGACAGCAGATGCGCGCGACACAGGCCATTGTTCCTCTAAATGGCGGGACAAAGGTCTACGCCACACGGCCCGCTCTGTTAGTTGGTTGCGCATCTGGTTTGGACGGACAGACAGTCGCTCTGTGTTTCTGTGTTGTGGACCACGGCGCAAGGCCGCCTTCCAGAACCGTTCGCGATCAGATGTGGTAAACCGACCACCTGCGACTGCAACAAGATGGTTTATATATATTTATATATATATATATATATATATATATATATATATATATATATATATAATAAACAATTTCAGATTTGATTTATAGTCCTAATCCACTGACTGCTGAGCCTTGGTGAAGAAAGATCAGCGTGGCATGAATTCTGAGTGAGGTTACTGTTTTGTGTCGGTTTTGCTGAACAAACGACATGCGATCCCAAGAGGAAGAAGTCCAAATATAATGATGGTGACTGACACTGACCTGTAAGCATCTGTCTGGTGACAGCCCTTCACTTACCAGTATACTCATCAGCAGCAGTCAAGGGGTTGAGTTATCTGCAGCATACTTCAGTTCTTATCCAGACGGTATCTCCCAGCACACCGAGTCCGAAGGGAAGCTGATTAGCCTGACACACATTGGGGTCAAAGCCAGGGTGGCAGAAATCATTCCCTCATTACGAAGATGCTTTTCGTTAGCGACGCACCGCATGCAGAAACCCTCGGAAGACTGACTGGCCGCATTTGGGTTTGCGTGCAGTGGGCTGGCACTATGCATTCTCTGATTCAAGGCTATCTGAAAAGGGGGCATGAAATGGTGTGACAACCCGATGGTTGATACTGATACCGTGAGGCAGTGGCCAGGAATCGTGACTTGTGACAGAACGCCGTGCACAGGAAGATGCGATGAGTTTCAGGTTTTCAAGAAGGCGTCACTGCATTCGGACAAATCCATATACGTTACACCGCACCTGCTAAGCAGGTGACTGACAGCAACATAACCAAGCGCGCTAGTCAGACCTTGAGTGCGTGCATATATATATGTGTGTGTGTGTGTGTGTGTATATATATATATATATATATATGTGTGTGTGTGTGTGTGTGTGTGTGTGTGTGTGTGTGTGTGTGTACCTATCAAAAGTGGATTTCTTCTACAGAATTTTGCCAGATCACAACACTTACACTGCCATGATGAGACCAACGAAAGGGTGAGGAGAAAAGCCAAAGGCAGACAACAAAAGGAAGCGACAGAAACACAGCGCAGCATCCTCTGCACCAGTTCTGCTCCATCTGCACACTGTGCGCCAGGAACCGCGGTTCTCGCGTAGGACTGTACAGCCACAGCAGACACTGTATTTCAAAAAGCTGACTCCACAGCAGAGCTCATCGGCACGGTCTCTGGAGACAAAACTTTGCCAGTGATGATGATGATGATGACAGCCCGCGGAAATATGGAAACGACTTAGCCATCGCCAATTTTGAGGAAACGTTTATGGTCTCCGGAGAAACGTGTCTGAGCTGAAAGGTCAAAGGTATGACCATCGCTGAATCGATCACGGACATGTTTCTTTTCAGATTACTCAAGCCTGTTTACTTTCTGTTTGGGAAAGCTTTCAGGGAACACATGATGGATGCCAGGAACTTTTTCTGCGTGTTTTCGTGCAGATTCATGCTTGTCGCTGGAGTCTTGCCGCCATTTTTCAATCTGACCTAAAAACATTCTTGTTTCTGGATCAAGGCACGGAGCTATTCTGTTATCCGTTCCCGTCCGAACTGCTCCTTTAAAGCCAGCTCAAATATAAATTTCTCTTGCTGAGCTGTTTCTTTGCTTTGTTTCTTGTTGTTGCCCTTGCGGTCATCCTCAGTCTCAGTCCTGTATCGCGCTTTCACTTGGAAACGGCTGTGTATCGATGTCACAGTGTGTACGGCACTATATATACCAGTCTTAATGGCTCATTCAAACCCGTACGCATGTGAGGATTTTGTTTGTGTGTTGTTGTTTTTGTTGTTGTTTTTTCTGTGGAAGGGTATTTGTTTTCTTTTTGTTTTATTTGACTGTCTGTCTTGTCTATCTATCTCTGTCTCTGTCTCTCTCCGTCTCTGTCTCTCTGAAAGGTTAGGAGCTAGCGTTATCGTGACCAGGATCAGCGCTTGTTTTTTTTCATACAATAAGTGATAGTTTTTATGAACAGAAAAATGCATGCGGAAAATAAATACACATTTCCTCATCTCCCCGTGATAAGTTACGCGTGTGCACAAATTCACAGACACTCACACACACACACACACACACACACACACACACACACACCGCGTTATAACGGAGACACCCGATACCCCTTCCAGACAACAGCTGGCTGGTGGCGGCGGCCTTTTCACCCGACGACCAAAACAGACCGGGCGAGGAAACCCTAGGCGATCCCCGACACCCCCAGAGAGACAATTACACGCACAAATGGAATGACCAATCCACCCCCAGCATATAGTCATTCTTTCTGCTCGCTCGCTCACACACACACCCGGCGAATGACACATCTCTCAGCATGCCTCCATCCCTACCCCGCCTCTTCACTTCTCAGCTTGCTCCGCGTAGCAGCCAGGGGATGCATTTCAGTGGAATTGGTTTTCATATCATAAATATTTTACACCTCATCACGGTGAAATTAACACTGGCGAGAAGCGATGGGCCCCCGGGGCGAGAGAGAGGTGAAGGAGGGGAGAGGGGGAAGGGAGGAGGCAGGCGGCCAGGTAAACAGGGCGGTCGCTCCCCCAGCTCCCCCAGCGCCCCTCCCTAACCCGTGCACGCCACCCCCCTTTCCAAGCGACGCTAATGAACAGATGCGTGGGTCCTGGCGGTGTCTTTGAACTTCAGTCCCGCGAAGCTTATCTCGGTGGCGAGCTGTGTGCGTGATACTGTCAATCATTTTGGTTCTGCGTTTAAAGAATTTAACAGACGATGTGGAGGTTTTATTTTTCATATTGTTTTCTTTTGTGTGGGTTTTTTTTCCGTTCAACCCTCGCGTGCTGTAAACTTCGTCCTCTGTATATACTCTCTACCCCCTCCCCCCAGCTCCCCACTCCGCGCCCCCTCCCCCATCTCTCTCTCTCTGTTTTTTTAAATTTTATTTTGTCTTGTCTGTCTGCCCTCTCCCTCTCTCCCCCCCTCCCCCTCTCTCCCTTTCCCCTTCTCCCGATCTCCTGATCATTACCAGTACGATCTTTCTGGAAATGAAAACAAAGCTACTACCAGATGCCTGCAAAATCGATGACACTTGTTTAATGAAAAGAAATTAATATTTTCGCTGACCGGTACAAAACAAATGCATCTGGAGACACTCGTCACAAAACCGCCCGTGTTTATCTGCACGGTCCATCCGCAGTTTGGGTGTGTCTTTCCCTCTGCCTTGGCTCATTCCATTTGACATAACATGGTGAGTTGTTTCCATGCATTCATTTCACCGTTATAATTATGTAAGGATTAGACGTAGTGAATACGACCAGAGGCTGATCATGTGGGTGATAAAGACAGAATAATTCTGTTTAATGCCTTCCGTAGTTTCTTATTATTGTCGAATATATTCTTCAAAGATCATAAGGATATGGAAATAGGAAAACGAAAGTAGCCCACTAAAAATCTGATAAAATGATGCCAGCATCTGCCCCCTAAGCTCCATCCCATCCTCCCCACTCACTCTCCAATCGAACTCAAGTCTTTGTTGTCATTCCTTTGATCTGTATGAATCTGCTTTGACCGAATAACGAAATTATCACTTCACAGGTTCATGCACAAGATACAGAAAGCACGTTATCTGGACAACACACGCAAACACACCAACAATAACTATTTCTTTGGGACTTAAATGTCACCTCGATGTGGACAGCAACTTGTCCCTTCTCCATCCCATATCATGCCAGGGTGAGTACACTCATCCTAAACGCTATGGTGGACACGTTAGGCCAAAGCGACAAAGCCCCTTGACTTGCCTGGATTTGGATATGGGAGGGATCATTTCAAATGGTGGGATGAACTGTTACCAACAAACACATGAAGGTGACCTGATGTGGGTATATAACCGTTTTATAAAGGCAAGGAAGCACTTACCCCAAAACAAATCAAGGGGACATGCCACCTTGATGTCGGTAGAACCATATTAAAGGTAAGGGTGGAAAGTTATCCCAAAGCAAATCAGGTGAACTTCCCACATGCCACCTGGATGTGGGTACAATTATTTGAAAGACTAAAGTGGAAAGGAGTGGAAAGTTACCCAAAAACATTTAAAGGGGAACTAATCACGTGCCAACTGTATGTAGGTACAATCATTTTAAAGGTAACGGCGCAGAGCTACCCCAAAACATTTAAAGGGGAACTACTCACGTGCCACCTGGATGTGGGTACAATCATGTTGAAGGCTAGGGTGGAAAGTGGAAAGTTACCCTCCAAGACAAATCAACGGGGACCTCTCACATGCAATACGAACGTGGGCATAATCATTTTGATTAAAGGCTAAGGTGAAAAGCTACCCCCCTTGCCTCCCCCCTTCCTGCCCCCTCCCCCCCCAACCCCCCAAAAAAGAAACAAATCAAGGGGACCACTCACATGCCACAGAGATATGGGTACAATCAATTTAACTAAAGGCTGTGGTGAAAAACTACCCCCAAAGCAAATCATGGGGGACTGCACATATGCCACCTGCATGCAGGTACGATCATTTATGTAAGGCTATGGCGGACAGTTACCCTAAACAAACCAACGGGGACCACTCACATGCCACCTGGATGTGGGCACACTCACGTTGAAGACTGGGGTGGAAAGTTACCCCCAAACAAAATGTAATCAAGGGGGACCACTCACATGCCACCTGGATGTGGGCCTTGGCGCTGCCGACACGCTGAGGGTTGGTGGCCCCCTGCACGTTGTTCCAGGCAAAGCACTGACACCAGTAGCCGTCGTCACCATAGTAGTCCTCCACCTCGTCCCGCGTCACCTGCACGCTGCTCTGCAACGTCTTGCGGCCGCTCACCTGGTCGATCAGCTCCAGGCTCGTCGTCTGCTTCGGGGGCACCTGCAAGAGGAGGCCGCGTCTTGGTTCACCAGGTCAACCACACGGACACTGATTTATATGTGATTAAAGACGGGTTTTGTAATTTACAGGACGTTTGAAAACAACAGTGTATATTCAAGCAAATTATTTCCGGACATCTTAAAACACTAATCGAATTCTTCTTGTGCAGTTCAGACTTGCATGCTGTTTCTTGGGCACCTGCAGCACCGTGAGGATCGCGGGAAAGGTGAGAGAGGCAAGGGAGGGGAAGTGAGGGTGAAAGACAGGAAAGAAAAACAGACAAGGGGGAGAAAGAGAGGGGACGAAACGAAACGAAACTAAACGGATTTTTTATTTCACAGGGGCAACAGAATAGTAAACACAAGTACTTTTTTTTTACATACCTTGTGTGGGTGGGAGGGTTAGGGGAGGGCTCGAGGGAGGAGATACGCAGAAAGACACTGACACTGACACTTTTATTGCCTATCACTTTGAAGCGATCCTTGCAAATACAAACACAAACACAATTTCGTAATTTTACAGACGCACACAGTATAATCAATATAAGCAGACGAAATCGCTTTTAACAGTGTAAGAAAAACATAACTTTTTTGGACTGTAACTGAGCCGTTTGAAGACAGAACGTCAAATCTTGACGATGGAAACTTGTGAGGAATGTCCGCTTTGCACAGTTCGCCATGGGTAATTCACCGATTGTGTCTGACATTTTCAGTAATGACTTTAACCACGTCCAGACTGCTCTGTCTGATATGTCATGATAAATACAAAAATATACCTCATCATACAATTTCAGCTTCTTCTTCGCACTTCACCAGCCTCATACAGATTTACAGAGGGAGAAAGAGAGACAGGGAGTTAGAGAGACAGAGAGAATGAGAGAGAGAGAGACAGGGAGAGAGACACAGGACAGAGAGAGAGAGAGAGAGAGAGAATAAGAGTATGTTTATGATCATGCGCAGTTCCCGCTTTTGATTCTCTATTACATTGTGTCCATGTGTGCGTGTGCGTGTGTGTGTGTGTGTGTGTGTGTGTGTGTGTACCTGTGTGTGTGTGTGTGTGTGTGTGTGTGTGTGTGTGTGTGTGTGTCTGTACCTGTGTGTCTGTACCTGTGTGTGTGTGTGAGTGTGTATGTGTTGAAATGTAAGTGACATTGTCATTATCAACCGAGGAGTTCTATTTTGTGACTCAAAATACTGTTCACACTTTCATTCATTTAACTCTGACCCGCTATCGACACTACCTTTCCGCAGATCTTTCTCAGCATCACTCCTCTCACACATGACGTGCATTTTGTGTTTTCCAACTTACGATCCTAACGTTATTTCTTTCTAAAATTGTCTAACAAAAAAACAAAAACAAAAACAAAACCACTCTGCTTCCTCACAGCTTTACTGACGACCCTTCAAAACCCTTCCTTCCCTGAAGAAATAAATGCACTATGTCGTCCCTAACCCTTATTATTGTATTCTATTTTATGCTTATGTTTTACACAAAGCTACGGTAATCCTGATTTATTGAGCGTTGGGTTTATGCGGAGGTAGAGCATCTGCTTCTTTCTCTCTCTCCCTCTCTCTCTCGATCTATATATATATCTTCTTTAACAGCAGATGTGGTGCAGCGCATATGAATCAATCCAGAAGCTCTGACAACCCCTTGAAACAGAAACGATCGTTACAACAGTGTTAGAAAAACCTCCGGAAAACAAAACAAAAAAAAGTCCAGAAAACAATTTAAACCCACTCACTCTCCCAAACATATACAAATAAGAAATAATAAAACAATAAATAAAAAAGAAACGAGTAAATGAACGAATAAATAAATAAATAAGAATTAAAAACACAAAAGAAGCCACATCCATCCACACAAATCGCAGGAACCAGACGCACGTGCAGAATAACACACACACACACACACACACACACACACTAACTAACTAACTAACTAACTAACTAACTCACTAATCAACTAACTAACCAACTAACTAACTAACTAATCAACTAACTAACTACTCACCGTGGTGCCGGCACAGGAAAAGGTGATCTGGATGGCCGGGGTGGCCCGACAGGTGATGATGGCGGGCTTGTTGCGCAGGACATAGTAGTTGTCCTCGGGCTGCTGGAGCCACTCGGGGGTGCCCTGCTTCAGGGGGTCGCTGCTGCCGAACGGAAAGTCCCCTGTCACACACACACAGAACAGTTCCCGGTCATCAGTGATCTGACAGTTCAGCATATAATTTTGGACTGTAATTTGACGAAGCCTTACACCCTGCACTAAAGTGTTTCATCATCATCACATGTGACTGCGAACGTTGATTTTTTATTTTATTATTATTATTATTATTATTTTTTTTTTTTTTGCATTCGTTGCCAGTTGTTATTTCGCTCGTTAGTTTAGCGACTTCTCTTTTACCAAGTCCATTAGTAATTTTCAGTAATTGTACTGAATTGTACTTCAATATTAATTTCAAATTCCCCCCTCCCTCTACCCGGTTTTCCCCAACTCACCATTCATTCTCCTCCCCCTCCTCTCCTCTACGATAACACTCAAATGTAAAAATCGATACTCCAACAAAATGTCCACAATCACCAGTAAGTGTGACGGGACATTAAACAAAATTCATCATCATCATCATCAGTTCCCGGTAAACTGATACTTGGTGAGGTCAGACGAGCAACTACTGAACACGCAGAGTAGCTTGGAAATAAATCGTTTGTGAACACTCACAACTGATTAACAAACAGTTTGTTTTTTATAAAGATAGACAATTACTTGCATAAACGAAATCACGAAAGTTATGATAGCTCCTTTTGTGAACATGACAGATAAGCCACTATCCTTGCAGAGGAAGGAAACATGTCGTTAGAGAACCCGCACAATCAATCATATAAAAAAAAAGAAAAAAAAGAAAAGATAAACGCTTGCTTGCATAAACGGACTCAGGAAAGTTATGATAGCTCATTTGTAAACATGCCAGATAAGCCACTGTTCTTGTAGAGGAATGTATGTCTGCCTGAACGTGTCACTGAATTGCAGAGGGATGGTAGAAGACTGATGTCTTTGTTGGTTTTCCGATATGTTGTGTTGTGTTGTTTTGCATCAAAACTATTCTGCACTTGCAAAAGACGAAGGGAATATGTCTTTGTCGAATACAGAAAAAAGGCTTCTCGACTCGCTCAGGAGGTTTAGAGAATTATCTTTAATGACCCTCATATGATGCACAACCGCTTCTCAAATCAGCCATGGCCTAGATAAACAGTTACATTAGCTTTTACGAACTAAGAGGGGAGATACATTGAGAGTAAATGGGACACACACACACACACACACACACACACACACACACACACACACACACACACACACACACACACACCACACACACACACACACACACACACACACACACACACACACAAACACACACACACACACAAACACACACAACATTGAAAGTGAATAGAATACACACACACCCCACTGAGAGCTGGGGGTTGGCAGAAACTATCTTTCCTTCAAAGAATTCATGAAGGATACTATTGGTGAATACGTGAGATAACAAAAAATAACCCTATCAACTTGCATCCAGAGACAGAAGTTTATTTATGGCGAACATGTCAGAGAGAATTATTTTTGCGAACATGCCAGGAAACCAAACCAAACCAAAACATACAGTCTGAACATGCCAAATAGTGATAGATATTCCAACGAACATGCCAGATAGTGATAGATATTCCAACGAACATGCCAGATAGTGATAGATATTCCAACGAACATGCCAGATGGGCAAGTAACGTCACAGAGCAGATCATTCGTGAAAAAGACGAATAATCTAACGTTTAAAAAAAAAAGTATCAACTTACTAACCACTGACGTGTTGTTCGTTAGTGAGCATGCAGACAACAGACGAATCGAGTTGAACAGAATTGTACAGTGTTGCACTATCAAACATGTCACAATACCGTAACTATCATAAATTCATAGTAATATGCATACATACACAAAAAATTGTCACACGTGTGCTTTTGCAGGTCAGAATTAACACACTACAGCATGACTTTTAATGAATAAATTGTACCACGACGCCGTTTCCACGGTGTGCAAGAGATTTCCAATACAGCTTGCGCTAAGAACACACATTTTGCAAGAATGTTGGCACGGCAAGGATATATAGAACATCAATATGAATCATTTCTATTTTGCGGTTTCTTTTACCGCTGAAAAAAGAGGCCGCGAGAGAGAAACAAGCTGCGCAAACACAGACACGACTGGTTTCAAAACTCCGATCAAGAGAAAAAGAGCAAAACGAAGGCAGAAACACACATATAAAAAGCACGTATACACGCAGGCAGACACACACACATACATACATGTATCTGTGAGAGAAGAGAGAGAGGGGGGGAAGGGCAGACAGAAAGAAAGACAGACGGGGGCGAGGGTTGGGGGTTGGGGGTTGGGGGGGGGGGACAGACAGGGAATGGAACCGGAGAGAGAAACCTGAAAATAAAATCCAGACGACTATATGTCTTCCCACCTCTCTCCTATACCCACCCATCCATAACCAGACATGCGTGAGCATGCGTCTCACTCACTCACTCACACACACACACACACACACACACACACACACACATTTGGAACAATTTTATTCCTGCTGGGACTCCTATGGTTAGGACGAGATGTGCAAGCAGCGAATGAAGAAAAAAGAAACGGAACTGAATAATAAAAAAGAGCACTAGAAAAAAAACACATAGAATTTATGTATCAAAAATGAGTGAAATATTACCAGATAGATGAAATTCAGCCGGCTGGGTTGTCTGTTTGCCTGACAGAGAACACCACTCTGAAATGTTGCAGACATCTCTCTCTCTCTCTCTCTCTCTCTCTCTCTCTATCTCCATCAGTCTCTTACTCACTGACACACATGCACGTACACACACGCGCGAGCGCAAGCAAGCAGGCACATACACACATGAACGTTCACAGAAAGAGAGAGAGAGGCAGTAAAAGATAAGACAGACAGAGGGACGGAGAGAGAGAGAGAGAGAGAGGAGAGAGAGAGAGAATTATCAACACCCACGACTGTTAGTATATACCCAGTGGGTTATATGGGAATCACTTGTCATTTGCTTAATCAACGCCTGTACCTTCCACGAAAGAAAAAAACAACCCATCTACCCCAAACTAGTTGACTTCCAAGTTGAAAGAAAAATGAGAATACACTTACATCGTAATAATGGAGCAAGATACAAACGAAAATGCAAAAGGGAAAACTTGCCATTCCAGAATTTCCAGAAGGCGAAGACACTATTTACTGAGATGTAAAAAAAAGTGGACGTGGGGAGGGGAGAGCAAAACGAGAGACAGACAGACAGACAGACAGACAGACAGAGACAGACACATACAGACAGCGAACGAGTCGGCAAGGATGGGAGAGGGAAGAAGATGGAGACGGGCGAGATGATACTAAGGACGAGGATGACGACCACAAAGGCGATGATTTCCATGAATGGCGTATAATAAGAGCCCAGCGTAAGAAAAGGACTTGAGTGCAGATATTGCGGGGAGTCCTCCGTGGGGGTGAGAGAGAAACGAAACTCCAGGCCTCAGATTACTACTTTCTGCAACCCGAACATTTCGGGACACCCACAGAGCCTCAAAGACAGCGAACAGTACGCGTGCTGATCACGAGGACAGAGCACTGCACGATGACTGTTATTGTCTACAGCCTCGCGAAGCGTGCATCAATACCGTTTTGCTCCTGGTACCCACCGTGTCAGCAACATACGTGCCGGACTGGTCCGGTGGATTCCTTAAAAGCAGAAAAATATGAATGCTTTTGCCATGAAGCAAATTTTTTCTTTTTCAAAGAATAAGAACATCACCAGACTTAATGTTGCATGAAACGAAAATTTTGTCTGTAGCCCGAGACGTCAGAAGACTAAGCTTTTTTTTTTTTTTTGCTTTTTTTCCCCAACAGCGTCTATTTCTTAAAATGCCGTCAGAAGCACCGGGCATAGATTCTTTACTGACGTTTCATCTTTTGAGAAAAAAAAGAAAAGAAAAAAAAGGACAATCATTTTGTCGGCGTACAATGCTCAAAGTTCGTGAGAAATACAAACGAAAATGTGACCAGTTTTTATGACAACGAAACGGGAAATTTTCCTTCATTCTATAAAAAAAGAGAAAAAGTTACCAATTTTTATGACAATAAAACGGGAAAGTGTGTTCTGTTTCCCTTTCTTCTTCTGTTTTTTTTTTCTCCCCCTTCTAATATCTGTTTTATTATTTTCCAACGATGTGCTTCAAAACGCAACGCAGGGCGAACCGGTGCACAGGAACGTGAATGGCAATGCAGAAGACGGCACAGACAAACCGTTTTCATTATTCACGCATGTGGACACTTAACATAATTGACCATTTAAACAAACTGTCGCTCCTTCTCAGATTAACCGAGTGAATAATGAGCATCCGAGCTCCCCCGGAAAACAAAACAAAAAATCCCCTCCCACCAATCTATCTTCCCATCTTACCCCCTCTATTTCCACTCCCCCGTGGAACTCCCAACTAAACGGGCATAATTCTAACGTTGTGCAACATAAAAACGGAAGTGGGGGGCTGCGGAGAAAAATGGTTTTCAATTTCATGCCTTGACGACCCTGCACATCCGTTACCGAAATTGGCAAAGCAGATAAGCGGACAAAGCTCTAAAGCAGATGAGGTCTTGGGCTAAAGACACACCCTCTCTTCCCTCTTTCCGGGTTTAGGCTGGAACAGACGGATTTTGAAAACAGCCGGAATGGGCGTGTAAGATGTGTATGTATCTAAAACTGAATGGGTGAGAATGTGTACGCAGCTTCGGGTGCGTGGTTTCAACTGTGATGCTGTGTTAAAGTTTAAGATGATGATGGATATTAAAACTGAAATTATAACTATACCATAAGGTGACATTCACGTGTAAGCGCGGAGGAAATGAAAAATGCGTGCGTGTCTGAATCACGTGATAGTGAACAGGCAGTTAAAAAAAAAAAAAAAGGAACACAAAAACAGCAAACTGACAACAAGTTTTTGAGACTTCATCATCCTCACAGCTGGTGATAATGATTACAACATGCATTTCTCGTTACTTGTAGCATCCTAGCAGGTGGGTTATAAATGAGAACTGGATGGCCTACCACAAACGCAAAATATGATCCTATTAATTTTGACAGAGAATACATTTTATACATTCTTGATTGTTTATGGATATCAACGAAACAGTAGGGTCTTCTTTGGGAGTTCGACTGTTAATTACGTGCTGATGCCCTGTGATTTTTGTTCTCATCTTTTTCAGAACAGTTATTGCTATTTCTGAGCGAATGTTGTTGCGGCCACATTAATCATTTGTTTTATATTTTAAATTAGGTTTGAGGTACAGAAAGAATGTTTTGACCATTTTATTTGCCCATCCTCCTCTTCTGTGGTTATTAGAGTTTTCATTATTTTGTTTTGTTTGAATTTATGGGAAAGTTAGGGGCAATAAAACTTGGATTCCAAACTCAGGATCAACAGCAAGACTTGGATAATTTTCTTTCTCGGCTTTGGCTTCTTCTCATGTGCGCATGTACACATGCGCGCTTGTGTGTGTGTGTGTGTGTGTGTGTGTGTGTGTACGTGTGTGTGTGTGTGTGTCGTGTGTGTGTGTGTGTGTGTGTGTGTGTGTGTGTGTGTCTATGCGTGTGTGTGTGTGTGTGTGTGTATGTGTGCGTGTGTGTATGTGTGCGTGTGTGTGTCTGTCTGTATGCGTGTGTCTGTATGCGCGCGCGTGTGTGTTCATGAGTATGTGCATGCGTGCGTGAGCACAAACGCACGCGCGCATCAGCGAGCTTCGAATTTGAGAGCTCGCCATGTTACACCTGTGCTGCGTAAAATTATTCATCCAGGGAATGCTGGCGCCTTCTGTCATGGTAAAAAAATAAAAAAAATAAAAAATAAAGAAAATAAAGAAAAGAAAAGAGTGGGGAAATAACTCAGGCAGTGCTGCGATATGATGTCACACTGACGCTCAAGACCCGACTTTATAGTGAATAACAGAGAGAAAAAAATGTGAAAAGATTTACACCTGTTTATTTTCAACAGGCTGGACTGCCTTTATAGGTGAACGTGGCGCGGAACCGCATTGCCCCATTCAGTTACACCAAAGATGCCGTGTCCCTCGCTTTTGAAAGCTAAAACAGTAATAACTACACCTTCTGTTACCATAAATATGCAAACATTTTTGTTCAACTCTGGGCGTGTTTTACTGACTAATAATGCACTGGGTTCAGGCTCAACGTGCGTGACCCTGTATCATACGAGTGCAATTGATTCGTTGGTACGTAGATAAGGAAAGAGTGACCGGGTGCATTCTCGTTCTCTCTGTTACGAACTGGTGTACCGAGTGAATTAATTCGAATGCAGGCACAGGGTGACTAACAAAACACCAGACTATTTCTTGTGAAATGTTCATTCTGCTGGTAGTGTACCTTGACAAGAACCGAATCAATTCAGTGTACAGAGTAATCTAGTCAAGACACCTTATATTTTTAGTCTATTTCAAAGCAATGTGCGACAGATGTATGCACAGGTACATCAGAAGTGTCCAAGAAAAAAAACACTCAGCCATCATTCAAAAGACTGGATCGTTTATTCACCCCTTTTGAGACACAACACAGAACTGGCGGGATGAGGTTCTGACTAATCTGCTATGATCTGGAGATAGTCACCCTCGTGAGATGCTAAAATCAATGTTAACCTAAGAAACAGAACAGTTTTTGCTTTTATGTTGAACCTGTTAAATTCTTTGTCACGGATCTGTACAAATCATATCCTAACAGGTAAGGGAAGACAGGTTCTGACTGGGTGCAGTCAATCAAGAGTGATAGGTATGGCAGTATCTGAACTGAGTGTGCCCTCGTGGATTGCAAGGATCATAAATGATCACGACGCTTTGTTTTCTCATTGGCATTGGTTGAGAAAGTAAATCAATGGGGGAATAAACTCAGAAAAGGAAAAAGTTTTTTACTTTACTTTCCAGTTGTTGTTTTTAACACCGATAGTATCTCCATGTAAACTGAACTCAGTAGGATTTTACTTTTTATCATTCGCATAGCGATCAAGCATAGCTGCAAATCTAATATTCCTAAGATCTGGTATGTTTTGGAAGAAACAACAACACATTTGTTGGGAAACAGACAATTAAAGTTGTTGTTTTTTTGTTTTTGTTTTTTGGTGGGTTTTTTTGTTTGTTTGTTGTTTGTTTGTTTTTTTTCTCACGACGGTAGATGAGAAATCCCCTCTCCACTTTTACGTAGAAAGTCTGTAAATGATACGGAATTAATTTGAGAGTGAACTCTCTCTCTCTCTCTCTCTCTCTCTCTCACACATACACACACACACACACGCACGCACGCACGCGTACGCACGCACGCACGCGCGCGCGCACACACACACACACACACACACGCACACACAGAGAGTTGTAAATGCAGGTATGACGTGACGGACCACCATAAAGGCAAAGCAAAATGTGACTGTGTAACGAGGCACTGAGCGTGGATCACGTGCGGTGACAAACCAGGCCATGACATTTCATCGGAGCTTTCCTGGCTGTGCTGCTGTCCAGTGATAGCTCCTGTGCACTTCCTGGTGACTGCGGATGCCTTCTGTGGGGGATGTTCAATACCTCAACAGTGCTCCGTGTTTCTTTCACCAGCTGCGACTTTGGTGCTAGATCATACTTACAATTCAAGTAAACGCTTCCACAGATCTGTCAGCCTCTGTTCAGTTTGTTGTTGCAGTGTAAAACGGTATTTTACTGCGCGGCACTACATAAGAAAGCGCTGCATTGCCTTGCACTGGATTTCACTGCCTTGCACCGTGCTTTTATTTTGTTTTGTTCTGCTTTGTAACAAAGGGATTTTCTATGCAATATCACGGATTCACTTCACTGGGAAAGCGCATCATTACAACTCCCCAATCCCTCCTTCTCTTGCTTCCCAAAGTCCTCTGTCTGCTTGGGAGCCTGTTTCCCTTTTCATACTGAAGTAGATGCTTCGATGGACAACATCCAGGCACGAGGCCTTTGTTACTGCGTGTCTCAACGGAAGGACTGACAATTTATACACGGCTTAGGTAAGACGCACACATCGGTGCCAGTTCTCATGTATTCACGTTGCTCGTAAATCCAATTTACAAAGAATGGCACATTACAGTACAGACGCAGTGAAAATTGAGAAGACTCCCTGAATCTTCTCACGGCGGTGGCAGACAGCCAGCGTAAGGCAGAGTCTCCTGGGATCTGTTAATATCAATGTTTTTTTGTCACTGAGATGCATCTTTTTATTCTGCTGTAATTCAGAGTAAAGACCTTTGTCAGACTGAACCGTCTAACTTGTTTGAAAAACAACATTCACACAGCGTATCAGCCACGGACGTAACATTTACATTTATTTACAAGTCTGCAGTGTAAACACTGCCGGGTGCCTGCGGAATTCTTAACGTCGTGTTGTTTTGGTGGCGTCTGTGATGTATGTTAGATAGGTCTCCGCCTTCCATTTCCCTGTGATAGTTTGAGCCGTCGACCACATTAATCATATGAGGTTGGTTTTGACATTAAGCCTGCAGTGCATGAAACTGACTGACCTCAAACACAGAAACTGTTGTCCGAGAGTCACCTATTCATGCTGTGCATTACCATGGCTCAGCGTCAATGTGGACATCAGCAAATGTCAGAAACCACGGGGCGACTGACGCGCCGCCTGGAAACTTGACGCTGAAGTTCCTGTGCGCTTGGCCTTAAGTACGCTGAGCGCACGATGCGCATAGAACGTCTGTTGTCGACTCGATGGAAACACAATGGCTTCACCCCCCACTCAGTGGAAGAATACTGGACAGGAAGAAACCCCCCTTTCTTTCACGGGATCACGTAGCTGTGCGACCCTTCACTTCCTGTTTGGTCGCCTGTCGCCTATCACTACGTCACTTACGAGACTGAAAGAAAACACCTATGCACAGTAAGGTCGAAGCTTCGAAGCTTTTTACACCTTGGAAAATGTTTAACTCTTTTGATTACATGACTTACAAAATCATGATTCACATTGGCAGCATTGAAATAACCAATTATGCGGTGGAGTAATTTTGGGATACTAAATAAACTAGAAATTTACACACACACACACACACACACACACACACACACACACACACACACACACACAAACACACACACACACACGGCTATCTTATTTGTCTAACACACACACACACACACACACACACACACAGAGGCAGACAGACAGACAGACAGATAGATAGATAGATAGTACTCTCATATTCCTGGAAGCTGTGTACAATTCAGACTGAATATCGGTCAAGTTCCTTTAAGGTTCCATTCTGAGTGTGTATCTCTTTCTTCGCCTCCCTCCGTTTCATCTCTCTCTGTCTCTCTCCCTCTCTTCCCCTCAGAGCACTCGAGTGATCTCTCTGCACTTAAAAAAAAGATAAAATCATCGACGTTCCCTGACTCTGCAGGCGAAATTTAAAAGTTTTCAAAATAAAGAAAGAAAAAAAAAGTAACCAACAACGACGTGAACTGGTAGTGTTATTAAATTGAAAAGAAAAATGGGACGCAGTTTTGCATCGGCCTGACATTTTCCTCCCGTCTCTTTCCCTCGATCGATCGCTGGTCGCTGGCCTCTTATTCCGCAGAGGCAATATTTGTAGTCTTATGTGCTGACAGGTTTCGCCCTAAATTAAATTTAAAATCCAAAACCAACAGTGTAAAGGCGGACGGAGGAAATATCGATCGAAAGTTTCCAAAATGAAGCAGGAAAGAGGAGGAGGAAGAAGAAGAGAAAAACAGGAGGACGGGAAAGAAGAAACATCACTAATTCTGCTTTACAGCGTTGTGTTGCACACGCGACGGCACCCGAGCACGCACTCACACACACACACACACACACACACACACACACACAGACACACACACACACACACACACACACACACACACACACACACACACACACACGTGCGCGATGAATTAAAAATACCCTGAAATTTCAAAAACTAATTACCATAGCAATCTTCGTAAAAAAAAATGCCGCCTAAAAGAGAGCTATTTCCGGCTTGATGATAATATATGTAACTTGATTTGTGATTATTCGTTTTTCTATATGCTTTGTTATTTTGGTTTTCTTTCTTTTTCAAAACAAAACTAGCAATCTTTAAGATATTTTTTTTATTATCTCATTTTCTGATGTCTTGATATGTGTTTACGCTGATGTATCCGATACAGTTATCACAGTCGTAGTTTCCTACCCGAAAAAAAACAAACAAAAGGATACAATTCTTTACATATTTGGAAATAATATAATGTATCCCTTCCTCAGCCTGCAACGTCCATGTTCCATCTTTGCCTTGCCTTGCCTTGCTACAGACCCTTGTTGCCTACGCTCAGGATGCCCAGGAAGCAACACATGCACTGGGTGCCACTATGATGTCTTTACCGTTTCTGACACCTCTTCTTGTAGAACACTCTTCACTCATGTTTTTCTCAAAACGGAAGCCACGCGCTCAAAATGTCCTAAAGGTTAGGTAAGGGACGCTTATATCCGTATGTAAAGTGCCATGTTTTACAAGCTTTCGCTTGCTCCCTCCCTCTTTCCCTCCCTCTCTCCATCTCTCTTCTCTCTGTGTAAACAATATCAAGAGCGGATAGATATTCCGTGTTTCCGGATCTCGTTTTCAATACATATAAATATAACTTGCAGCCTATCACTCCCCACCCCCAACCCCCAAAGAAAATCACAAAGTGATATGGAAACACCACCAGCAGCCTAGAAATGAAAGAGACCTCCCATACCCCCCGAAAAAGTCTTCAATAAAACTGTTGCTTCACACGAATCGTCCATTGGCAATCCATGTCATCATAACGTGTCCTCCCGTCCTCCATCCAGTCAGTAGTGTTTGAACGCGGGTCTTGACGCGGATGGAAACTGGGTGGAGGGGAGGCCGAGCAGCAAGCAAGCGGACTGAGACATAGAGTGGGTGCGAGAAGCAAACACCACTGCTACAGGTCCGTCGTTCTGTGCCCCCCGAAAACGCATCTCCCAACCCTTACCACCAAACCAACCTCCCTCCTTCTCTTCTCCTAAAAGTTTTCCGAGCCCGGGCATCTGTTGAAGGAGTTAATCCACAAGGACCGTGGAGTGTCTGCAAAACCACGACGCGGTTCAAAAGCGGTTCAGTTGGGGTCTGTGCTCTGAATATCAACGAGGTTTGGCTTGAAAGGAGGGTCACTGTGCATGGCTTTTTACGTGTGTAGCCTTGGGAACGAGGTTTAGGGGGCCCTCAAACAAACTCACGCGGCCGCGCGGTATTTTTTCCCTGGGTCATGTTTCGCGGTACAATTATTATGAAAAGCTGCAGCGGCCTTTGATCGTCACTTCTCTTCTCTCTGTCTCTATCTCTCTTTTTTTTCTTATGTGTGTGTGTCTTTGTGTGTGTGTGTGTGTGTGTGTGTGTGTGTGTGTGTGTGTGTGTGTGTGTGTGTGTGTGTGTGTGTGTGCATGTGTGTGGGTGAGTTTATGATGATGAAAATCCACGAACATGGTATGAAATCGCGAAGCACACACACTGACAGACAGACACACACACACACACACAGTGAATCCCACATTAAGAAAAAAAAAATCCATAACGCAGAACAACCGGGAAGGGGACAGGGAGGGTGGTGGGGTCAAGGCTAAGCCTCAAGGGAGAGAGGAAGAAAAAAACCTCACTTCCCCCACCACATTATGCTTCAAAAGGCAACGCATTTCCGCCATATTTCGAT
>NC_134893.1:31167100-31197100 GCF_041734735.1 Babylonia areolata | reverse complement strand
GTTTGTCAGGTTCTTAGACATCTAGTACCACAGAGGCACCTAAGAAGTTGTGATAGTTATGTGCAACTAGTCTTCTTTCAAGCCGAAAAGATGAGAAAAGAAAAAGTAAAGAAGTAGTTGTTAGAGTTCAAGGTCTCTTTGGGAAGGAAGAGAGAAGGAAAGAGAGAAGGGAGAACGGATTGGAGAAGGAAAGAAAGGGAGAAAACGTCGGTAACTTTGGTTGAAAAAAAATGGGGGATAGGGTTCGGGGGGAAGGGGGGGGGGGGGGCTGGGGGTGGTGAAGTCAGAAATTGTCGGCTCGGAGAAAAAGGAAGTATAAAAAAGAGAAGAGGTGGAATAAGAAAGGGGGGAAAAACATAAGTGTGTTTGTGATGTTTTCTGTGATTTTAGTTTGTTGAATTCAGGCTTAACGCCGACAACGACGTTGTTGCTGACGTGGTTAACGATCCCTGGAGAGGGAGGGGGGGGAGGGGAGAGAGACCTACCAAACACTACACTGACACCACAACCACAAGTTGAGATGTGCACCGAAGATGCCAGTTCTTATGTTAGGTGTCTGTGATTCGAACTCATATTCTGACCGCTAGCACACGTTTTTCTGTGGAAATTAGTTCTTTAAAACCTCAGTCTTTTTGAAGAAATTTCTAGGCAAAAAGGAGAGATGCAATTCCTGGAGAGGATGTGGACAAGAATACGTCACTAAAAAGATTTTTTTGTTTGTTTTTTGTCGGTTTTTTTTTCAAATAATCTCCCGCACCCTTGACACCGAAGCCGTTCTGGTCACTACAGTTACCTTGTGGATCAATAAAACTTACCCATTTCCTTCATTATCATCGTAACGATATGATCGTGTTCGTGCTCGTGTTCGTTTTTATCACTAAATGTACAGGAGAAGGAGCTCACCGAGCGAGTGTACGTCGCCTAGTTAACATATGCCTGTACAAATGGAACGTTCTTCGTGCTGTCCAAAGGTACCTCCGTGCATGAAACGTGCCTTGACGGTCCTTTGTACTCATCACAGGCTTACCTGAGTGTATTTCGATTTGTTGTTGTTGTTGCTGTCATTATCGCTTTCGTCTTTCTTTATCTGTTGTACAGTTATTCACACTATATGTTATCTATAAGTTGGCCATAAAGATTATGGTCGTCATTCTAGTGTTTATTAAATGATGCAAAATCACATGCTACAATGTTTACTGTTTTACATCAGGGCTTTATATAAAATTATTCTTCTTGTCTTGTCAGATTTATACGTTTATTTGTTGCGACATGCTGCAATTGAATACAGACTATTGAAACCAATAGTCTCCCCAAACGCTTGCAGCCGTGTATGAAATAACTGGTCGCAAGCAATGACATTTTTTACGACGAGAAAGGAGTTCCTCTCTTCCATCCCATCAAAGCCTGTCGTGACATTTGTCAAGCGATATTACCAACATCTGAGCAATCCCTTCTTTCGAACCAAACGACTGAGGGCGGGAGGGGGGGGAGGGGGGGGGGGTTGTTGTTTTTGTTTTTTCCAGACTCTTTTATGCATAATCCAAAAACTTGATTTATTGCAGTATTTCCACATCAAGATTCGTCATCATCAAAAGCTTTACTGGTTCAAGGGACCAGTAAATCAGTCCAGTTATGACAGACCCACGGGACAAATAAACCCCAATTCAAGCACATTTTACAGCTGAACATCTGATTCTCAGCCTCCGCGCATCGTTCACAACCTTCCATGCAGTGGCCGCTCTCACTGGCTCCTCCCGTCAAATGACTCACAGGACTCACCCGTGGTTCACGGGAGGTCAGTCCCAAAACGCAATAAACCCTAGTTATAAAAAAACACCCTTTGCCGAAAATAATGAGCATTGATTGGTTGATCCCACTCTGGGCCGTTGAGGCGTGTCGCTCCGAAGAGCGCTGACTCACTCTCTGTTTCACTGCGCGTGGCAGCGACTTGTCAAGGTTGCTGATGCGAGAGGTACTAGTGTCTGTGATTGAATGCATCAATCATGTGCATCAGATCCCTGTCATCTCCGAGAAGCTGGCTGGACGTTCCATGATGCGTGCCCCTCAGAGACAGATAGCACGGATCCTCGCCCTTCTGAAGGAATAGGAATACGAGTGTCAAGCTTTTGCCGCTGTATCGTTTTACGTCTGTCAAGTCATCTGTCAAAACAAATTGACTTTATAATGTGTACACACATCCTCGCAGAGCCATACACACATGGGCGCGCACAGCACATGCACACGCACGCGCGCTCAAACATACGTACACATACAAGTGCCGTACATACGTGCGTGCTTTCTCTCTGTGTGTGTGTGTGTGTGTGTGTGTGTGTGTGTGTGTGTGTGTGTGTGTGCACGCGCGAACGTGTGTGCGTGCACATGGGAATGAGTGTGTGAGCTTGCATGCGTGCGTAGTATGTGCGTGTGTGTAAGTGAGGGTGCATGGCCGCGCTGGTGTATGTGTGTATGTGTGTACTTTCTTCAACTTGGTGCCCATGAATGCTGGTCAAAAGTTATTTGAAAAAGCAGACGTATGAGTAAAAACTGAACGCAGCGTTACCGTTATAAGCGCTCTCCATCGTCAACCATATTCCTTTCCCTCCCCCAAATCGTGCCTCTTGCAAAGAAAGACAAAGCGTTAGCATCAATTCCAAAGAACGAATTGGTTATTTCTTTCTTTCTTTTGAGTCCTTGTTTTGATCAAAATGATGAATTGAAACTGCACATGCTCAGTTTTTTTTAAACTGGTCGTATACCTACTGGCTTTGACCAAATTGCATCTGATCAAACTGAGCATAATTCCTTTTGACGTTATCTTTATCAAGTTAGGTGATGACTACTGGGTGGCACGCGACCAAGTGCAATTACCAGCATCTGCGTGTTACTGCTCACTTTGACACCGGTCGACACAACCTCACTCTTCCACAGATTGCTGTTAGCTGGAAAAACCAGTCCAAAGACCATGATCGAAGCTTCGTCAGTGGAATCTTTCATTCTGTTCCTATCTCTGGACCGGGAACCAAATCTTTTTCAGGTTTCGCCATCCGCTCATAACGCCAAAACGAGTCCCTCTTCCCAACTCCCTTCCTTTCTCCAAACCCCGATACTACCATTCCGCTCACACTGAGCAGATTCCAGTACTTTTGTGGCCCGGTATATTTTTCTCCTTGTCACTGTAAATTTGCCTGTCATCACTCAGCTGAAGTTTGTATCACAGCGGTATTTCTCTGTTCTGTATCCCCCCACCCCCCCAACCCTTCCCCCTCCCCCTTGCATTCCAAGGAGAAGGCTGAAAACGGATATGATACGATCCAACATATCACTGCAGAAACTAAAACCGGGTATCTTTCACTCTCGGCCAACTCTCGCACAGACCTCCAACCTCTGGGAAGGTTGCTTCATCTGTTTGTTTGCAAGCAAGTCTGGATTGGATTTATGTTATTTTAACAGGATACTCGGTCTTTAAGATAAACATGCGATACCCGCTTAATCAAACACAAGATTTATGAAATGGAAGAAAAGGGACCATAACAAAGCAGGTCATCTTACAACAGGACATATTCTCTCGCAAATATGATTATGACACATCCTTATCGTGCCTGCAAGCGTTTACGATTTTGATAGACATCATCTTTCACCCTTCACTCTCTTGAACATAGAGGGGATGACTGGGATGGTCTTGTCGGATTCCTGCAATGGCAATGTTGAAGTTTACTACAACACACGCACGCACCCACATATACACACAGAGAACTTAGACTGAAGCAAAGTAATTGCATATAGACATTCTATTCACACACAAGAGTCCAAAAGACACAAAGAAAATGTATGTTATGCGTAGGGAATGTCTTACTATTTTCCTTCTCACACTGGATAACGCAGAAAATAAAGCACACGACAAGTAAATCCACATTATATACTTAATTGGTATCAAGGGCTTGTGCAATTAAAGAAGTTCTGGAAACTGTCAGTCCAACAGACTAAACACATTCTCGCACTTCAAATTTATTTGGATTATAAATAAATCTTCTTTCCTTCCTTTCTCGTTTCCACTCGCTGTCTCTCTGTCTCTCCTCTCTCTCCACCCCTCTTTTTCTATGTGTATATTTCTTTGTCTGCCAGTACTTAGTTCTTTTCTTTCTTTCTTTTTTCATTTGCTGTAGGGGTGCCGTGAAACCAGTCACCCTAAAGGCCACGAACCGAAGACAGCAGGGCCCCTCCTGCGGCGCAGATGGGGGAAATGCCGAGGTATCCTTGCATGCCGAACGCATCAATCACAGGAAACGTATTGTTTTTGTTTGTCAGGGATTCCGCCGTGTCACTGATCGTTGCTCACGTGCTGGTCGTACAATTCAACCGACATGCTCTGCCGTACATGCCTTCGATTGTTGTCATGTTCGGAGTAAATGCATCCTGAAGATTTATATATATATATATATATATATATATATATATATATTATAGAGAGGGGCATGTTCTGTGCATCACACGTAATCATATATTCTACGGATTATACGTTATTATTGTGCTTCCCGCTTCCATGCCTCGATCCACTTCCCCCGAGCTCGTGTGCGCTTCGCGTGTGCGTGCGAATGAACGGATGTTTGCATAGCGAAAGCATGTTTGAGCGCAGTCATGTGTACACGAGAACGCGCGCGCGCACTCCTGTGTGTGTGTGTGCGTGTGTGTGTGTGTGTGTGTGTGTGTGTGTGTGTGTGTGTGTCTGTGTCTGTGTGTCTGTGTGTGTCTGTGTGTGTCTGTGTCTGTGTCTGTGTGTGTCTCTGTGTGTTTGTGCAGTGTGTGTTTCTGTCTGGAAATCCCATGGAACATACTGAATAACAATCTGAAGAGAACGCGACACAAGCCTTCATTATTTTCTTTAACCTAACTCAGTAACTGATATAGAAAAAACTTTATGAATATTGATCGAGCATGGCCATAGAGATTCTTTTATTTCCTACCTTTCCTTTCCATTCTTTCGCACCCTCAACACAGCACACAGTGTTGTTGTTGTTGTTGGCGTTGTTTTTCAGTTATCACAAGAAAAACAGGCCCTTTCAGATGGTACGCACAACACACCGTCTGTTCTCTCTGTCCACCAGCACAAACATACACGGCAGGTTCTTCCTGTTGTTCTCCTTATTACCACGGTAACTTCCAGCTCTTCTGCTCCCAGTTTCTTGCACAACACATGGCCTTTCCGTTCTGAAAGCAAACAAGAAGATACACAGTCTCCCCGTTTACCGGAACAAAACGTTTGTTTGTTTTCCTTGCCTCCGACCTCGCGCAAAGCACATCTTCTGTATCGTTTCTCGAAGAGAGCACGGTGTCTTCCGTTTGACTTACACGATCTTACCTCTTTAACACACACACACACATGTATACAAACTGTCTTATTCCAGAATTTCTACACATCCTACAACATCCGAAAGCTTTTCAAATTGATGTACATGTTGGCCCCAGATCCCAGTTGTACAATGTCTCAACGTTGTGTATGACAACAAATCGTCTTCCGCCTGTCTGACACAACATAATCTTCCATTTTTTCCAATTCCGTTTTCAACTCGACAACACGACAGTCTTTCAATTATCAACATTAGCAGTCCTCTGACAATGCTGAATACCCCAACTATCCAATACACATCTCGCGCTGGCCAGCTACCCGAAACATCATAGCAGTCTTCGTACCTCCCAAAGGTCTTCTCGCGATTTTAAACACTACCTTAAAACATAATACACAGGGCTGGGCTGCGTAAGTGTCCTTACAAGCGATAAGTTTGCTGAACTCAAGATTGTTCCTATGTCCATAGAGATAACGTACACTTAAGAAAATTATAAACGCAAAGCAAACTTAGCGCTTATGTGATCGCACGTGCAACCCTTCCCTTTTCTCTAACAGCACACACCAGACAACACCCTTCCAACAGAATTCTTCCAGCTCTGGGACACAATACAGTCTTCAAGTTCTAAAAAGAATGATTTGGTATGATGGAATACTAGAAGAACACACCGTGCGTGGTTGTGGTGTTGAAAAGTAAGAACGTGAAAATTTTGTGCTGGACTACTGAAGATGCCTGTGTTTTGTTTACAAACTGGGATAGTGTTGTTTTTATCTTGCAAAACACAGCCCTCAAGGTCTCTGAGTCTGGTGTAGGATCGGCAGCTGTTATCAGGCATAATGTGCGCCTCTGCTGGCCTTTTTGCCGACCTACCCACCTTCCATTCTTACAGCTCAAAATTTCTGTTCACACACACACGCTGCACGGGAAAATGCAATTATTTCAAATAGATTAAATGATATAATTACAGGCGTGCTGCAGTTGGTTGTTAGCATAGATGTTCATGTGCCTAATCATATTTCTAAACTCTGTTTAAACAGTACTGACCGGAACCGATGTCATTAATGTTTTGGACTAGAAAGAGAATGACAGAAGAGGAAGCATCTCTGTCATTATGTTACTAACACAGAAGGTTAACATTTTACATTCGTTTAGTCTGCTGGGTTATTTAGTTGGCTGGTTTCGGTGTTATTAAAACACACAAATGTCTTATTCATACACATTCTGATATTCTATTTTGAACAGGTCTTTGTTCCGGATCCAGCAGTCAAAACCAACTCTCTCCATCCATCTCTCTCTCTCTCTCTCTAACATATGGGGCATTGGCCTTCATGAATAAACCATCTGAATCTGTCTGTCTCTCTGTGTTTCCATCCCTCCCTCCCAAGCCTTTACCTGGACAACTGATCAGTAACAGAGACCTCGGCTCCGTTGACAGCGTGACTCCTTTACCTTCACACGGGCCTCATCGTTACGTCGCTAACCTGTGAGAGAGAGAGGGGCACCGCGCGGCAGGCAACGGAGGCCACCTGCGGAATGTATCGATTTCAGGAGACAATCCATTCCCATGTCAAGTGATCCGGCCGGGGGCCTACCTGGCCACGACTCCGATCCCTCGCCTTTGCCTGATGAAGTGCCATTAGGCGCCGGATTAAGGGGGGAACCTGATCGATGAGGTGCCGTTTCCAGGTGGCAGACCAGGTCACCTCACCTAACCTAACCTCGTGGGGGAGGGACGAAGGGAGAGAAGGATACGTATACAGTGGTGGTGATGGTGGTGCCGGTGGCGGAGGAGGAGCAGAGAGGGACCGTTGTCTCTGAACTGATAAGCGAAGGTAGAGAGGAGGTGGTGGGGAAGTGAGGGGAAGGGAGGTTATTTGCTGAGCCCAGAGCAGAGGGGGGAAAGGGGGTGGAAAGGCTTTGTTTGCAGAGCTTGGAACTGGCTCACACAGCGCTGAGGACATCAAAGCTGGTTGATTGTTGTGTCTTTGTATACCTACACCCCCCTTAAATTTTTGTTTTCAATTTGGGACCAGCTCGAACGTATATCAAAAGACAGCAGATTAACTGTACTTAACGCCTTGCAGCGTGATCACATAGGCCAGTCAACTGCCTTATCACTCATTAGATATCCATGGAAAATAAACTCGACATAATGCACCTTCCTTAATCGATGATAATACTCTTTTCTACGTAGATAATACGTCGATGATGTTCAATCTTAGTTCTGATTCTAAACAATAGAGCATCCTGGTGGCACGGGTCCAACTGAAGAAAAAGAACGATAAAAAGAAAGAAAAAAGAAAGAAAACTGAAACCCGAAAAAAGGAAAAAGAAAAAAACAGCGAAAGAAAGAATCAATGAGAGAAAGAGGGAGGGAAAAGAAAAGATGCGGAAAGAAAGGGAGAAATAAAACTCAACCACAGGTGCTCGCTATCCAAATCAATGTCACCACGGGTTGGTTGCCTCATTTCGTTAAAACTTACCGCTGTCACTGCTTCGTGTAGAGGGCCATTCAGTGCCTTGAACTACCTTGCCAGGTTTAGTGTGGCTTGGCTGGGCAAAGGACAAGAATCTCCGCCAGAGGCATTTCACGACTTTACCCCGAATGTCATCAACGTCTACTGTTACATTTCGTGCTCTTTTCGTGTTGTTATTCCTCCCATTTTCTTCCACCACCCCTCTCTCTCTCTCCCCCACCCCTCTCTCTCCCCCTCTCTCTCTCACTCACTCTCGCTCTCACCACATACCCCACGTCTGTCTTTCAGCTTTCTCTGTTTACTTTTCTTTCTTTCCTCCATACACTATTTATCTTTCTCTCGTTACCATCTCACAGAAAATGTTTTGCATTCCACAGAAGTTCACAAACTGTACACGATGCGAATGCGAACTGCAGCGCTACACATTACCATTGTTTTAAGAGTACTTGGTTATTCATATCATGTATTTATTGTTTGTGTAAATATGCGCGTGTTTTGTTGTTTGTTTTGTGTGCGTGTATTTGTAAGTGTGCTTGTGTCTGTGTTTGTGTGCCTGTTTGTGTGTTTGCGTGCGCGTGCGTGTACGTGTGTGTGAGTGATCGAGTGTACGTACGTGTGTGAACGTAGTACCTGCACACACATGCACCACTGCGCTGCACGTGCACAAAACGCATGCATGCCCGCCGCACATTCCGCCCCAGGATGTTTCGAAGACACAAACCCACGACTGATCCAGACAGCAGACAAGAGGAGAAAGGAGCAAGGGGGAAAGACGTTCAGCCGTTTTTAACGGCCATCAGCCCAGCCAGGGGCCCGTGTCCCAGGGGTATACCGTTGCACTCGTGGGCTTATCTGGGCAACATGTCCGGAACATTTCAACACAGGAAGACATTTTGCCCGTGCGCTCAGGGACTGAGCGATTGTGCAGGTCTGGGGAAGAAGGAGGAGGAAAAGTGTACAGTGAATAATCCTACAGGAGCTGTTCTATCTTCGCGATCTGGTTTGTGTGTGGGGGGTGGGGATGTGGGGGTGGTGGTGCGTGTGTGCGTGCGCGCGCGCGCGCGCGCGTGTGTGTATGTATGTGTGTGTGTGTGTGTGTGTGGTGCGAGTGTGTTTGCGTGTGTGGTTGTTTGGCAGTTTCTGCTCCTGCATCTGAGTTTTTTTTCTCTTCTCCCAATATGTGTATGTGAAAAGCACGCTTACTTCAGACAGACGGACACACACACACACACACACACACACACACACACACACACACACACACACACAAGACAAACAAAGCCACACAAACACAAATAAACAGACTGACGATCAAAGAAATATAATGTGTTCAGCTAAAAATGGAACATATTGCACGATGGATTTCACAGACGGTAATGTCATGGGATTTTCTTTTCTTTTATTTATTTATTCATTTTCTAAACCAATACTGATGTGACGATTTCGGGTTCACCACTAGAACGGACACACACGCACACGCACGCACGCACACACACACACACACACACGCACGCACACACACACACACACACACACACACACACACACGCACTTTTGCATATTCTCATAACATTAATGGTTTGGGTAGAAAGAAGTAGCAACGGCATTATTGTCACGTCTCTGCAGTTTCTCTCTCTCTGTGTGTCTCTGTGTGTGTGTGTGTGTGTGTGTGTGTGTGTGTGTGTGTGTCCTTATTTTGATTTCAACAAATGTATTGTGTTTAAACGTCTGGTATTATTTCATTTATTTACTCATTGTCTTTTCTTTTTGTGATCATGTGTGTGCATGTACACCTCCAATATTTACAAGCCGAAGGTCTAACATTAAATTCTTTGAGTCCTTGAGTCTCTCTCTCTCTCTCTCTCTCTCTCTCTTGTTGTCCTTTCACTTTATGCGCACGTTTTCAGTGTCAATGGCTCGGGCAGAACTGGGAAGCAAGGCCAGCATTGTCGACCCAGTGTACGCTCGAAGGCCGTGTGTCCTACTTGTATGCTGGGAGACTGTCTACAACTGAAAGCACGTAAAAGTAGGGAACTCTACAAGTCGTTTCTTTTAAAATTCATGGAACGACTCCCCAATAACAGCCATCGGCATTGTGAAAGTAAGACGTTCGAGCCGAGCTCAAGGAAGAAAAGAACGTCGTAAAAAAGACTGTCCGGTTCTGTCCTCAAGGGTTTTTTCTTCTATGTCTTTTTTTCTTTTTTTCCCCAGCGCAACACGACAAAGGACCGTGGAAGGAACAGTTGAGACCAGTCCCTAGCCCTTGTGTGTGTGTGTGTGTGTGTGTGTGTGTGTGGCGGGGTTGGGGAGGGGGGGGGGCGGGGTGTACGCGGGCGCGCGTGTACCTGTGCTTGTGCAAGTTTGAATGCGTGTATAATTTATGTGCATGTGTGACAGAGATAAACTGTGAAAGAAAGACAGACAGACACAGTTACCAAAAAAGGCATTGTCATTAAATACAGTTTTGTACACAGACGTACAGGTACCTATTCATAAAACGGCTGACTGTGAAAACAAAACATGTACATACTTTCGGATTGTTTATTGTTGTTTTTATTTGGACGACGGTATATTTACACGACAGAAACCGAGAGAAAAAAAAGAACGACAATGATGATAAGAAACTGCAGGGTGGGCAGGAAAAACCGGGAGGAAAACTGTCGAGGCAGAGAAAGAAGGAAGAAGATGGGGAGGAGGAGAAGAGATACGGAGTAGAAACAATCTAGAGTGTTTAGAAAAAAGAAACACCACGCTGATTGTTCACCTTGCTGTCTCTAGTCTAATACTTTCTCCCTGATAAAACTATTCTTACACAGATTCATCTTATCCACAAGCACAAGTGTGTTCAAAACAAACACTTTCACACAACGCATAGGCAAGATGTTCCTTTATCTCCGGCTGTCATATGCCCCCTCCCCCTCAAACGTGACAGGGAGTTCGTTTTCACGACACGAGAGTTTTCAATTTCTGGACCAGTTCCTACATGATAGTGACGAACATTTTTTCTTTCTAAGTTCGTTTTCCAATAACTCATAGACATGTGCACACCCACGCACATAGTACACACTTACTCAAAAAGGCACATGTAGAGAGAAAGACAGACAGACAGAGACAGAGACACAGATTTCTTACTGTCACTTAAAGTGCAAAGGCGTTAGATTGAAAAGAAAAGAGAGAGACAGAGAGAGAGAGAGACATAGAGAGACACAGACAAAGAGACAAGAACGACTGATAGATAAAAAGACATGGGCATCAAACAGGAAAACTGAGAAACACACACACACACAAAAGAAAGGGGAAAAAAAGAGAGAGAAAAAAATCACTTTTCTGTAATAGTCTACGGAAATTGATCTATTATCTACAAAGCCGTTCTTTTTACAGATCAAAGATCAGTCTCCGTTTGCAACAACCCTGCCATTCTTTTTCTCCCCCCCCCCCTCCTCCCAGTCTTCAATGCATACGAATTATATAATAAAGTCCTCATAATCCCAGATATGACAGCGTTCAAGGACCACCCCGGCGAACCTAAAAGCGGCCATGTTCTTTTCACAAAGCTCTTTCATCTTTTGTTCGTCGTGTGACTGTGGGTAGGCAGGCCACTTGCTCACCCGACCGGCTACGGGTAGGCTACATTATCAGTCTGGGATTTACATTTGCAATGCATGCAAGGCAAAGGGATTAGACAGTGCCCACTGATCTCGAGACGTTCAAAAACTACTGGTGAGGGTTGAAAAGAACACTCCCTGCGGAGGAGCCGGTTCAAGAGTCACCTCGTTGAATACAGTGAGCAACAGCAACAGCAACAGCAAAAAAGATTTATTTAAAAAAACAAAACAAAAAAAAAACCAACAACAAAAAACAGGAACACGCTTAACGTGAATGAACATGGGGTTTCCTTCATCCACATGTCAGGTGCCTTTAGAAAACAGGTAACGAGGCCAGCACGACTGATCAACAGAGAGAGAGAGAGGGGGGGGAGGGAGGGGGGGAGGTAGACAGAGAGAGCGAGAGAGAGACAGAAAACGAGAGGGAGGGAGGGAGACAGAGACAGAGAGGGAGGGAGACAGATAGAGACAGAGGGAGGGAGGGAGACAGAGGGAGGGAGAAAGAGAGACAGAGACAAAGAGGGAGGGAGGAAGACAGACAGAGAGAGAGAGACAAAGAGGGAGACAGAGAGGTAGGGAGGGAGGGAGACAGAGAGAGAGACAGAGAGGGAGGGAGACAGAGAGACAGACAGAGAGGGAGGGAGGGGGGAGAGAGAGAGAGAGAGACAGAGAGAGAGTGAGTGTGTTTGTGTGCGTTTGTGTATCTGTGTGTGTGCTGCGCGCGCGTTTGTGCGTGTCAGCGCGCACGTGTTTATGTATAATTTGTAATTGTTCCTAGCCGACAACATACGATTTTGAAAACACGTTTAAATCGCTTCAGTAAAAGTTAGAAAAAAGAGATAACAACAAAGAAAATTAGGCACAAGTATCAGTATCAGTATCAGTAGCTCAAGGAGGCGTCACTGCGTTCGGACAAATCCATATACGCTACACCGCATCTGCCAAGCAGATGCCTGACCAGCAGCGTAACCCAACGCGCTTAGGCACAAGTATCGTCGTATTCTTGCACGTAAACCGAAGACTTGCCTCTGGTTACACCGTCAGTTTTACGCCAGAAGATTTTCCCCCCAAAGTAACCTGAATACAAACAAAATTACACATAGAACACAAAAATGTATGTCATAACGCACATACCAAATATCTTCTTCTCTCTTTTTTTAATGCCAGCGGGAAACACATACATGGCGCAAAAAAAAAGAAGAGAATGTAACATATCAAGAAGAGTACACGTCTGTGTGTTGAGTTCAAGCTGTAATTTGATATGTATAATTTTTTTTTCTAAATGCATATTCATCTAACGTCAAGGATTCAACGGGCCAGACTTCCAAGTGCTGTAGTTTCAGCGTGAGTGCCACCTGAGGCTGTGGGTTTGAACCCGTCAGAAGTGCAATCATGTTCAGAGAGAGATAAAATTACTGCCCCCCGGCCAGCTGCTACTGGGTGCGTGACGTGCACTGGGGCAACGCAGACAAGCGTTATCCACTTCACGTTGCACGTTTCCTGGCCTGTTCTTCCGGTTGACATAAGCTGATAGTTGGGTCAACTGCAAAACGAGAACTGAATGATCAATGGTTTCTCAAAGGCAATGTGAAGTCACTTACTGCATAGTCTTTTGTGAAGGATGATGGCTCTCAACACTCAGCTTATATAACAGATTGACACAAGCTAACAGTTGGGTCAACAGCAAAGTGAGAGCTGGATGATCAATGGTTCTCCATTACAATGGGAAGTCATTTACAGCTTAGTCTTTTGTGAATGGCTGTGACTCTCAAGCTTTTAGAGGCAAGATTGCACTGGCTCTTAGTGATGCAGCCTATGGGGCTTATTGGCCTTTGGGAACGATCTCAACGCCGACTTGGCCGAGAGAGTGGGGATGTAACTTGGGCAAGACACTCTCCACTTTAATCAAATTCTAGCCCAGATAGTTGGGACATCAGCTGCCTCCTCTGCTGTTCTAATGGTCATAGTCGGACACGACTATCATACGTGGCTCTCAAACTGTGAGGCAAGATTGCACTTAGATTGCAATGGCTCTCAGATTGCACTGGCTCTTAGCCTTGGGGCCAGTTGGCCATTGGGGGCCATTCCATCTCAGTCTGTCCTAAAGCCCTCTTGGTCGTGAGTGTGGAGATATAACTAGGACACGACTCCTTCCACTATAATCAAATTCTAGCCCAGACAGTTGGGACAGCAGTTGCCTCCTCTGCTGATCTGATGGTCATAGTCGGACACGTCTATCATGCTACAGTGTCTATGTTTAAGGCCTGGTTGGCTCCAGGACTCCAACCTGGAACGCCAGATGGACCCTACATGGAGGTCAAGTGGAAGAGGAGAAAATGTTAGCGACTCTGCGATTCTCTCGCTTCCTAGACGGACGCGTTACACTCCACTTTGTGTGTTAGACTGGTTTCCTCCGCCATCATTCCTGTTACCCCGTCAGCCAGAATTATATCACCTGTGTTGGGAGTCAACGTCAAACCCGGACTGTAACGAACTAACTGACCCCAGTTCGGTTTGACTGGCGGGGAGGTGGGTGGTGGTGGTGGTGCAATGAGGAGACGATTGGGTTGGTGAGGCGGGTTATGATTAAACTGTATCAAGAAAGAATCAAGTATAAGAAAGAGAGAGAGAGAGAGAGATACCTACCTACCTACCTACCTACCTACCTACGTACCGAAGTAACCAATGTATCAAGAGTAAGTTACAGACTTAACATCTATTAACTCTATCCCTCCCTCTCTCTCCCTCTCTTACTTTCTCTCTCTCCCCCCTCTTATCTCCCCTACCCCCCTCCCTCACCCACTCCCATCTCCCCACCTCCCTTTCTTTATTAAAAAAAAATCATATCAGTTTCGACGCTCAAATCTTCAGCCAACCCCCTCTAACTCTCCACAAAGACTCCTCCCTTAGAGTGAATTAAAATAAATGGCACAAAAAACGTGGAAGAGGGTTTGGGGGTGGAGGAGGGGGGGGGAGCATCCCCTGCCGGCTTTTGAACACAAGGGCCGTTGTGAGGACCCTGTAGGTGGCACTCCAAATCCCCACCCCCACCCCACAGTCCCCTAACAGTGAATCCAGCGCACCTTCCCCTCAGCAGGGTCTATCTTGTTAGCCGTGAATTACTGTCAAGCTTTCAAACCACTCCGCCCGTATTCGCGCAGAGCTGTCTCAACTTTTTTTCTTTTCTGTTTTTTTCCAAAGCGCACCTGGATAGGTCGGGACCTTGTTAGCCCCGTTCGCCCGAGTCGTCACACCCCCATACCCCCCTCAAACCCCCCGCACCCCCACCCCGCGGCCCCCTCCGACTTTTCCAAACTCCTTTCTCTCTCCCCCCCCCTCCCAACCTAGCCCATACCTTTCCTCTCGTTTTCATGTCCTGGTTATCTCTTCCCGACCAAAGCAGTGGATTAGAACCTGTCTTGAGACGCTCCAGCTTGCCCCCCCCCCTCCCCCACCTCTCTCTCGAAGCGTGTGTGTGTGTGTGTGTGTGTGTGTGTGTGATTGTGTTGGTCATGCGTATGAGTGTGCATGTTGTGTGTGTGTGTGCGTGCGTGCGCATGTGTGTGTGTGTGTGTTTTGCGTGCGCATGTGTGTGTGTGTGTGTGTGGTGTGTGTGTACATGCGTGCGTGCGTGCGCATGTGTGTGTGTGTGTGTGCGTGTATGTGTGTGTGTCTGTCTGCGTGTGCGCTTATGTGTGTGTGCGTGTATGTGTGTGTGTGTATGTGTGTGTCTGTCTGCGTGTGCGCGTATGTGTGTCTGCATGTGCGCGTATGTGTGTGTGTGTGTGTGTGTGTGTGTGTGTGTGTGTGTGCGTGTGTGTGGGTGTGTGAATGCCAGCTAGTTTGACAGATGGGTTGGGAAAATTTTAAACTGGAAAGGAGGGAGGGAAGGAAAGAGATAAAGAGAGACAGATAGGCAGGCAGATAGGCAGGCAGGCAGGCAGGCAGGCAGGCAGGCAAGCAGACAGACAGACAGACAGACAGTCTTTGCTATTATTGTTTGCAATATTGTTTGGCGTGTTTGCTATTATTTTCTTTGTCCCGTGACATTTTATCCCCTACCCCTTTTTAGATGACTTGCACGCTTGTGTTTTTCCGCCTTAAATGTGGATTTTAAAACAAGCCATAAAAACTTCTGGTGAGCATTAACCTGAACTTGCTGATTTCTCTCTCTCTCTCACTCATTGGGGAAGAGGGAGGCCGTGTGTGTGTTTGCATATCTTCCTGTGTACGCACGCGACTTAAACAAACCTTGACCTTTCTGAGGACCAGTTGTGTCCCCCCCCCCCACCCCCGAGTCCTATCGCATATCTCAGTTAATCCTTCTCCTGTGCCGTGTTTTCACCTCCCAGGGTTACACTGGCCTACTGTCGAGTCCGTTACGGTCACCATGACTACACGTCCAACTTTAAATCTAAACGGCCACCCATGCACGCACGCACGCACACACGCACACACACACACACGTACGCAGACACACACACACACACACACACAAAAGCACCATACAACAACCAAAAGTAGGGCTTGATGAGTATTGAAGAACGATCATGAAAATGGCATGTGTGTTTCGAAGAAGTATTGTTTAAAAAGACGGGAACTTTTGGAGGGAGGGAAACAAAACCAAACAAAAATTAATGCTAAATGTTTGGTGCCACACACTGAAAATGATCAGGAGTCACTTTTGTTATTCAAAGTGACCATTGCATAATAGCTGCCACTGCGAGAAAGAAAGAAGAAAGATGTCTACCGTCGCCAATCAGTTCAGTCTTTCCATTCGGGGCTATATATAAACCTTCCCTCTGAAACAAAACAGAAATGTCTGTGGGCGTGCGCGAGCTAATAATAGTTGTACAGAAAAGGAGAGGAAATACCACAGCGAAATGAGCAGTGTGGGAACAGACAAGCTTTCGGGATTTCAAACAAAACAGCACGCAGACAGTTGAGAATCTTGCCCGAGACCTGCCAAGTGTAACAAACCCTACCTCTCTTCCACAGGGCCTTCGCAGTCAAAATCAACACTTGCTTTGCTAAGACGTGCGAGGAAGGAAAAGATCCACTTTCTCTGGAAACTGATCGGATGTCTTGCTCCTGGTTCTTGCAAAAGCATACTTCAAAGATCGCAATAAACATTATTGTTATTGTGGTTGTTATTGCTGTTGTCGCCGCTGTCACTGTTGTTGTCGTTCCTGCCATTGTTCTCATTGCTGCTGTTGCTGCTCTCTTGTCTTATTCTCCTTCTTGATCGTTCTTCCTTTCAGTCGCTTTCCTCTCTCCTCCGATTCCCTCTTCTCTTTGTTCTCCCCACCCGCTTCGTGTTTTTCTTGTTGCTGCCTTCAGTTATCTACATGGTGCGTCTGCTGCGATCCGCTGGTAGAGCACACATGTTTTCTGTGATGTTGTTCACTGTCCGGATTTGTTCTATTGCTTCAAAACGGTATGAGATTTTTGTTTGAATCAAAGGTGGGATTCATTCTTTTTTGTTGCTAACCCCCCCCCCCCCCCCCCCCCCCCCCCCCCAAAAAAAAAAACCGAAAAAAACCCCGATTCGTTCTATCCAGACCGAACAACTCTAATTTCATGTGATAACGGGATTCACCTTGGCTGTCTTGGACAGTATGCAGAGATCCGTGCACAAAAGTATGATAATATCGAGGGAAATCGTGTTGATGCGATCTCATCCACAACACAATAATGGCATAACAGATTATGACAATCCTCATTAAAAATTTTTGGATGTGATATACAGCAGAGTCACTGCGTGTTCATTATCGCATGTTAGAGTTTATGTCCGCCCGCAACTGACAAGAAAGTGACCAAGAAAGGACTGCTTTCGCGCAAAATACTGAAAGCTGGCAATTCTACACTCTTGAGGAAAAACATCTGCCAGATGGAAGTCTTGTGACACACAATGTACAATGTTTTGAGCACTGTTCAGGAATTAATGTCCTCTGACGGCTTCACGTGTAAGGTTTCTGATTGCTGATACGGCAGGTGCACTGAGGAAGAGATCACAGTGACATCAACAGCGATTTCTCTCTCTCTCTCTCTCTCTCTCTCCTTTTCCTCCCCTCGGGACATCATTTGCCAAGCCACTGCTGCAGTCTAACCGTACGACACGGGCGCTGACACGACAAACACCCCCGACACCTGATACAACCCCGCCAACAGCAAAGCTCATTGTCGGACCCCCAACACGCACGTGGTGCGAGTTCAGCCCACAGATCACTGTCAAAGCTTTGAACAAACGCAGCGGGGCCAGAGCGAAGCTCTCGTTTCATCCGCTTTCGTCGTTCGCTCAAAGGTCGGAGGCCAAGATCTGGTGAAGGCTTTTGCGGAGGGAGGGAGGGAGGGAAGCGGTATCACGTGACACCAATATGGAACGCGAAGCTTCTGTGTAGTGCTGCCTCCGCCTAAAGTACACGCTTCTGAACCAGTCTCACTGCAGGGAACACTGCAGAAAAACAAGAACATAAAACGCCTCTTTATTTCTCAACAACCTTCTTGAAAACACATCCTGACGCATTCGTATGTGCTTCCCATATTTTCAATGAAACGAACACAGTTCGGACGTAAAGAAGTTACAGAAATAACCGTAAAAAGTTACAGTCAACTGCCGCTGCTCCTTAGAAGGAATAACCGTAAAAAAGTTACAGTCAACTGCTGCTGCTCCTTAGTAAGAAAAACAAGCATGCAATCAGAATCGCCAAGAGCTGAAAACGTTGTTTGTAGCAGAATCAGCACAATCAATTGTGTATAAGCATAAGCCATATACACCGCTGATACTAAACAACCCACATTCACAGAGGGATTGACGGTGGGTGGATGGAAGAAGGGCTGACGGAAGGAGGGAGAAGGAATGAATAAAGCTGTAAAGTGAATTATAAAAGTGGCCACATTTTTTAATATCTGAAATGCATTACCATGGCATGTTTGTCAAAATGACACGAAAAAAAAGCCAGAGATGGACCTGTGACGTCATCTAAAGGTAAAAAAACAACAAAAAAACAACCCTCAGTTAAATGTAATTTTCGTGCTCTACATTCGCTTTCGCGATATTTTATTTCATTGTTCGTGAAGTGCTCCTTCATGTGCATGTTCTTAAGCAATTAAAAAAATGTGGTGAACAATTTTTTTCCAGAATTTGTTTTCAATCAATTACTAAACCATGATACCGAAAATGTATGTAACAATGTAACTAACGCTGGGGCTTAGAAAGAAACTGCCGTTAACAACCGCAGCTGTTCACGATCGCAGCACGCATTAATGTTAATGGAAAACAGAAGCTGGAGGCTGTCAACTTTTGTCAACAAACAGCCGTCAGAAGCAATGATGAACGTCGTCGCAGAACGTGCGTGTCATGACATGCTGCAATAAACTACTCCCCCCTCCTCTCCCCCCAACCCCCTCCAATCACGGTAGAACAGCACAAGAAAACTGATGCACGGTTAAAAGCCGTGTCGAGGCGTGTTAAAAGATGGCTATCACAACTGACACACCTGTGTATTCAGGACAGACAACAAGGCTTGTGTTCCAGTCATTGTCACAGAAGCCCCACCTCCTGGCCTTCATTCCGGGACCCACTGTATGCGCCAAATGGTTCACAGTCACGCAACCACCGGTCCCCCGGTGAAGTAGACTGCTGTGCCGTGACCCATAGGCCTAGCAGGCAAGGGCTAAGGTCGCTATGGACGGATACATTCCAACACACAGTGGTAGGTTTCATTGAACCATTTCCTCTGTGGGAGTCCCATTGCCAATGGTGCCATTACCGGTTTTGCCAGATAAGAATCAGCAGATGGAACCGCTGTGGCTTGACAGAAACGTTATGGGTCAATACAGATTTTATTCATCGATTTCTACTGCACAGAATTTAGCAATCCTCTGATCTGTCCGATCAAACAGTTCCAGGATCATACACTGCTTGATTCACTCACACATTCTGAGCAAATCATCAAACTTGAGAGGATCATGAAATGGAATCAACCTTCCCTAACTTACGAAAGTACACGGACGAGTTTGTTCAGCAGAAGGATAACGAGACAAAGACAAAGGAGAGTGATATATTGAGAAGCTGGCCCCTTTAAAACGGTATGAACAATAAGTATCGCAAACTTACATCAAACTTCCTAGTTTCTAAAAATCGACAGTTCAACTTTCGAGACTGATGGGTTGTCGTGACAAAAAGCAGTTACAATCGCAATAGAACCCTTTCCGCATTTCTGAACTTTCTTAACCATTGAAACATATCAGCGGTTGACGTCAAGAGCATCCAGTGAGCAAACCGACTTAAAGCTGATGGACAGGTTGATAGACGTTTGACTTACCTGTCCATGTCGTCAGGACAGAAAACGGATCCAACTTTGTTGTTTGACAAGATAAGAGGTGCTACAGAACTGAACCACACCAAAGTTTTCAGAGTGAAGTAAGAGCGTCCACGGCTTTAACAATCAAACGGTTTGATGTTAGCTTCCATAGAGTTGTGTTGAACTTCGAAACTGGCATGCTCACATCCCACCATAATGTTTTCTTTCTGGTCGTTTAATATAAGTTGCCGCAGTTTGAACCTCTTCACCCATTTACGTTCCTGACATGGTTATTCCCGTCCCCTAATAACCTGAGATGGTTGACAACTTAATCGTGACTCAAAAAAAAGTTAACAAAAATATATGGTTAAAGGTAGCAATAGCACGCAGTGTATATATCTAACTGCTTGATATCAGCTTTGGCACATATTTGCTGCATTTTCGGTGAAAACGAAACAGTTCATTTTATTTCTCACAAATACAACTAACTTTGATTTTTTTTTAATGTGACATATGTACACGCATTTGTCTACACAATTCTTCGACAGCCAGCACCGATAACATTGACCTCAAAGAAGCATGAATGATAGTTCCTTAAAATGGTGGTAATTTCGTGGAAACCACAAAAATGAATCTTGACAAGACTAGACAGGGATCTGTGACATTGGCTTGGAGCCAGGTCCACCGCCCAGGGCCACATCTGGGCTGAAAACACGTCGTAAAATAAACCACGAAAGCACAATCTCGTGAGACAATCAAACATGCATGAAGAAGAAGAAAGAGAAAAGATATCGGGTACAATTACGTTTATATTACAGGACATAAATCCAAACACGCCTGTAGCATTCCTCCGCATTACTCCATCAGAGAATTAAAACATACCCTAGGACATTAAAACACACGGTAAAGCAAAAAACATAAAAAAGCATATAACACACACACACACACACACACACACACATATATATATAGATAGATAGATAGATAGAGAGAGAGAGAGAGAGAGAGAGAGAGAGAGATAGACATACATACATACACACACACATACGTGTGTGTGTGTGTGTTTGTGTGTCTGTGTCTGTGTGTGCAATAGATAGACAGTCAGACAGACAGACACATAGGTAGATAGACAGATAGATAGATAGATAGAGATAGATAGATAGATAGATAGATGGATATCTAACATAAATGCCAGAACATCAACTATAGTCCAGTATAACGTTATGTGTGTACAAGAACCAGTTATATTCGAATTAAAAGTCGACATCCACCACAAGTAACCATCCCTGTAAAGTAGGGGGGAAAGACATGCCTCACACTGCACCGACACCCCCAGAACGACAGCACAAAGAAAGATCGGCTACTTCAATATCGCCCACCTGGGATTTGAACTCACAACCTTTGAACTAAAAACCCCACCCTCTTCTGACTGAATCGGTCAGGCGCACGGGGCTTTCTCATACATAAAGAAACCCGCCGAGGTCCCACTCATGTCACACGATTATTCCAGTCCAGCGATGAAATCTCGCATGCATCACGAGTCATAAAACAGCCCCTCGCCTCCCACTTACCCGCTTCGGTTACCCCGAAAAAGTAATACAATTGTTTATTGCTCACACCTGTGTCAAGCTGATTCACACCTTTGGCGTGTGTGAACTGAGGGGGCGAGTAACGAAGCAAGAGTTTTCGTTGTTGAACACCCGACTGACTGACTTTCACAGGGCTTGGCCGGCGTCTGTTTCATTCTTCTTCTAGCACACTGTTCGATTTTTGCAGGCACTGTGTTTGGTTCTGTGTCCAACGTATCATCACAGGCTTCTCGTGCAGACGTAGAGTCAGCTCTGAACTAAACTTCGGGTACTCGCATTTCAAAGAAACTCGTCGTGTTCTTTTTCTTTTTACTTTTTTTGCTTACTAAATCCTAAATATCGTCTTCTCTGAATAAGTATATTATCCTTATCGTTATTTTGAAGAGGCTCATGCGTGAATCGAAACTCGAGCCAGATGTAATGTGATAAAATTCAATGGTTCAGTCTACAAGTGAAGTACCATCTCTAAATGTAAATTAAGAGGGCTGGGAGATTATTCATTTCGTAAATCCCATCCATCATTGTAGGCTCGGCACAAGGCACAAGGCACACACAACGACGCTTCTTCGCCCATTGGAAAAAAAATGGGAAAGTTTCAGTTTCAGTTTCAGTAGCTCAAGGAGGCGTCACTGCGTTCGGACGAATCCATATACGCTACACCACATCTGCCAAGCAGATGCCTGACCAGCAGCGTAACCCAACGCGCTTAGTCAGGCCTTGAGAATGGGAAAGAAGATAATCATTTGTACGCAGAGAACATTTCCTTCAGTAGTTTACATTGCTACAAATCTGTAAAACACAGCAGCCAATGATAAAGTGTAGCTCTCTTTGCCAGAGGCACTTTACACATGGCTGGACCAAGGGTTGAAGGTTTGTAAGTGGTATTACAATGTGTAACTTTTCTGAGAGGAAATTTGGCAAGTCAATCAAACCCGGGTAGAGCCGACTGAGCTGCCATTGGGCACTCTACAGGGAGGGAGGAGAGAGAGAGAGAGAGAGAGAGAGAGAGAGAGAGAGAGAGAGATTGAGATCAATACTTAATAATCACTATTGAATAATCTCTTTTCTAGCTGGCAATGCCCACAAGAGCGGACGATGATTCGGCAATTACGTGGTGTTTGAGTTGTGATTGATAGATGATTTTAAGTGCCAGGACCAGAGCAGCTAGTTCAGCTGTACAGATGAACTGTCAGACGGCAGATGATTTGATAAAGCGGAGCGTGAAATAGCTGGGGAGAAAGCGGCAGAGGCCGCTCCATCATCTGATCTGGATCAATCAGTACAGATCAGGATGAAAGAGGGAAGGGGCTTGGCATGGCTCAGGCCAAGCTTAGAACCGAAGGCTGTGCGCGCGCGCGTGTGTGCGTGTTTTTGTCTATCTGTGTGTGTGTGTGTGTGTGTGTGTGTGTGTGTGTGTGTGTGTACATGTGTGCGTGCGTGTGTGCATGTGTATGTGTGTGTGTGTGTTTGTGCGTGCGTGTGTGTATCGTTTGTACACATGCGTGCATGCATATCGCATGTGTGTATAAATGTGTGTATGTGTATGAAAATGGCTGGAGAGAAACAGGCAGAAAGGCAGGCAGAAAGGCATGCTGACAGACAGATAAAGACAAAAGATAGACAGACTCTACGTACCTCCAGTTCCACCATCACCAACTCAACACCCCTTTTCTCTTTTCCTGAACCCAGACACACACACACACACACACACACACACACACACACACACACACACACACACACACGCACGCACGCACGCACGCACACACACAAGCATACCGCCCCGAGCCCCGCAATGAGCAAAGACGCTCCACATGTCTCCACCGAAGGAACTATGAACTTTGCACAGAACAACATTGCATTTCCCTTCATATACAGGGAACGGTTGTGTTGACAGAAGAACAGAGAGTGGGTCAACAGTTCGGAGCGGTTCGTCAGACATCAGTCAACTTGTGGAACCAGACGGGGGCTTTCTGAGCAGCCTACCGAAAAGATGCTTAGAGATGCAAATATACGGACACAATGATGGCGGCGTTGATAGATCTTAGATATACATGATCTCGTCCAATTATGACAACGGATTCTACCAATTGCCGTGTGTGTGTGTGTGTGTGTGTGTGTGTGTGTGTGTGTGTGTGTGTGTGTGTGTGTGTGTGTGTGTGTGAGTGCGTGTGCGCGCGCGCGCGAGCGTGTGTGAGTGTGTGCGCAAGCGTGTGTGTATGTGCTTGTGTGTGGGTGTTTCATTCTTGGTGGATTGTACATCTTTTCATCCTGAAAATGCTAAAAGCCATTACCATGGTCATAACCTTCGTTATCAACATCGCTATTTGTTTATGATGATGATGATGATGCAGACCTATCTGAAATGGCCCCTTTGCTTACTGTAAGCAACATGTTTACATTTTGATTCGATATTGCTGCTTCTGCTGTTGCAGCTGCTGTTGATGTTGGGGTGAGGGATAGCATATTGTCGTTCTTCAAACATTAACAGACTGACGACCATTTCATTTTATGATGTCCTTGTTTCCGGACATAGCGACAATGTCTCACGAATGATTCATCGACACCCGCTTATCACAATATCAACGTGTGTGGCCGATCAAATATTAGTAGTATTGATTTCCTGTGAGTGATCCAGACATGACACATTGATTTTGGGATTTGTGGGTGTGGATTGTTAAACTTAACAGTTTTGTATTTTTATGCTTCACTGATTTCGTAATTTATGGAATAGGTTTCAAAGATAATTCCGTCTACTTTAGATTTTTTTCCCTTGGTATTCCGATCAGAAAGTGCATTTCCCCTCTACAAAAGCAAACAGTACAGACTACAAAGTCAAAGATCGTAGCTGTCACAGCAGAACTGGAATTGAGACATATCACCAGCACTCATTCACTCATACAAGAACTTCCGGCACTGATTTTCAAATTCCACGAATAAGCAGTGAACAATGGGTGAATGTGCTTGAACTTTTAAAAAAAAATGCACTAATGGTACTCATAACTTGAAACTGTAATCTCTGGTCTTGATTGTTTTAAAATTCATACTGGAAGAGGACCCCCATGTTGACAACCGAACTGGGGCGTATTCTGATGACCTTCAATTATTTTGTTCAACTGCCAATGAGACTATAAACATTCTACAGTTGGTTCGTTGATTCCCATTCCGCTTGACAAAGATCGTTTTCCTGTCAGAGGAATCAAAGAGGAGACGAGCTGATTATTACCAAGCCTTCAGATGAAAGGCAGCTGTCCTGAATTTTGTCAGATTCCACCGCAAAGGTTCTTCTTCTTCTTCTTTGTTCGTGGGCTGCAACTCCCACGTTCACTCGCATGTACATGAGTGGGCTTTTACGTGTATGACCGTTTTTACCCCGCCACGAAGGCAACCATACTCTGTTTCAGGGGGGGGGGGTTATTTTCAATAACCATGCAAAGATGAAGATGGAGAAAGAGTGAAGGCAGGGAACGGCGAATTGAGAGGGGAGGGGGGGGGGGGGGAGAGAATTTCCAACATAGTAAACAAGTGCGTGGTCCATTATCGTATCAAAAAATACATTTTGTAACAGGGTTGAAAGAAACTATTTAGATAGACGTTTTGATGTCTTTCGTTCTCTACCCAATGAACTACATGGAAAGTTTTGATGGTTTGTTTTACGTTCTCTGCCAGTTGATGCTCTCCTTGAAATAACGACTTGCCTCTCTGTGCTGGAGGTCATAAAACTGCTTTTTGCACGGGCCATCAAGATATTTCCTGTGATTACTTTCGTTTTCAGAGCCTGTCTTCTTAAATATCTGTTCACCCACCAATCCCGTTTCCACTCCGAACCCCATGTCGTTTTACTGTTTTCAATTATCATTCCAACTGTTAGCTAGTTACTTTGCTTACTTATTTACATACTCTGTATGTGTGGGGGGGAGGGGGAGGAGCGGGGTGGGGCTTGGGGTTGTGGATGTCTGTTTGTGTGCGTGCGTGTGTGTATGTGTGAGAGAGAAAGAGAGAGATCAAAAGTGCTGTATGTGTATGTGAGAGAGAGATCAAAAGAGCTGTAGATATGCATTGAGAAACAAGCCACCGAACAATACGTTCAGTCAGCGGACACTGGTTTTCCGACAGACGTCAGTGAAGCGTCAGCGGACACCAGCACAGATTCCTCGAGGAACCACTGACGACTTGATTGGGGGATTGTATTCCCGCGGCCCATCACGCTATCTAAATTTAGAAGATGGGGGCGTGCCAAGAATGTATCCGCTATGTACAGAAGGTGGACGGTAACCCAAAGGTTCCCATTCAGCACCCCAGGGTCACACGCACGTGAACTGTTTTTCGTCTCAAACCATAACTACCCTCTTAACACGAATAATGTTACGCACGCGCACATGCGCGCACATACACAGACAGAGACAGACAGACAGAGGCAGAGACAGAGACAGAAACAGACAGAGACAGAGAGAGAGACAGACATATATATAGCAAATACGCTAACTTCCAGCGTTAAGTCCATTTTGTTAGTTCACGTAAAGTATGTTCTTTATGAGTATCAGAACCCCAGGTGAATTGGCTGCATGACTTCACACAGCAGATAAAGATCTTTAGTATAAGTACGTGATCTTGCGCCAGCAGATTGCATGAACTTGAATATAACGGGGGCATCGGAAATAAAACGACTGTGATTTGCACTTGATTATTATAAAGATGCACATGTTGACTATGTGTGTTTACAAGGATTGTGGCAATTTTTATACGGTCCTGCAAAAATTTTAGTATACGCTTGACTTTATATTAGCCAGTAAACATAGCAATAAATAAATAAATAAATATATATATATATATATATATATATAATGAAAGATAGATAGATAGATAGACACAGAGATAGATAGATAGATAGATAGATAGAGAGAGAGAGAGAGAGAGAGAGAGAGAGAGAGAGAGAGAGAGAGAGAGAGAGAGAGAGAAGTATTGTGTGGTAATAATCAAACCGATTCCTCACAAAGTTCCACAGAAATAAAACTTTTCTTGAATTTGTAAGTTTTCTTTAAAGAAATATTAACCTAGCGGACAAAATTGTGCAACAACAACGACGACAACAACAAAAGAACAAAAGGGTCGCTTGCATTTGTAAGTTTTCTGTTGAAAAATTGTAAACCTTGTGGACAAAATGTTGCACTGAAAAACAACAACAACAAAAAAGAGAGAATAAAAATACAGAAAATGATAACGATACAAAAAAGCAATGATAGCAGAACAAAAAAAAATCTTCACAGTTCTAAGGTTTCCCATATTTCTGAGAGGACGAAAACAAAAGTCATTATTATATCAGATTCCTTCCTCGCCTGAGAGAGAGTAAGAAGGGGGTGGGAGGGAGGGAGGGAGGGGGGGAGGGGGGGGAGAGAGAGAGAGAGAGAGAGAGAGAGAGAGAGAGAGGACAGAAGGATACAGAGAGAGAGAGAGAGAGAGAGAGAGAGAGAGAGAGAGAGAGAGAGAGAACAGACGGATACAGAGAGAGGGAGAGAAGAAGAGGATGGAGAGGAGTCGACATCCATTGCACTTCTATAGCTTTCGATTATTTCTCTGCATCATTCATTTAGAATTTCCACGACAGTGTTGTTCGTTCCTTTCACCCCTCATCAAATGGCGGCAAATGATGGTGCTGTTCTAAGCCTTCACTTAAAAAAGTATTCCCAACGCTGATGGTTTCAGTATGTATGTATGTACGTATGTATGTGTGTGCACGCGCACGTGTGTGTGTGTGTGTGTGTGTGTGTGTGTGTGTGTGTGTGTGTGTGTGTGTGTGTGTGTGTGTGTGTGCGTGTGTGTGTGCGTGTGTGTGTGTGTCCAGCTGTACGGGGCAGAGACCTGGCGAACCACTGTTACCGCCATGAAGAGAATACAGACTTTAATCAACACCTGCATTCTTCGGATTCGCTGGCAAGACAGAACCACTAATAAAGAACTGTGGGAACGAACAGGACAGCAACCTGTATAAAAAGATATATATTCTCCAAAAATGCTGGAAACAGACTATTGGCAACGCGTTCCGCAAGCTTGCATCCAATGTCACGAGGCAAGCTCTCACCTGGAACCCGCATGGGGAAATGAAAAGGAGCTGCCCAAGAAACATATGGCGTTGTGACCTGGAGGTAGACATGAAGAGGACAGGCCGCACCTGGGACAGCTTTTGGCAGTATACGTTCCAAACGGGGCAACAGGCGTAGGTGAGGTGGGGGTAATGTATGTATATATGTAAACTCATGCATGTGATTGTGTGTATGTCTGAAAAAAATCATGTTTATGTTCATACATAATTTTTGAATACTTGAACATAATTAATTAATGACGTTTACAGGGTTTCAGTGCATAGTTTCGGTGCATGCAATGTCACAAAAGCATCAAATAATATTCTTTTTTCTAAATTTAATACCTCATGCACACAGGGCTGCAAACTGCACAACCAGAAGACAAGACGCCGATTCACTGTTTGCAGTACCAACATGGAGATCAGCATGTCGTCTTTGTTCCAGATTTTTTGCACCAGAGAAAGCATCAATGAAACCACGGGTGTGCGGGATTGGCTCATCAAAGTCCCATTTAGTGATTGGCAGGGTGTGTCTTTTTTTTTTTTTAACTTTAATGTTGCTTTCGCAGCTGTCACGAGCTATTTTGATACAGGGAATGTGCGTTAACATTATCAGGAACCTCAAATATGAAATTGATTTTGATAAATAACATCTCCCTGTGTTGCAAGGTAAAGCCATACTAAAAGTTGCACATTAGTATACTTTTCACCCTTATTATGATGGCATCTGTTCTGTGTTGGTCACCATCAGCCACTACCCCCCACCCCTGCCCCATATTAAATGTTATTTACATTTCAAAAGTTCCTCCACCCACCCCCCTCCCTCTCTTGTCTTTATCTTTCGAACTTTCCAAAATACCTTTAATCCCCTCTCATATGATTGGATGGATGGATGTGTGTGTGTGTGTGTGTGTGTGTGTGTGTGTGCGTGTGTGTGCGTGCGTGTGTGCGTGATTATGCGCGATTGTGCGTGATTGTGCGTGATTGTGTGTGTGTGTGTGTGTGTGTGTGTGTGTGTGTGTGTGTGTGTGTGTGTGTGTGTGTGTGTGTGTGTGTGTGTGTGTGTGTGTGTGTGCGTGCGCGCGCGCGCTACAAACACATTCACACAGAATCTCTTTCATAATGTTTTCCTTCCTTTCGTCCACCCGACTATTCTGTGTTTGTTCTTGCCTCCATTTTCTATCCATCCCCCCCACCACCTTCTTCTTTCGAATTATTGCGTAGCTCAGTCAGCTTGCTTCGTCACTTCATTGGTTTCCATCCTGTATCTGAAAGAGTGGTGCTGCTCTCCCCATCCTCCACACCCACCCATCCCCACACCCCCTACCCCCTCACTCCTCACCGCCCCCCCCCCCCCCCCTCTCCGCAGCAGAACAAAACATATTTCTCGTCCACCACCTCCATAGTCTTCCACATCCCCCTCTCCCGCCCCTCATGGACACGGGCAATGAAAACAACCCATCTTCCCCAGGAGAGCACGCGCATAGACTGGGTGGGTGACTCATAAAAAAACGTAATACAATCGTCTTTTTTCCCCTCCTTCTCTGAAGTACAGGAGAGACCATTCAGATGTCGGTTACGGTGAATTGACAAAGTGAAAAAAACAGAACGAAGAACAGGGGGGAGCACTGACTGAGACGAAGGGATACGGTGGAGGGGAGAGATTTCAATCGCTGAATCAAAAGAACAAAACAGTCAGTGGTAGGGAAAAGGAGGGGGGAGGTAGGGGTTAGGTGCGGGTGGGAGTAAGCTGTCATGCTGCAGCTGGCAACACGTGAACGTGAACACTAAGGTACACCTGATCAATGTCTGAGATGGCGTGCCGCACCGCAAAAAGACTCCACCCCCTCCCCCATCCTCATCCCACGCGGCTGTCAAAACCGATCGCAAAAAAAGGCCCATCTGATAATCATTATTCCAAAATCCCCTTTCTGGGTCAGTGGAGCGAAACGCAACACACACACACACACACACACACACACACACCGCTGCTTTTACACTGCAGTGAGCGTTGGTATCCCGCAGTGCATCACAGCGATCATCACGACGATTCCCATGCCAAGCGTCTCTCTGTGTACACACGTGGAGTGCTGGTCTTGTGCACAAAGCAAGCGACTAGCCAGGAAGCGAACCGTCCCGGGTTCGAGCTACCTGGCCGGGTGTTCTGTCTGTCTTCTTCTTGCCCTCAGGTGGTGTTCTGTGCTCGGTGAGTTCTTCTATTTATAAGTGAGGCCCAGAATCGATGTCCTGTCGTGTGCAGCATGCACGCAGGAGCAGGTGAAATATAGCTAGGTGAAGAGAGTCGTCCCAGAAAAAAAAAATGATGTTATGAAATACGAAGCGCTTTATTTGGGAAATAGTTATGAGACAAAAGCTACAAAACATATAGTGCTGTGATGTGGCGACGCACTCTACCCGGGTCAAACGGCTTGGATTCCACGTGTACCCTCTTATTCTTTTCGTTTATTGATGGAATACATATGTTAGAATAAACAGAATTCGTTTTCAAAAGTTGTTAAGTTTCACAAGTACAGTGGAATCTGATTCAGAACTGTTATACAACACAACTTCCACATTTCTCACTATTGACTGGCGTACTTCA
>NC_134893.1:31134600-31157100 GCF_041734735.1 Babylonia areolata | reverse complement strand
GGGGGGGGGGGGGGGGGGGGGGGGGGGTGCGCGCGCACGCGCCCACTGTGTTTTTGATGTGTCCATATTTATTTTTATGAGCGCGTGCGTGTTTGTGTGTGTATTATACTATATTGTACATGGTGTGAGCCGCCTTCATCTCTCACATCCGCCCGTGACCCCCCCCCCCCCCCCCCCCCCCTCCCGAGCCCCCCCATCGCTCGGACTACTCAACCCCCTCTCTGCCATCAGTCTCCCCACTTTCCCTCTCCTCCTCCTCCTCTTCCACCCTACCCCCTCTCTCACGGTCCCCCACCCACTCTCTCCGTCCCCCCCACCTCGCCCCCCCGCTCCGTGGCATTCCCCCTCCATCAAAGGGTCATGAAGCCACAACGAAGTAACAGGAGACTTACCTGCACTGGTCTGCACACTCCGTGCCTCAGTGCTGATCAGATGAGATGCCACACTTCATTCCTCACTGACTGACGGACTTGTCTGTCTGTCTGTCTGCCTGCCAGTAGCCTGGTGCCAGCCGGTGAGAGAGAGAGACAGACAGAGACAGACAGAGACAGAGAGAGAGAGGACGGAGAGAGGATGGAAAGGGAGAAAGGTACAGAAAGAGCGAGAGATAGAGAAAGAGGAAAGAGAGAGAGACAGAGAAGATGGAGAAACAAAGATAGGGAGGGAGAGAAAGAGAGTCGGAGACAGAGACAGTGAGAGAGAAGATGGAAGGAGAAAGATAGGGAGAGAGATAGAGAGAGAGAGACAGAGAGAGGGGGGGTCGGGGGGGTGGGGGTGGGGGAGATCGGAAAGACAGTAGACCGACATTTCAGCAGTAGGACAGTCAGAACTCACATGAGAGCGGCTCGCCAGCAGCACCTAGTATACCTTCCTGTCCTGGTCTGTACTGCTGCCAGCATCGTGTTTGACTGCAGAGGAGGCAGTGTGTCAGAAAGGAACACTGAAACACTGGTGGTGCTGCTGCTTATTGCTCAGCTACAGATATATGCTGTTTATATTACATTGTGTTGTATTGTATTGTATTACTCTTCTGTTGTCACAACAGATTTCTCTGTATGTGAAATTCGGGATGCTCTCCTCAGGGTGATCGCGTCGCTACACTGAAAGCGCCCCCCCTCCTCCCCCCCCCCCCCCCCGCAATTTTATTTATTTTCCAATTGAAATGGATTTGACGGGCGCAATAGCTGAGTGGTTATCAGCCAAATATATATGTGCAGACATGCATGGTGCCTGAACCGCCTTCGTGTGTGTACACATGCAGAAAACCAAATACGCACGTTAAAGTTCCTGTAATCCATGTCAGCGTTTGGTGGGTTATGGGAACAAAAAAAAACAAAAAACAAAAAAACAACAAAAAACCAGCATGTACACGCCCGAAAACGAAGTATGACTGCCTGCACTTCGAGGTTAAAACTGTCATACACGTAAAAGCCCAGTTGTATACACATGAGAGAACGCGGGAGTTGCAGCCCATGAACGAAGAAGTGAATTTTTCTATAGAATTTGCCAAGGTCAACCCTTTTGTTGCCGTAGGTTCTTTTACGTGCGCTAAGTGCATGCTGCACACGGGGCCTCGGTTTATCGTCTCATCCGAATGACTAGCGTTCAGACCACCACTCAAGGTCTTGTGGAGAGTAGAAAATACTGGCGACTATGGGATTCGATTCAGTGCGCTCAGATTCTCTCGCTTCCTATGCGGACGCGTTACCTCTAGGCCAACACTGCACACACACACACACACACACACGGGGGGGGGGGGAGGGAGACGTGAGTTACAGATCATGAACGCAGATGTTGGTGAAAGAGAAAGGAAAGGAGAAAAAGAGAAAGAAAGTAAAAAGAATGGGTCATATTAAGAAAAAAATATTATATATTTCTAAATTCCGCTTGATATCGACCCAAGCAGCGCCACAGTGGCAGTAGTGGTTTATGAGAAATCGATATGTCCACCACCCCGCTTCCCGTAGTGACATTTCCCCACTTCCAACAGAATGGGGAAGAAGTGATATATATGAGAAACTCTTCCTTTTTTTCAGTATTGTAACGTACGTACACTGAGCGCACGCACGCGCGCAAGCAGACTCATGCACATGAACGTATGTGCACGCACGGGCGAGTTCGCGCGTGTGTGTGCGCAAGAGAGTGGGGCAGACAGAGACAGGCAGGTAGACAGAGATCAGTGCCTATTGTAGACATACCCAAGCAACTAACCACACACTTTGCTTTCAAATGATTATTTCGTTTACCAACTGAAAGCGACGAAAATGACGGTGACGACACGATGATTGTGATTATGATGATAACAACAACAATAATAATGATCGTGATCATCATAACATAATCATCAAAACTGATAATAATGATGATGTTAATGATAGTTTGATACACACACACACACACACACACACACACACACACACACACACACACACACACTACGTTATAACAAAAACTACTACTACAACGACGACAACTACTGCTACTACCACCACCACAACTACTACCACTTTCATAACTATTACAGCAACAACAACCACTACTACTACGACGACGACGATGACAACGACAACGACAACGATGACCGCTACAAATATTACTGGTTGTGGGCGTTGAGGTGACGTTGGTGCTGATTATGGTGATGGATGTCCTACTATTTTCGTTTTCATCAGTTTTTCGTAGATGTAAGATTCAACCCTTTCCTTTTCTTCCCCCTCATCAGTACCTTTCTCAGATGCCTCTCTTTTTGTAATACAGCCCATTGTTCTCAACGATTTGATTGTCAGTTTATAATTGTATGCCCCCCCCCCCCCTTTTTTTCTTTTTCAAAATTATTATTATTATCAATTTCCTTTTTATTACCCCCTTCCCCCCGCCCCCCTTTATTCATTTATTTATTGATCTGTTCTAAACATTTATTTATTTTCTTTATTTATCTATCATTGATTTTTATTTCATTTTTTTAATTACTGTTGTCATTTTTCGTTTCATTTTTCATGCATCCCCCACCCCCTCTTTTTTTTTTTTTTTTTTTTCAACTACTGTTGATGAGTTATTCAGTAAGTTAGGTTTTAAGGAACTTATTTTTTGATAGTAGAAGTAAATAGACAATTGCAGTTCTTTAGGCTCTGGGCGAAACCGGGCATCGTGAAATTGCATCACAACATGTACGTCATGGCGTGCTTGCGTCATAATAGCTGCGTAAGAGTGACTCTGGTAACATGTACTCAACTTCTCCCTTGAGGAAGGAATGTGATCGTTCCGAAATATGGAATATTAAAAAAAAATTTTTTTGACATATTTGTTTTTTGACGTGTTAGTTTGTTTTTTTTCTCTTCACACACACACACACACACATATATATATATATATCTTCACACACACACACACACACATATATATATATATATGTGTGTGTGTGTGTGTGTGTGTGTGTGAACAACACATCTAAATTAACATGTGTCTCTCTCTCTCTCTCACACACACACACACATGCACACGCACACACCCACACACTGTGCGTTCTCAAGTAAACATTCATAGCTTATGTTTTCAAATAAACGATAGAGAAATTTCTCAACTCTGTTCATTGCTGAGCATTACAACGTAATGCCAACAATGTGGACAAAATAGTTCGATTGAGCTGAGTCATTCTGATAGTCTAAACAATAATAAAAGGGGAAAACTCAGTTGAATATGAGCACAACTGCTTGGAGTACGGTGCAACACAGCCATCCTCTCTTGCTGGTCAGGTATTTTCCTCCACCATGATAGCCGTCAGGGTTCCTCAGCAAAAGAAGTGAACATCAACATTGATTTGCTGCTTCTATAGTTTTGGAAACATCGCTCTTCATTTGAGTTCAATGTGCATAGCTCAACATCTGTTTGTCAGTTTTATATTTTAAAGCGATTTTCTATGTTATTTGTGTTATCACCATGAGTCAATGGTGTTCTCAAACATCATATCCCGTTTGTGTTGTTTGTTTTTATTTTTCGTTTTTTGTCTTGTTCCTTGAAGTCTCACTTTTGCTGGCAGCTTTGTGAAGCCACAGAATTGTGATTTGTTTTCTTCCACATAAGTGAGAACACCACAATTTTGTTCAGCCGTGTTTCTGGGCCAAGCACGCTATCTTAGCTGCAGCAGTACCATCTGATGAGGGCCATAGCAGTCGGAACTAGAGCCGTGTCTAGCACGACAAGTAGTTCGCTCCGCCAGAGATCTCAGTTGCTGTGGCTGCAAAGTTCAAAATCCATTATTCTCCCATTCTCCACGTATTACCCCCACCACTACCACCACCACCTTTGGTTTTCATGGACTTCCGGCTCTGCACCGACTCCACGTCTAAATTCAACTCCGTAAAACGTAAGCTTCGGAAATGAACTGCAGAAGGACAATATTTCATGGTGCAATATTTCAAAACTTTTTCTTAACCTTCTAAAATATCATGTAGTCCCCCCCCCCCTCGCCCCCCCCCCCTCCCCCGAACTCCTCGCACTGTTCTGTTGTTCAGTGCCAAAGTAGTAATATCATCCTGTCCTAGTTTTCCTGAAAAAGAGTGTTGTTCGCTTCGAAAGCGGTAATGATAATTATCCTCTCATTGTTTCCCTCCATAACTGTGCTAAAAATAATCAGTGAGCTTGGTCCACACCCACCGCCCTCCGCACACACACTCCTTGATGGTGACTTGTTAACCTATCTCCAGTCAGTGACGACTGGAGTCGAGCAGTGCTGTGCGTTGGCGTGGACTCTGTTCACCCTCTGGCCTGCAATGTCTCCCCTCAGCTTTCGCCACCGATAATTTGGCCGGCGTCAGGATCTGTTATCGAATTGACGCCAGCTTTTTTGACTCGCGAAGATTCAAGGCCAAGCGAGACAATGGCTGCGTCGAGTCCTTGTCGGCGATCCCTTGTTCACTGACGACTTGTGCACCTGCGTTGAAACCTACAGTGTCTGCCTGACTGCTTTACCTCTCCACTGCTGCAGAAGTACTTAAAAACGTAACAGTCAGGACAAAACCAGACGAGAATGTGCACCGAGCACTTCGTGCAAGCAGCAGGTCACAGTGGCCAGTGCTGAAGTGAAGACCGTTCACCTGTCCGCAGACGGAGACTTGGACAAAGAAATCTCACAGTGACTGTGCAAGGCATGTAACTCATTGGACGACTGTGAACGTGTCCCTGCAGGGAGAGAACGAGACACCACACCTAGACAACAAACGGTTTGTGTCAACAGACTCGGCTTCCTCTCTTCACTGACGTATAGCTGCCAGCAGCTGGACCTGCTACATCAGACATCTAAAGAAGCTGGATCAGTTCCACGTTGGCTGCTTCCGCAACATCATCGCTAGACATCAAACTGGAAGACAGATGTCTGAACCAAGGCATCGTCTGTGGTGCAAACCTGCCTGGTGTGGTGATGCCATGAGCATCAAGGCATAATCGAGATGTTTTGACCACTTCCTGATGATGGGATATAATTGTGTTCGAATAGCAGCTCCTCTGTCCTGGATGGGCCACATAGCAAACGCCAACAGAGCAGACCACTATGCTGTTACTATTGAGCTCGATGGAGCAGACCCAGTGCTACAAAGACTCCCTAAAGACTTCCGTGTGAGTCTAAAACATCCGAAATGCTGGGAGGAAATATTTGCTGCAGATCACAGCATCATGAGAACGGGGATTACCAGGCTACCTAAACCTCTGAGGGAAGATCAGAAACCTCAGGCCAGGAAGGATGCCAGAATAGCCAGATCCCCTGCTGCCGTAGCATGCCACCCACTGTGCATGTGTCTGTGCACCAGAGTTCGACCTGAAGTCTACACTAGGTGTCAGCGCTACTGGCGTTACTCTCTTCGAGACGGAACCGAAACGCAACAGATGACTGCAAAATGTGACTCTGTCCATGAATCCAAAGTGTTTCTGACGTTTAAGCAAGAATGGTTAAAACAATGCTAACCCTGAATAAAAGTAACAACCATGACGATCAGATATATTACCTTTGCATTAAAAAAGGAAAGCATTCAAAGACTACCTCTTCCACTGTCTGTCCTCTTCACCTTTGAACAGCTGAGTTCATACCACCGCATCTGGTTGCAAATTCGCCTCGGTCTCTTGACCGGACTCTTTCCATTCAACATTACAGAGTATGTCTCCCAGACCCGCCCCGTGCGCTGTCTGGAACTGACTCACTCTCTGTGCCCCTCTCTCACTGTATTTCTCTGTGTCTGTCTGTCTATCTTCTAGTTAAACTGGCATTAAACTCGCCAGTTAATGGAATAAATAGACAGGCGGAGTATGTCAATGACACATTTCGAAACCGAGAAGTAGTTGCCCAATATGAAAAAAAAAAAGAAAAGAAAAAAGAGATGAAATTATGTACAAATATACGAGACAAATATAACGTCTTAAAATCATTAGCAGAAAGAAGTGACTTTGTTGGTCTACTACAAACAGATATAAATGATTATTACTAGATCACTCACCAAGTTTATTACGGAAGCAAACAACTTTCGCAAACAAAAATTTACATAAGCAGAAGTACAGTAGCGTTTCTGATTTTTCTTCTTCACTGGTAAAGCCTGCTGGTCGCCCCCTGAAATCTAATTATACAAGAATAATTTATTTGAGTGATATGTTTTATCATTTCCCATCTGACTTCATTTCATCCGTGAAAGACAAGCCGTGTATACGCATGTCAAATATCATATTCATTGCTGATGACATTAAAGCTGTTTATTCTTCACTGTTCATCTCTCTCTCTGTCCGCCATGATCTGGCAGAAGATTGCTCTGTATTACCTTTTTTTGTCACAACAGATTTCTCTGCATCAAATTGGGGCTGATCTCCCCGAGGAGAGCGTGTCGCCACAAAGCGGTGCTATCCGTTTCTTTCTTCTTTTTCTGTCTGCAGTTGTATTTAGTTTGCTATCAAAGTGGACCATACTATATGATTTTGTCATGGACAACCCTTTTGATGAAGAGGGTCCTTTTTATATGAGCTAAGTGCATGCTGCAAACAGGACCTCGGTTTATAGTTTCATCCTAATGACTAGCGTCCAGACCACCACTCAAGGTTCCAGTGGAGGAGAGAAAGAGCATTCTGGTGACTGTGGGATTCGATCCCGCGCCCTCAGATTCTCTCGCTTCCTAGGCGGACGTGTTACCACTTGGCCACACCACACCACTAGAAAGAACTGCAGTCTGCGTTCTCCTCAGCTCAAGTCTGATGACTGTGACTGCAACCTCCCTGGCTCTCCGCAAGCACTCCTCTTACAGACTGCGAATGGTTCAGAATCACACTGCCCGCGTCTTTCCTGCAAAACCAAGTCACATCACGTCTCTCTCCCTCTCTCGCTCTGTGTGTGTGTGTGGGAGGGGGAGGAGGGGCAAGGGGGTGGGGGAGAGGGGGGCAGGCTATCAAAAGAGTAGTGAAAGGAAGATAGAAAGAAAATCAAAAGAAATAAAGAAATAATCAATGAAAGAAAGAAAAAAAAAAGGAAAGAAAAAAAAAGTAAGAAAATGAGAAAAAGAAAGAAAAAGAGAAAGAAAATCACAGCTAAAAAAGGAAGAAATAAAAGAAAGGGAAAATAAACAAAACAAAGGAAACCGAGAAGGAAGAAAGAAAGAAAGAGAGAATGAAACAAAGAATGACAGGAAAAGAAAAGAAAGAAAACAAGACAAAGATTGATTAGAAACTTCCAAGTGTTTTTGTTCTTTGGCGGTCCTTGCTATCAGATTCCCTCTCGGCCTCCGCTTCCTCCGCAGATTCCACTTTTTCTCCACGTGTACACACACACACACACACAGGCACACACACACAAACACACACGCACGCACGCACACACAAAGAAAGACAGAAAAATGGAAAAAAAAGAAAGAAAAAAAAAAAAAAAGAGGACACACTCATGGCCCAAGTTTTCTGCTCGTTTGAAAGGCCAAATGTCTGAAACAAACTACTTTTTCCTCCTGTCGGAAAATCCACCTCAGTAGTCATTCATTCGATTATTCGTTTGAATTTGTTTGTTTCTTTCTTAGATTCTCTGTACAAAAGTTTGTTCGTTTCGTTGATTACACTGATTCTTTTTTTCTTCTTTCTTTTTTTCTTTTTTTGTGACAACTATTTATCTCTTGCCTGTAGGTATAGACAAACTGATGACCGAAAATCCCCTAACTTATGAGTCACATATAATGGACAAAGAACGTGAACTTTCTCCCCAAAATTATTAGAAAGACTTTTAGAGAAACTTTCGACACGCGAGCGAAATAAACCATCTGACGGAAGAAAGGTCACACTACCAAACTAACAGCAGAACACTTTAGCGCTGGCTTCAGAAGATGATTGATTGATGGCAAACACTTACACTGAATGTAAGAGTAGAGAAAATGTTCTGGCACATATGGCTGTTGTATTTAACCTTCTGTTCTTCTTACTTAAAAATTCACCGTTCACAGTTTTCGCTCAAAGTTACTGAACAGTTATCTGTTCAAAGAGGGCAGAGCCTTCGAGCTGAAAAAGATAAAATTTCTTTTTACAAATAAAGCGTTACATAATCATTAAGCAATGAGCAAGTACAGCATGGTAGCCAGTCGTGTCCGACTATAAGACCATCAGAACAGCAGAGGCGGCAACCGCTGTCCCAACTATTTGGGCTAGAATTTGATTACAGTGGAGAGTGTCATGCCCAAGTTACATCTCCACTCTCTCGGCCATACAAGAGGATTTTTGGACAGTCGGCGTTGGGATGGATCCCAAAGGCCAACTAGCCCCCAAGGCTGCAGCACTCTGAGCAAGTGCAGTCTTGCCTCCTAGTTTGAGAGTCGTAGTCCTTCACAAAAGACTAAGCTGTAAATGACTTCACATAGTAACTGAGTAACCATGAATCATACAACTCTCACTTTTCTGTCGGCCCAAATGTAAGCAAAAGTCAGTCTGTGAGCGTTGGGCCGACACAGATAAGTTTATGTTCTTTCAGATGGGGCAATGGCACATGACATCATGCTGTTCACAGTGCCCAATGCATCTGCCTTCCCTCATGCACATAAAAGGAGCAGCCCAACAATCAGAGAACTTGTCCATCTTGCTTGCACGCCGAAGGACAAACATGTGATGAAAGCTGTGCATGTTTTTCATGCAGAATTTTTTTTCTCGCGAAAACAACTTATTTTGGGGGCCGGTAAGAGAGCCCAGCATAATTTGCAGTCTGACAAAAAAGTTTCCCCCCCAAAAAAGGTTGGCATCAAATTCAATCAATTTGATTGATCAACGAAAAACGAAACCTTATCTTTCTGAGAGCAGCTGAAATTACCCTCATTTCCAGATTGCACTTGGTCATTGCATCGAAACGGCTGGCATGCAACTTTTTGTCTAAAAAAAAGTTACTCCTGTTACAAATTGCCCAAAGTGAGCGCTCGTGCGTGTGCTGTGTGTGTGTTTGTGTGTGTGTGTGTGTGTGTGTGTGTGTGTGTGTGAGTCTATGTACAAGTACGTGTGAAAGATGAAGAGAGCGTACGCAAGCACACAAGTACCGAACAGTGGTGCAGACGTCGAATGTCTACAAGTCTGAACAGACTTCAACAAGTCATCACAAATGTAATGGCCAACCCTTAGTCGCGAGAGTGCAATAATAAACTCGATAGAATGGGGAAAGCTCACACACATATATATATATATATATATATATATATATATATATATATGCGTGCGTGCGTGCGTGCGTGCGTGCGTGTGTGTGTGTGTAGAAAAGAGTTACAATGTTTAAGGAAATTTTGTCAATTATCTTCAGCAATAAATCTGTCTTGACCTGTCACTGCAACTTCTGATATACTGTGGTTTTCGTAATTTGCACAATGACCATAATTATTTGACAGATGTCAATGTGATTCGCGTGTGACTACAGCGTGACATTTTCTTTTCTAAAATGTGTTTGATACATCTTTTCGCAACGACAGTAAAATGCTTAAAAATAGATTAAAAAAAAAGCATCTAAAAAAAGCAACAAAAAAGTAAAAAATGTTAGCCATTGCCTACCTTTTCTTTTCGCTCAAGAAATCTTCAAGAGTTGAAACGACTATCCCCGAAAACGGAGTATGGTTGCCTAAATGGCGTGGTAAAAACGGTCATGCACGTAAGAGCCTACTCGTGTACATACGAATGAATGTGGGAGTTGCAGTCCACGATCGAAGAATAAGAAACTATTGTTTTTATGAAGTTTGGGTGGTGGGTGAACAATTTATTAATCGCCAGCCACCTCATTTGTTCTGAACATGCCTGAATGTGAATGTGTCTCCGCGACTGGTTGAAGACTTGTCTTTCTGAGCGGTGTTCATCAACTGCAGACGGGTTCCACGTGCTGCACCCAAACAGCAGTTTATATTATGAAGCACGAGCAAATGTGAAGCCTCGTGACAATAAACTTCTTCTTTTTTTTCTGGATTTCTTTTTTCTTCTTGTCTTTTTTTCTATCTAATCGGGTCACTCAGTGCAGGTCTGACAAAAAACAAACAAAAATCCACAAAAAAAACAACAACGAAAAAATGAAGAAAGAAGAAAGGTCAACCTTCATCCCCCTGCTGCAACCGCCCTCCGAACCTTTTCCCCCTGATTCAGAATATTTTTTTCCGCACCAAAGGAAAAAGGCATGGCGGAAAACAAAAGAATATTCTGGTCGTAGCCCCCCCCCCCCCCCTCCGCCCCCCTCCCTCCAACCAAAGAAAGGACATATGGCACTGGTGAAGCCTCCCCTTCCTCCATCCTCCATCCCTCTCTCTCTCTGTATTCCCCCAACACCTCCCCCCCATCCCGCCCAACAATCTTCTTTTCTCTCTGTCCTGTGTGTGGTTCGTTTTGCACTCGCCGACCAGTTTTATGAAAAACACCGTGAATCACAAAGCCGAAAGCTCTCTCTCTCTGTGTGTGTGTGTGTGTGTGTGTGTGTGTGTGTGTGTGTGTGTGTGTGTGTGTGTGTGTGTGTGTGTGTGTGTGCGTGTGTGTGTGACTTTTATGAAAAACATCGTGATTCACAAAGCCAAAATCTGTGTATCGGTGTGTCTGACTGACAGTGTCTCTGACTGTGTGTTTGTGTGTCTGTATGTGTCTGTGTCTCTGTGTCTGTGTCTCTGTGTGTGTCTCTTCTCTCTCTCTCTCTGTGGAAACGGTAAAAAAAAGGGAAAAAAAGAAGATAAAAGAAGAACGAGGAGGACAGCAGTGAAGAGTGACAGGACTCTCGGCGGACAAGGCGCTCGTTGCCAGCAGTTCCCTCTCTACTCGCTGTGTGGGGAGGGAGGGAGGAGCGCTGTGATCAGGCTGACAGGCTGACAGGCTGCTGACTCATTGTACTGTTAGCCACCACCCCCAGCTGGTCAACACATGGCCGGATCGGGAATTTCCGATTTTTTTTTTTAGGGGTGCATGACCTTCTTCCCTGACTTGGACCCTGACTGCAGACATCGAGAGAAGAATCCAAGCTGTCGAGATGAGATGCTTTCGTAGACTACTTGGCATCTCCTACAGAGACCACATCACTAACACGGAAGTGAAGAACAGAATCAAGCAAAGTATTGGACCCTACGAAGACCTTCTGTCCATAGTGAAAAAACGCAAACTTAGGTGGTATGGACACATCTCCCGATCATCTGGTCTTGCCAAAACGTTCCTGCAAGGCACCGTACAAGGAGGCAGAAGGAGAGGACGGCAGAAGAAGAGATGGGAAGACAACATCCGGGGGTGGACAGGCTTGACGCTCGGTGACGCCCTGAGGAAATCAGAAAACCGTGAAGAGTGGAGAGGGGTGGTGGCCAGGTCAGCAGCGGTGCCCCAACGGTCTGAACCCAGACTACGGGAGAGGTGAAGGTGAAGGTGAAGGTGACCTTCTTCGCCAGTTTGGATCGGATGGATCCTGTTAAACGTTTATTGTTTCTTTCGCCGTTTCTTGTTCCGGCAATATTGTCCGCAAGTTTACCCATCAAGACGGAATGTGTATAGTGTTCACAACAAGGCGTGCATGTTCACTTCCCCAGTCACACAGAGGAGTGGAAGCGGGTAGAGGCCCTGGTTCCTTGAAAAAACGTAAGAGTTTTTGTGCTCGGTTAATTCGGTATGTTTCCCTAAAGTCGGTGTATTCTCTCGTTATGGGGTCATGGGTACACGGATGGAATACTTTCTGAAATAATTTAGCGAGTTCTTTCTTTTCTTTTTCCTTCCTTTAGAAAATAGCTTTCCACGATAATCATGTTCATATGAATGCTTGTATGCATTGTGTGTGTGTGTGTGTGTGTGTGTGTGTGTGTGTGTGTGTGTGTGTGTGTGTGTGTGTGTGTGTGTGTAATGTACGTGTGTATCTTATTGTGTATACTTTGGTAGGTATATTTCAGTGTGTCAGTCTAACAGAGATGCCTGAGACAGAGCCAGTTGACTTAAAAAATGGATGTTTTTGTCCTTCTCAAGTCAAACACCACCTTAAAATTTATTCGTGATTAACAATTTTCATTGAAAACAACAAGACAGGAAATCTGTGTAATAAAACTGTTTTGAATTACATGTTCATTATTACAATTCGCACGCAAACAAATATCGCTTTTGCTTACTCACGAACTGAATAAAACAGTATTCACCAGTAAACATTTACCTATCTATGAATTGAATAAACTGACCATCAAACAAAGAACTATCTCTGCAGTGGCTCACCAGAGATAGAACCATTTGACTGAACAATTGGGAATCTTTCTCCTTCTCAAGTCAATTATATCTACCAACTGATTCACAGGATCAACGGCTGCTGAATATTATCCGAAAACTGTTGTTTTACCGTTTCAACGGACGCTCTCAGGAACAGCCGCCCCCCCCCCCCCCCACACACACCGTGACAGATATTTGTGATAATGATGCAATGTTCATTGTGGATTATCATGTGCATTTTTATACTTAATTCATATATTTTTTTCATGTAAGGCACCGAGTGCAGTTTTCTGGACAAATATTGCTTCACAAGTATTTCTGTGATGGAAGTCATCACATCAAAGAAGACGTTAAAAGCACTTTCCTGAGAGAGTCAATTTTGATATATGTGTGGTTGCACGAGGCGCATGGGGCGCTTGAGTGAACATTTATTTATTTTTTTATTATTCTTTTCGGATGTTCAGGTGAGAGCTCAGGTTGATGCGTGCTCTCTGGCACAACTTGTTTGTCATCGAACCTGTGCGGCCGTTCTGCTTAGAGCCACAGAGAACTTTGGCTGTGAGACCCTAGTGCTCAGGTGAGAGTGGAAAAAAACAACAAATTAGAATATTTCTGGTGTTTATTTTAATTCATTGTTATAGCGTCGATGGAGTAATTTGGATAAGTGTATTCTATGTGCATTTGATGGTCGTTTTGCTTTTTGGCCTTAAAAAACAACGACCCTTATTATATTATCGTACTGTTTCTAAACTTGGCAGTAAGATTCCTTTTTGTCAAAGTGTTTATGATATCATTGCTACTATGACAGGGAGAAAAGAACATTTTGCTTACACTTGATTTTACCTAATCTTTGTATCATTATTAGAATGATTTTCACTGAGACTTTCTTCTTAACGCTTAACGTGGCTATAGCCTTGAGGTGGCCCTAGTGGTCGACGAGGCTCTGGCACCATAGTTTGATTTGATTTGATTCTTCGCAACGCTGGAGTAATGGAATATAAATATGTAATAAGTAATTACGAGCGCTTGCTTGGAAAACATATGATTGGATTCGAAAGAGAGAAAGAGGCTAAAAGATACTACTAATACGATGTCGATAGCTAAGGAATTGACTTTATAATCGGTAATTTAATGGTGAGGATGATGCGTGACTGAACCTAGGCATACACGCACCCACTCACAAAGATGTGACTGACGGGACTAACGGACAAGACAATATGGAGACAAGCCTAAACACGTACATTAGCCAAGATGAACTGAAAGTATTTTTATTTTGGTTTAAAGAGCTTGTGGGTTGTGCTGGGCCGAGACCCAGCAGCAACAGCAGCAGCAGCAACAGCAGTAACAGCTGATGGCGCCATCGTCGAGGGCAGCCAAGCTGTGGAGAAGGCGCTGAGGAGCAGCCTGTGTCCTGGACCGAGGACTGGAATGAAACGAACTCTTGGAGGACTGGGTATTCCCGTTGTTGTGCTGTGTGTTGTGTGTTGTTGCCCTTCAACCATATCTAGTATGAGTGTGTGAGTGAATGAGTGAATTTTCAAATAGCTTTTTTTTTTTTGTATATAAATATTTGCAAAGATATCCGTCTCCTGTGTGATTGTTTTATTATACACGTGAACATGGCTGACTGAGAGGAGTGAGATGTGAAATTCTGTCTATATCTGAACGGGTATGAATGGATGTCTTTACGATTTCCTGCCTTCTTCCTATTCTTTTTCTTATCATCATTGTTCCTATTCTTACTCTTTTTCTTATTATTACTGTTAGTAGTAGTAGTCGTCGTCGCAGCAGCAGCAGCAGCAGTAGTAGTAGTAGTAGAACTGATATTCAGTTACAATCAGGTTTTAAACTCTACTTCCAAAGCTAAATGTTTCTTTAAACATGAAGCCATGAGTATACGGTGCAGCGATTTTGCCCAGACTCCGAACCATTCTGACATTGTAATGATGGGGAATAGGAGGGGGGCAGGGGGGGGGGGGGGGAGGAGATTTCAACGCTGTGCCGGATTAGTCGCGATAGTAATGGATCACATGCACTCAGAACCGGAAATCATGAAGCCATTGTGGCCAGGACTTTGCCAGCGTGTGTCAGTCGAGGCTTTGACAGTCCATTAACTCCGTACACCTCGCCAGAAGCAGTTAATTCCTAATGACAACTTAATGGACCGTTAGTTGAAGGGGATTCCTAAGCCGCGTAGACATTCACACTCACGTTCTCAATTAACACCAAGCTTGTCAAGACGCTTGACAAAAATCAAAGCAAGTCAAAACAATACAAAATAACCATAACAAAAACAACATATTAGTGTGCGGATTCATTAAAAAAAAATCCTACCATTGTTCTCCCGTTCTTTATTCCTCTTTCCTTCAGTTTCTCACAAACGTTTTAAGACTCAGGATATCGTATCCTTACAACAACAAAAAAGCAGCAACGTAAAATAACAAAAACAACTGCACCAAGAAGAACAACTGAAGAACAAGGCCGGACAGTTAAACTCCCCGAAGACTAGTCGGTCATTTTGAGCGGACGGACATGTACGCAGCTCCAAGGAGTGGTCATTTTAAAAGCTGACGAACACAGACAGACAGGCAAGCAGGCAAGCATCAGTGATGGTGTTAACCTCGGACAGATGCTGGCAGTGTTTATTTGGCCCCAAAACACTACACCCAGTTGCCACTGCCAAGTTCAACCGACGCACGCAGTGACCTGTACGAAGAACCCAGGGAGACAGAACGAAGCCCTGCCCTAGGACCTGCGCTGGATCTGGCCGGCAGCTGGGGAGGGGTGAGGGACTGGGCCAGTGAATTGACTGCACGTGCTGATCGAGGAAGGGTCGGGCCTTTGTAGTGCAGCGCTGTGGGAACGCCCGGGCCTGACAAGTTGATTTGTCTGCATGTGGACGGTAAGGGAGGGCGAGGGTGGTGGGGAGGATGGGATGTCATCGAACACTTGATGAACTTCTCTTCAAAGTGCGCTTCAGGTCACACACACACACACACACACACACACACACACACACACACACACACACACACACACACACACACACACACACAATAAGCTTTGGCATTCAAACTCTGTGATGGAGGCCACTTTTTCTTTATTTCTTTTCTTTTTTGTTTTTGTTTTTAAAACATTTTAAAAGTTCCATTTTGATAGGTTAACATTTTACAACAGCATCTTAATGGAAATTTATAAAGAAGAAAAAACAAAGAAACAAAACAAAAACCCCACCATAAATACTCTGATAGACAGAAACAGCCAAGCAGCTGGATTATACATTGGTTGGTTATCATCATGGAGTATTATCATTCATTTCTTGAGATCTTACACAAGCTGTCAAGGAATACAAACTGTCAAGTATCTTAGAACACGTTCACAGCAAGTGAACACCTCAATCATTTCTTACGAATATCAATAAAAAGAAAATAAATATGGGTGGTTAATTTTCGTTAATCATGAACAGGTTACTAATCATTTGTGATCAATAATTTGGAAGGCAGCCATCTGGCAGAGAAAATGGCATGGTTAAAGTTAATATATGCATTATATTCTTCAATTCTATATCGAGGTTTTAATTTGTTTAAAAAAAACTGATATTTGTGGAAAGCTGTCCTCAATTTTACATAGATATAAGTAATACTTTGCAAACAATATTATAAAACACAAAACAGCATCAGTTGTTATTGTCACATCATGTCCAAATAACACAAGTGATTCTGTTAACTTTAAATTTCCTGTGTTTACACATCTTTCTTTTATCAAGTCCGTTAGAGTGTTCCAAAACATTTGCACATAATTGCATTTCAAAAAAACATGATCAATACTGTCTTTGTGTTCTCTACAAAAACTACGGTTGTTATCATCAGTAACACCAATTTCTTTTAAAACAATTTTTGTACATAAACATCGGTGTATTATTTTCAGCTGAAACCATTTCAGCTTTACATCAACTATCTTGTGTGCATGCATAAAACAAGATTTCCAGTTATGATGCATCAAAAGCTTTAAGTCCCATTTGTCACAACATTTTGGTTTCATCTTATTTTCAATCGACACATCATAATATGGTCTTGAGCCTTGAGGAACAGAAAAGAAGTGTTTGAAGCAGAGAGGTGCATTATAATTTATGGGTCTTCGCTGTCAGCTGCAAGCAGAGACGAGATAAACACGGAAAAAAAGAAGAAAAAAAAAGACAGAAAAAAAAGAAAAGAAAAAAGAATTAATTTCGTTAACCTGCAGTTGACCCCATTTTCAGGAGTATTGGCCTTAAGAATGAAGCGTTTGAATAGATAGCGATGAGCGATGGTCTTGACTTCGATTCAGACAAGGGGTGTGGGTTTCCTTTTATTTCCTCCTCCACTGGCCTTTGACCGGTGGTTTGGATGTTTGGAATGTGTGGGGTAAACCGACAACCCGTGTGCATCATTTGTGCACGTGAAAGAACCCACGGAAATAAGAGCTGTCCATGGCAAAAATCCTGCTGAACAAAATCCACTTTGATATGGGAAGAAATGTACAAGCATGCACTCAGTTAAAGAGAGAGAGAGGGGGTGGGGGGTAGATGGCGTTCATGTCGACTCGCTGTCATCGAGAACAGCAGCCCAGCACAGAGAAATCAGTTATAACATTAATCAAAATAAACTATATAAATCACATTACAATAAAACACAACCATACACAATACAACGCGATACAGTATACAGGGCATGTGGGCATACAACTTGTTTGTGTTAAGTTTGTCAACAAATGCGCGTGATATTGTAGAATGAATGTGTCATCGTGTCAACAAATGTGTGTGGTATTACAGAATGGCTGTGTCATCATGTCAACAAATGAGTGGTATTACAGAATGAATATGTCATGTCAGCAAATGTGTGTGGTATTACAGAATTGATTGTCACCATGTCAACAAATGTATGTGGTATTACAGAATGGATGTCATGTTAACAAATGTGTGTTGTATTACAGAATGAGCGTGTCATGTTAACAAATGTGTGTGGTATTACAGAATGGATGTGTCATGTCAACAAATATGTGTGATATTACAGAATGGATGTCATCGTGTCAACAAATGTGTGTGATATTGCAGAATGGATGTGTCATGTCAACAAATGTGTGTGATATTACAGAATGAATGCGTCATGTCAACAAATTGTGTGGTATTACAGAATGGATGTGTCACCATGTCAACAAATGTGCGTAGTATTACAGAATGGATGTCATGTCAACAAATGTATGTAATATTACAGAATGGATGTCATGTCAACAAATGTATGTAATATTACAGAATGGATGTAATGTCAACAAATGTGTGTGGTATTACAGACTTAATGTGTCATCATGTCAGCAAATGTGTGTGTTATTACAGAATGGACAGGTAAACCTGAACTGAGCTGAAGTATAACAATGAAAGTACGAAAGGACCGTATCAGCAACACAATCAATCATAAGCAAATCATAATTATTGTATGATTCTGGAGTCTGTGTCAAAACGGGGCTGTCCGCGTAAGTGTTGTGCTTACTTGTTTCTCTTTGGGTTGGGCTTAAACAAGCCATGCTTGGTGCCTTTCCCACGCTTTTTGTGTTTTATGTGCTTATTTGTATTTGTATTTCTTTTTATCACAACAGATTCCTCTGTGTGAAATTCGGGCTGCTCTCCATAGGGAGAGCGCGTCGCTATACTACAGCGCTATCCATTTTTTTGTATTTTTCCTGCGTGCAGTTTTATTTGTTTTTCCTATCGAAGTGGATTTTTCTACAGAATTTTGCCAGGAACAACTCTTTTGTTTCCGTTGATTCTTTTACATGCGCTAAGTGCATGCTGCACACGGGACCTCGGTTTATCGTCTCATCCGAATGACTAGCGTCCAGACCACCACTCAAGGTGTAGTGAAGGGGAAAAAATATCGGCGGCTGAGCCGTGATTCGAACCAGCGCGCTCAGATTCTCTCGCTTCTTACGCGGACGCGTTACCTCTAAGCCATCACTCCACATTGTTATTTTGTTTCCTTAAAAAAAAAGAAAAAAAAGTGTTGTAAAGCACGGGGCTGTTCTCTACAGGAAGTGCCGGAGATTCGTCACAATTCAACGGAACCCCCCTTTTTTTCATGTCTGTGTGTGGAACTTAAAGTTTGTTGCACCCTTCAATGGAGGTTTTACAGAGACAACTCTCTTGTTGCCATAGTTACTTTACGTACGGTGCAGACGGAACCTCGGTATGCTGTCCCACTCGAAAAGCAAGACAAAACAAAACGGTAACAGAAAAACATTCTCTGTAAGAGCTGGAAAACAAAGAATCCAAGACAGAAATCTTGTGATGATGAGAAACTGTAATACTGCGTCAACGAATATTATGATCTACTATACCAAGACAAGAAAAAATATTTTTTTGAAGAACTAAGGGGCGCAACAGAAGTGTTCTTCTTGAGCCAGTTGCATTGCTCGGACAGAAGAGCCTAGTATGGTCGTAACCAGCTACTGTGTGTAGTATGGAACTGACCAATGGCGTAGTTCGGTCAACGAAGGCATTTAGTCACGTGAAACTGTCAAAAAGTTCGAACCAAGCAATGCAACTAGATCCTTGTATCAACTTAACAGTGGACTCTCGTTCAGTAGAACTAGGTTTCCCATGCGAATCGAACTGAGTTTTCTTCAGTCCTGATATGATTCCCGAAAAGTCTTTACTACATTACAAAAATTCTTTTTCTACATTACAAAAATTCTTTTTCGTATGCAAGAATACTTCTACTGCCTAAAAAAATGTCACCACACCAAACATGACAGGAACAAGATAAAAAAGACAAATGTAAAAACTATTTGTAATGTAAGAACTATTTGGCTGTATATTCCTGAGCAAACATTCACCAAATCTTGAAAGTACATGGACTTAATATATGTCATTGATGTTTCCGCAGTAGACAGGGAATATCATCTTTCCTTCACCATGCAAATATGGGATTACCGAAGACTTGCCAAAGGGAAGGAAAGAAAAAAAAACACGGCTTCTGTCCCCTTACTCACCTTTTTGGGGTGGGGTATGGGCATTGTTAGTTCAGTATCCCTCTCGGTGGATGTTTTTTCAATGAATCAAATAGTTGTGTGTGTGTGTGTGTGTGTGTGTGTGTGTGTGTGTGTGTGTGTGATGGGGGTGGGGTGGGGTTGGGGGTGGAGGTTACCAGTAGCGCGTCACTGGTTCTGATTTCACCTGAGCCTGGATTATGGATGATGGGTGATGGCTAGGGGGCGGAAGGAAGGGGGCGGGGAAGAGGGTGGGGGGACCCAGCCAGCCAAACAGTAATGAACACTGAGGGCAATCACGCGTCAACATTTGACGGTCGTGACGTCTGTAGGAGGGAAGCTGTAGGCTGTCACTGCTGTCCCCCCCACCCCCACCTCCCTGGCGGCCCACCGCTATCATCACACAGCCAGCCGATCGAACGAACAAACAGCGGGCAGCTCGTCAGTCCGGCCAGTCCAGTGGAATACCGCCGTACCAACAACAACCCCGTGTGGATGTGGCGGGCCCGGGCCCTGGGCCAGGGAGGAAGGAAGGAAGGGAAGGGAAGGAACTGTGGAAAGGACAAACACGGCCACTGATTGCCACGGGTGTTGGGTTCCAACCATGTGACCCGTGTCTCCCTCCCATCGTACGGGGTTCAATTCCCAGGCTTACCACCCCCCATGCCCCCAGCGTCCCCCCCCACCCCGCCCGCCACCCGTGCCGCCACCCCAACTCCCCAGCCACTCTGCACTATCCGCCCATCTATCCGCCTTTCCAGTTGCCATTTCTATCCCCTGATGCCCCGACACCCCCACCCCTACGCCGCCCACCCCCACAGCAATGCTCGTCCTTGTTCACTGACCTTCATCGTCGTTCTTAATTAATCGATCCACTCTACCACCGCCCATTTGCCCTTCCCTCTATCTTTCATCACCACGCAGATCTTCGTCAGTTTTCTACAGTTTGGCTCGTGATTGTCATTATCATCATCATCATCATCATGAATCTGTGTATCATGAGTGTTAGGACAAACTGTGAGTTTCCTCCTATTTTCCCGAAACAACTCAATGTTCCATTAAACCGCCATCCCTCAAATATATTTTAGCACAACACCAACAACAAAACAAACAAACAAACAAAAAAAACACTTATCTAAGTTCAGCAAGGGTGCTTCATATTGTACCGTGCTTCTCAACATCCACGACATACATTTCTGCCCACAGCTCCACTGGCTCTTGGCTTTTACTTGGAGCAATTAATTGTCACTTTCTGTGGGGGATCGTCCATCAGATCTTCAACATCATCACACCCAACGGCACGCCTCCATTCACGTAACCTGGCACCATTCCAAGAGCACCATTATCTCGATCCTCACCATTATCAAGACACCACCACCACCATTATCACCCGCGCCACGGTCCCCGAGATACTACCCACCACTATCACTCTCACCATCACAACCACTAACAGCAACACCACCACCCTCACCACCACAATACCACGACCATCATCATTGCACCATCTCCACCGCAATCACCACTGCCACCATTAGCCACCACCACCACCACCACCACCACCAGCAACGCCGACAGTTAATTCATCATTAATCACGCCAGTATCGTTACGTGCTGCATGAAAGGCAGGGGCTGAGTACAGCACATCCAAATGACCTCTCACGGAGACCCCGCTATTGTCCCGGACGCTACACATAAAACCTTCTTCCGTGGAGTGGGGCCCACTTTCCATCTCTCGGTCCCACACGGAGAGGAGTAGTAACTCTTGTCCTTCACGTTGTGAATTCTTGTTCTTGTTATTTACAGCCCGGCCCGCCCGAAGAGAAGCGCTATCAGGATTGAGGTGATGACAGATATATAGGTATGTTGATATTCATATTATAGTTATAGCGGGTCCGACCTCTGGGGCCATATCTGGGGCATCGGCACGTCAACTCAAAAGCAAAGCCACCAGGAATGCAAACACAGAGCATTCCAAAGCATCCGACATTCAACAATCAGTCAAACGAGGTAGATGACGACACATTTTGACTTTCTGGAAAAGAGAATGACTGGTTCCGGAGTCGCCAAACAATCCGCGTCACTTATAAGCTCTACATTAAAAATAATGAAACATAACAACAAATTACCAACAATCATATATTGTACAATGAATACATTAATAAAACAGTACAAAGAACGAAAGGTAATGCTGACGAATAACATAAAGGACAGACAACCAGTCCCCTACCAAGGGGTACAACTTCACTACAGGTATGGCGGCAAACTTAAAAATCACAAACAAGGATTCTTCTTCTTCTTCTTATTATTATCATTATTATCATTTTTTTAATAACAGATCAATAAATCGCAAGGCATACACAGGAAATGAGAGAAATATTCAAGTTGCGAACAGATAAAAAAAAGAAGAAAAAAACATACAGAAATTAAAACTACAGCACTATCTTTTAAATTGTTGCTATTATTGGTAATCATATTTTGAAACACTTGCATCTGCTTCGATGGGAAGTAACATTTTCGGGGGCTGCTTTTATCTAAACTGTTACTAGATGTAGTTCTCACGCAGTAGGATGCTTTGCACTTATATTGCCAGAATTTGGTTTTTAATTTGTGGGATTTTTTTTTCGTTCTTTTCTCTAAAAATGTTGGATTTCCAGATTTTAAAGTGAAGCACATTCTGAGGCCGTTACGAAACTCTGGCTGAAATGTTTCCTTGTGACTGGCTGAGAAATAAACACCACGACTTGATTTGATCAGGTGGGGATAGCCGGGTGATCGATAGGCTGCAGGACCTGTAAGCCATAAATCTGGATC
>NC_134893.1:31129600-31132100 GCF_041734735.1 Babylonia areolata | reverse complement strand
GGGATCAAACAATAAAAAGACAAGAGGAAAAAACAGGGAGGCCAGCTATCCTTTCTGCCACTCCACGGAAATAGGGTCTCAAAGTTGACTTTGCGATTGCAAGTTTATTTCGTCAGTCTGGTTTCAATGGCCCTTTGAAACTATTTCAATAACAGCGACATCTTTTAAAGTTGACAAAAACAACAACAAACAAACAAATAAACAACACAATAATTTGTTCGTGAACAACGTGATAATCGATCAGAAAAAAACAAACAAACAAGAAACAAAAAGAAATCCCGCAGCTGACATACTACTCGAGGAAACACTTTTCTTCAACACTTGCATCAGTATGGAGGAGAAATACTTAGAACATTAACTATTCACAAAACATTTCTTGATGAGTTCCCAGAATGATGGACGGCTCTGATTCTGTGAAAGTCAACAGGGATTTGTATCAGCAGTGAAAGTAACAGTTGTTTTTTTTATAGACTGTTACGGTACCATTTTAGGTGAACACTTGCACGCCCACACGCAAAAAGAAAAAACAAAGAAGAAGAAGAAGAACAACAACAACAAAGAAAGGTATCAGCATTCATATTGCCAATTCTTAAAAACAAAAATGGACATAATAATAAAAATAATAAATTGAATCACAGGCGGCTTCTGATAATCAGCACGTGTGTCTATAAACACCGTGGACGTCAGTCGTGCATAATACAACAGGATAGTGAATACTGTTTAAAACCTCCAGGTCGTTTTACACCAGTACACATTATGTCGTGTCAGAATCGAGGTCCAGCGTTTTAGTGGACGCCGCAAGAGAAAAAGACAAACATCGAACAAGATAATTGAGTTTCAACACGCTTTTAACGAAAGCCAGACCTTTAAAATCTCACTGTCTACATGAAAATAATTCTGCTCAATATCTTATACTGTTCAGCCACCATCTATCCCCTTCTACGATTTTACACAGTTGTGTTAAAATATGACCAATTCATAAAAAAGTAAATCAAATACAATGCAAAATAACGTCAACATACATGTTATCACACCCGGGTTAAATTCAGATGAACAAACATGATACAAATTTTTGAATCAAAATTATGGAAACATAAACACAAATATTCTTGTCAGGAAGAGAAATATGTGTTTTCATACCAACAACATCAATTACACTGTATTGTGCATGCTTCCAAGTATCAATATAAACACAGATTATGGAGCATGGAAATCCACAGCTACACCAACAGTCAACCAATGTCATTTATATGCAAGCAGCCCAAATAGTGTTGATTCTAATATTATCACAGATATTATATAAATATATGAAACTGCAGACTTAACCCAGACAAATTTTATGACAAGATTTTGCAGGACACATGACACATGCACGACTGCCACCCAAAGTTATCAATACTGAATGGACTGTCGAAACCAGCAGTTTAGATACAACAGAAACAGAAATAAATGTGTGTGTGTGTGTGTGTGTGTGTGTGTGTGTGTGTGTGTGTGTGTGTGTGCGTGCGTGCGTGCGTGTGTGTGTGTGTGTGTGTGTGTGTGTGTGTGTGTGTGTGTTCGTGTGCGCGCGCGTGTATACTTGCTCAGACACGCAGTTGTGTATGTTTTTAATGAATAAAGATCAAAGCACAATGAGAAAAAGACAGAAACAGACTGGGACACACACAGATATAGATACACACAGACAGACACACAACCAGAAACAGAAGCATACCCAGACAACACACGATGAAATGAAATCCCCTAGCTCTTCGTTGTGGTTAACACGAAACACCTCCTCAACGAAACCACAAAATCATCATCATCATAAAACAACAACAACAACAACAAGAAGAGCTACCACACTCCTTCGGAGATCCCACCAACAAAACACAACACAGGACAACACAAGAAGACGTCCACAACTGTAGAACAACAACAACAAGTCTCCGGCAGCACAGTTGTGCCAAACCAGCTCAACATCCAAGTCAAACGAGTGGCTGAGATCGGACGAGTGCCACAGCCACAGCCACAGCCGGGGCTGGAACCTCAGCCTCAGACGCCCAGGAGGAAGGCGTGCTTGGAGGTGCCCAGGCCGTGGGCGGGCGACATGTGGGGGGCGATGGGGTTGTTGAGGGTGGCGTTGAAAGTCCCCTTCAGCACCGAGTCTTGCACCAAGGGCGAGAACTGACACAGCAGAAGCATCGTCATCATCAGCATCATCATCATCATCATCATCAGCAGCAGCAGCAGCAGCAACAGCAGTAGCATCGTCATCATCACCACCATCAACATCATCATCATCATCATCAGCAGCAGCAGCAGCAGAAGCATCGTCATCATCACCACCATCAACATCGTCATCATCATCATCATCAACATCGTCATCATCATCATCACCATCATCATCATCAACATCATCATCATCGTCATCATCACCATCATCACCACCACCACCAAGGTCGTGTTCCAGTTTATGTCCGTTGCAAATTCAACCCTCCATAGTTCACAGCAATTCGGA
>NC_134893.1:31092100-31117100 GCF_041734735.1 Babylonia areolata | reverse complement strand
TGAGGGAGAGAGAGGTAGTAGGGGAGAGTGAGGGAGAGAGAGGTAGTAGGGGAGAGTGAGGGAGAGAGAGGTAGTAGGGGAGAGTGAGGGAGAGAGAGGTAGTAGGGGAGAGTGAGGGAGAGACAGGTAGTAGGGGAGAGTGAGGGAGAGAGAGAGGCAGTAGGGGAGAGTGAGGGAGAAAGAAAGAAAGAAAGAGTATCAGTATCAGTATCAGTAGCTCAAGGAGGCGTCGCTGCGTTCGGACAAATCCATATACGCTACACATCATCTGCCAAGCAGATGCCTGACCAGCAGCGGTAACTCAACGCGCTTAGAGAAAGAAAGAGGGACAGAGAAAGAGAGAGAGAGTGGTGGGGGGGAGGAGGGAGAGAGGAGAGACAGAGACAGAGAGAAGAGAAAAAGTGCGAGAGGCAGAGAATAGATGGGGAACGATCGAAAAGACCGCCAGAGAACAAAACATTGGTATGAAAAATTATCCACCTATCTTAAACTTTAGTTGTGCTGTTGAACATTTTCATCAATGTTCATGTTTTAAACGTGATTATTTTTTTTTTAATGTGTTTAAAAAGCTCCAACACAAAAATTCCTATGCACTTACAGACAGTGAAGTTGTATCTTTATTTAGCTTATAAATCTTATCTGTCGGTTCTACCTGTCTGTCATTCTTTTTCTCTTGCACACATACACACGCACGCGCGTGTGTACGGACAGAAACACACAGACAGACAGACGGAGGAAGAAAGAGGCAGAAAGAGAATGAATGAATGAATAATTTTTATTTTCTGAGGATACACATGCTTTTTTTCATCCAGCCCTCGAAAACAAATAAATAAACAACAGCAAAACGAAAAAAAAAAAAAAAATGAGGGAAAAGTGAACAAGCAAGAGAAAAGTCACGGAAATAGGAGAAGAAGAAAAGGAGATTGTTACATAGCTAGATGGAAAGAGACAGACAGACACAGGTAGACAGACAGACATACAAATAGACAGGCAGGGAGAGCGACGAGAGAGAGAGAGAGAGAGAGAGAGAGAGAGAGAGAGAGAGAGAGTATTACAAGTGATACCAAAATAACAAGAACACTAACAATAAAGCTGACGGGCCATGCCAGCAGCGGCAGGATGAGCCTGAGGAGGTATCTGTCCGCCGGCCTCCTCTTGGAACAACAAAACGTTTAACTCTTTCCATACGAACGGCGAAAGAGACGACATTAACAGCGTTTCACCCCAATTACCATCATCAAAATATTGCAAGCGGAAGGCTCTTATACTGAAGAGGTGAATGTTGACAAAGAATACCACAATTCTGACGACGGAAGCTAAAGTTTGGGTCATTCAGACACCCACTGGACATCCGAGGGGTCTGTGTAGAGGAGAAGAGAGGACTGGCCGTACTGAGTGAGTTAAAACCGATCCATCACATCAAAAACAGGCACAAATATTCTGCCTTCTTTCTGTCGCCAGAGGCCAGAAAGTCACGTCGATCTTTCTTCTTTTTCTTCTTCTTCTTTTTCTCCCCCTCTCTCTCTCTCTCTCTCTCTCTCTCTTCCCTCCAATTCGTATGTTCACTTGATGAAGAATGGTTCTGTTTACAGTATTCGTAAACTATGCATTTATATATTTAATGCCCTGAAGATACGACAGGAATTCTGTGACAACAATGATGAAAGTTAGAATTAATTTACCATGCACGAGAAGCACTTTTGTTCTACAGGTTAAGTTAGTACGTATTTTACATTTGGTTGTGGCTGAGTGATCGCCATATTGTGTACTTTTGACCTCTTTCTAGGGGCCGGAGGCCTGGAGATTAAAGTTTTGTTCTTGTTCTTGTTCTTCCCTCCAATTATGAAATGCACCGTACTGGAAACCGCAATATTATACTGTCAAAGACAGAATCATAAAAAAACCAACAACAACACAACAAATAAGCGGAAGACGAATGACTTTGAGTGGGTTAAAGAAGAAAAAAAAATTAATTGAATCACAAAAAGGAAATATATCATGTCCGTTCCCCCCCCCCCCCCCCCTCCTTTTTCTCCAATAGGGTTTCAGCCCAAGCCAGTAATGCAGTTCCATCTGGGGGTAATCAATTTCCAAACGACGCTTTCTTCTTTTCTGTTCTTTTCTTTCATTCTTTCTCAAACCCTCTCTTCCCTTCAGTTTTGATCTTCTTTATATCATCTTCTTTCCTTTCTCTGTTTGTGGTGTGTTCACTTGAAGCTACAAACAACCTTTGCAAAGCAAACCGTGAGAATGAAACACACTGCACAGTTTTCAGTTTCAGTTTCATAGAGGTGTCTAAACGTGAAGACTAATCCAAATACGTCACACTAGATCTGTTAGAGAGAGAGAGAGAGAGAGAGAGAGAGAGAGACAGAGAGAGAGAGACAGAGAGACAGAGAGAGAGACAGACAGACAGAGAGAGAGACAGAGAGACAGACACACACACACACACACACACACACACACACACACACACACACACAGACAGAGAGAAGCAAAGACAGAGAGAGAGAAGCAGATGCTTGACATTCTCATGAACACAACACGTCAATCCGACACTGAGAACCACCTGCCCTAGCTTTCAGTAAAACATCAAGTAACTCAAAACACAATAGGATGAGTATTCAATATAAACAAATAAGTGAACATATCAAAATACAGCACTGTTAAATAATTATACGTAGGAGGCAAATGACTGAATAAATAAATAAATTAATTAATAGATAAATAAATGAATAAACTGTATGTACAGTGCACAGCACAAATCGCTAAATGCTCAGAAACTGACTGCAGGGAATACATACAAGTGCAAAGTATGCAAGCGCCTTAAAGAATGCAATATATATTTCGTTGTCTGCTAAAATATGAATCACTGATACTCACTAGTTGTTCTTTTGTTTTTGCTTTCTGGTGACAGCTGCGGTCTGAGTTTTGATTATGATGACCCGATTCGGAAAGTTCTATGTATGATCAAAGCTAAGCCTTCTGCATTGCCTTTCTCCCAGATCACGCCGTCATATTTATGCTGGACTCTACTGACAATTTCAGCTGTGTTCAATGATATAGTTGTTTCGAACATACGTTGCCACCCCCTAAAAAAATTATTAAAAAATTATAAAAAAAAGAAGAAGAAAAAAGAAAAAGTTACGGTCTCTTTGCTGGCAAGCAATCAGCGGGCGGCCATGATGCTGGCAAGGTTTATTTGTTTGTTTGTTTGTTTTTTGTTTTGTTTTTTAACTCCTTTTTTGATATCCTAAAATAAACTCTTCACCAAGTGATGTTAGCTTGTCTTCCCCTAAACTCACCACTAATGAACTGCTTGCTGGAAACCTCAAGGCCTGATGAGCGTGTTGGTTTTATGCGAAGATCAGCCATCTGCTTTTTTTATGCCTTTTTTTAACAGCGGAAGTGAAGTAGCGCATATGAATGACTCTGCACTCTCTGATACCTCCTTGAAACTGAAACTGCTGGAAACGCCGTACACACCACCTCAAAAACAACAACAACAACAAACAACATGTTCTGAACAGACTGTTAAAACCTCGCAACTTCACGTGTACACGCGCGCTGAGGAAAATAAATGCACACGCACTAGATCCTGGAAATGCATGTCAGCGTTCAATGTGGCTCATGGACGCACAAACATATCCTGCATGCAGCTTCACCGAACAGCTCCCCACCCCCACCTACACCCCACCGTCTTTAAAAAGAAAGCAACAACAACAACAAAAAACAAAAACCAAAACCCAGAATATCAAGCCCTAACTAACTATAGATGGCGGGATAACAACGTGCATGTAAGCACCCACAATCTTATCTCAACGAGAGAACATGGAAGATGCATCTCACATAAGGAGGAGGAGGAGGAGGAGGAGGAGGAGAAGAAGAAGAAGAAGAAGAAGAAGAAGAAGAAGAAGAAGAAGAAGAAGAAGAAGAAGAAGAAAGCCAGTAGAAGTTGCTCTCGGTTGCTCCATTTGTTAGCTGGGGGTGGGGGCGGGGGGGGGGGGGGGGGGGGGGGAGAGAGCAGGAAAATAAACCGTTAATATAAAATGAAACAACAACAACTCAAACGGAAACGAAAAAAACAACAACAAACAAAAAGAAAAAAACTTGAAAAAGGAAACATACAAATAAATAAAGGCATGCTACTTTATACGCTATATGAGCCCAAACCGTCCTAAACCTGATCAGGTTTAAAAGGAGACACAGAGAGAGAGAGAGAGAGAGAGAGAGAGAGAGAGAGAGAGAGAACACACTCGCGCACGAACCATGAATCTTGGCGCACACCAACAGACGCTGACAGGCACGCAAGGAAACCTCCTCACCCATCCCCTTTTCCCTCTCCCCTCTCCCACTTCTCCTACCCTTCCCTCTCTTACTTTTCAAGTTTTTCTTTCCTTATATTTTACTTCTTGTTTTCTCTCTTTTTTCTTTCCAGACACACTAAGTGGATTCCCCAGCATGTTAAGTCGGCGGCTTCCAACAGCCGCAACGGAATTTTCCAATCGCATTCCAGACCGAAAGGAGACCCATTAACGTTGCATACCACACAAGGGGCCAAAAGCTATACATATATACCGTTGGTACCATGGCAGGCTGTTTCCTTTTTTCCCCCCTTCCCCCCAAGGCCATTCCTCCATCCGCGTGATCTCTTCAGTCAATCCATTTTCTTGTTAATGCATCAAAGATAATGATAGAGCAATGTATCAATACGCGTGCTAAACAGGAAGACGAAGCTCAAGAGCAGGAGAAAAGAGAGAGAGAGAAGAAGGAGGAATCAGGTAAGTGGAAAAAGAACATTATTTCAGAAACAATGGAGGAAAAAAAATACAAAGAAATTTGCAACCACCTAGAAACATTGAAGGAAAAAAGTAAAACTAAATCTGTAGCCACGATTGGCCTTCGTCTGATCTGCTGTGTGTGATCTCATCATCGATGATTGATATCCTCCTCCTCATCATAATCCTTCTTCTTCTCGTTTATTATTTTTGCCTTTTTCTGTCTTGCTGTTTTGTTCACTTTACTCGTTTAAAACATCGATTTATGTATCGCTTTAATCGTTTTCTAATATGATTTACTTTTCAAAACCGCCGCCTCACGTAATTATCGTCACCGCACTTCATCTTGTGGCCGGGGGAGTGAGTGAAGGAGGGGAAGGGTGGCGGGGAGAGGAGTGGGGGAGGGGCGGTATTTCAAACTCCACTTGAGAGTGATTTCCCTTTCTGCTGGGCCGACAAAGTGGCGCCCGCGCTCAAGCTGGGCCGGCCCGCGCTATTAAATCAGGCAGCTAGTAAATTATAACTCCCTGACCTCCTTAACTGACGCAACGGGGCAGAAAGACAAAAAAACAAACAAACAAACAAAGAAAAAAAACAAACAAAAAATCAACATCAACAACAGATAAGGAAACAATACTGGGATCGAAGCCATATCACTGTTCTTCCTTTAATGTCTGTTACTGAGATTACTACTACTACTACTACTACTACTACTACTAAGAAGAAGAAGAAGGAGCATGACAAAATCAATGGAGATTAACGCTCACGTCTCATAGACAGGAACCTCATATAGCATTTGCAATAAAAGACACACACACACACACACACACACACTTCCAAACAGCTTCAATTTTTTTTTTATCCCGATACCAATGTGTTCTGAACTGTAACACAAAATACTGTCTTGTGTTATACTGTAGTGGTTTGGAAAAGATGTACGAGTGTATGTAGATCTGTGCCTCGAAACCTTTCAGTATCACTATCATCATTATTATTATCATTATTATCATTACTACTACTACCACTACTACTACTGCTGCTGCTGCTGCTGCTGCTACTATCATTATTAGCATTATCATTTTTTGCATGTCTCATTACTTTCCTTGTCGTATGGCACTGCAGTTGTTTGTTTTTTTTTGGTGCGTTTTTTTTCCTTCGCGAGCATTAAAAGCATAACGAAATCGTGCAGAACGATGCACTACCAACTGTTCATGAGCGATGGACTGAAACGAGGATTACTGAACAGAGGATAGGTACCGTCACTGTTTAACAGACTTTATTCACATTCATGCTGCTTGCGCCATCTGTACCCATCAGCTAGCATACAGGTGAAAATAAAAAGGTGTACAGAGCTAGAGGGACTAAAAATCCAAAGACTTCCCAGTTTTGATACGATAATTAAGATATGATGATTGATAATTATGATATGATGATATGATAGGGACACTTATACAGCGCCAAACCTCATGTCAGAGGTATGAGTTGTGTGGTCGCATAAAGACAAACATCACCAATTCCTAGTGTAATAGTGTTTTTCTGTTCTTATTTTCATCTTAACCGATCGTGGCGCAGATAACAACTTATGATGTTCAACGTAGACAGACAGGGGTAGCTGAAACAATGTACAATCCAAAGATGGAAATCTCTCATTTCCAACAGGCAGACTTAATTCATACTTTCAATCCTAATATTTACGCCACTGCAAACACTCTTCACACATTCAGTTTCAGCGTACACTTAATCTTGAAAACACATCCGAGCACACACACACACACAAGAGAAAGAAAGGCAGATGCAGAGAGAAGTTTGTGTGTGTGTGTGTGTGTGTGTGTGTGTGTGTGTGTGTGTGTGTGTGTGTGTGAGAGAGAGAGAGAGAGAGAGAGAGAGAGAGAGAAAGAGAGAGAGAGAGAGCGTCTGAGAGTGTCTGAGAGAGAGAAAGAGAAACAGAGACACACACAGAGAGAGAGAGAGAGAGAGAGAGAGAGAGAGAGAGAGAGAGAGAGAGAGAGAGAGACAGACAGACAGACAGACATTGACAGAGACAGACAGACATACGCAGACAAAAAGAGAGAGACAAGCAGAGACAGAGAGGGACAAAGAGAACGACAGACAGAGACAGGCAGATATAAACAGAACTGACAGTCTGACAGAGAGACAGAGACAGACATACACACAGACAGTCACACGGGCGAACAGACAAACCCGGTGGCATGCACACTGAGCTTCGCTCACCGTCACTGTCTGTTCTTGGCGGGGGGAAATGGACAGTGAAAAACAAGCTTGGTGTCCATTTCCTACAAACTTTCGCAAGATGCTGTTTCTCTGTGCGTGTATTCTTCAATGCCGTGTGGCTCCATCTCATCTTGCTTCTTCTTCTTCTTCTTTTTTTCCCCCTAGTAGTCTTCTTCAAGTTTGTCTAAAGTCTAAATATCAACGTTCCCCCCCCCCCCCCCTCAGATCCACCCCCCTCGTTCGCTCGTCTATCTGTCTCCTGCCGCCCACCTCTCTCTCTCTCTCTCTCTCACTTTCTATCCCCCCCACCCCATATCTGAAGGAACATTTATCTCTTCCATCATTTTCTTTTCCTTTAAAAAAAACAAAAACAACCACAAAAAAAAACAACAACTTCGAACGGAAGAAGTGTAGACTTGGAAAGAGGCCAAGTCAGTGATACCGCGGGAACTAAGCTTGCTAATGTTCACATTTTTCTGTCTGTGCGCGAGCGTGTGTTTCTTCTTTCTTTAATTTTTCGTCTATTTTTTAGTCACCTTTGACGTGTGTGTGCGTGCGTGTGCATACACGCCGCCACATGTATGTCACAAGTACATCAAACGCAATCGTTTGCTTTCGTTGAGAGCTGTATGTGTTCATTCCCCAAGGTTTCCCTGAAAGTGCAATGTGTTCTGCCACAGAGAATAATTCTGAGTGAGAGAGAGGGAGTGTGTGTTTGCGTAGAAGTGTGTATATGTGTGTATGTCCATGCTTGCATACGTGTGCATGTATGCAGGCCTGTGTGTGTGTGTGTGTGTGTGTGTGTGTGTGTGCGTGTGTGTGCACGTGCGTGCGTGCATGCACGTGTGCACGTGTGTGTATGGTGTATGTATGGGTCAGGATGTAAGTCACCATTTATTATTTTATGACAGCTATCTCTTGGGACTACATTACTTTTTGTTCAAGCAAAACCATTGATATCTATCTACACGGTGGTGTTTTGGACTGCCTGTTCTCATCAAGTTAAAATACTTTGCTCACGATACCTACCTACCTACCAGCCTTCTAACCCCCCCTCCCCCTCCACCCCCTACAGACAATTCTGTTCAGTTTCTCAAGGAGGCGTCACTGCGTTCGGACTTATCCATAATACACTACACCACATCGCAGTGCGAAGCAGATGCCTGATCAGCAGCGTAGCCCAATGCACTTTAAAAAAAAAAAAAAAAAAAAGGAGTGCCAACGGCACCCAGCGGTCAGCCATCTAAATACTAACCGGCCCGACGTTGCTTCAGCTTCGGCGATACGAATGAGAACCGATGCTTTCAATGTGGTATCGCCATTAGCCCTACTGATCAAGTTAACATCCTCTGGTCACTATACCTACCACATACCCCCGACGTTAAACTTAACTTCGGCGATCGGACGAGAACCGGTATTTTCAACGTGGTATCGCCCGTTACCGTATATTGCTCAACATACTCAACCTTCCAAATACCCCCGACAATGCTGAACTTCGGTGATCAGAAGATAACCAGTGTTTTCAACGTGTTATCGCCGTTAGCTCTATTGATCAAGTTAACATACTCCAGTCACTATACCTACCATTCACCCCCGACGTTGCCACATAACTTCGGCGATCGGACGAGAATCAGCGCTTTCAACGTGGTGGTACTCTACCTACCTACCTACCAAGTCCCCTACAGACAGCACTGACTCACCTCGTAGGCCCCAGGACCAGGCGTCTCCTCCATGCCCTTCCTGAAGCGCTTGTCTCGGGTCACCATCAGCCCGCCCTTCTTCTCCAGGGTCGCCTTGCTGTCGTAGGCCCCCGGGCCTGGTGCGTGTGCACGTGCACGAACACGTGAAAATACACAGACACAGACAGACAGACAGACAGACAGACAGACAGACACACGCACATACATGTACAGTATGTCCACACACGCAAGCAAACACACACACACACACACACACACACACACACATGTGCACAAATACGCACACACACACACAAACACACACACACACATACACACGTGCATGCACACATACACACACGCTCACACACACACACACACACATGCACAAAATGCATGCAAATATTTATTGTCAACATCGTAGCCTGAAATGTGTGACATGTTATGAAGTACTGACATCACATGACCTTCACTCAACACTTATTGAAAAGAAAAATATGTCTTTGTATATCACCTCAAAATGAATATGTATCAATGTAAGTATGATAGTCGTGTCCAACTATGACCATCAGAACAGCAGAGGAGGCAATTGCTGTTCTAATTATCTGGGCTAGAATCTGATTATAGTGGAAAGTATCTTGCCCAAGTTACATCCCTACTCTCTCGGCCATGAGGGTTTTAGGGCAGTCGGCGATGGGGATGGTTCCCAAAGGCCAACTGGCCCCACAAGGCTGCAGCACTAAGAGCCAGTGTAATCTTGCCTCCTAGACTGAGAGAGTCATAGTCCTTCATAAAAGACGAACCTGTGTTAATCAATGACTCCCCATTGTTATGGGGAAACCACTGATCATACAGCTCCCATTTTCCTATTCCTCTTCTTCCTTCGTGGGCTGCAACTTCCTCGTTCACTCGTATGCACACGAGTGGCCTTTTACGTGAATGACCGTTTTTACCCCGCTATGTAGGCAGCCATAGTCCGTTTCCGGGGATGTGCATGCTGGGTACATTCTTGTTTCCATAACTCACCGAACGCTGGCATGGATTACAGAATCTTTAACGTGCGTATTTGATCTTCTGCTTGCGTATGCACACGAAGGGGGTTCAGGCACTAGCAGGTCTGCACACATGTTGACCTGGGGGGTTGGAAAAATCTCCACCCTTTTACCCACCAGGCGCCGTTACCGAGATTCGAACCCGGGACCCTCAGATTGAAAGACCAACGCTTTAACCACTCGGCTTTTGCGCACTTTGCTATCAATTCAAATATAGAATCACAAACGGGGATGATTTTATATTGATGCTATAACAAATTGTAACCCTAAACATGGAATATATAAATAAACGAATAAATGAACAATTAAACAAACAAACAAAACAAATACAGAATACCCCCCCCCCAAAAAAAAAAACACACACAAAAAAACACAACAAAACCATCTCACCGGGGTTCTCGGGGTCTGCCACGACCTGTGCGGTGCCGTCGCGGGCCGGGGCGAAACGGGAGGCGGCGGACATGAAGGAGGTGTGCTTGCGGTTGGCGGCCTCCGTGCGGGGCTTGGCGATGGCCGCCCTCACCTGGGACTTGAGGTGGGAGTCCGCCACATTGTAGGACCCGGGCGGCGGGATCTCCTGCACAACACACAGACACACAGCTACAGTACACACACACACACACACACACACACACACACACACACACACACACGCGCGCGCGCGTATGACAGTCAGTCGTGTCCGACTGTGACCATCAGCCGTGCTGGTATGAGTGGGCAGAAAGGTACACCCCTGTGGCTAATGGACGGTTCGTTGTGCTTTGTGGGACGCATCCGTCCTCGTCAATATGCCTTTCTCCCAAATGTAGAGGAAAACAATTATGACCCAGGCCTTCTGCTACTAGAGAGGAGTAGAAGAGATGGGCTGAGGGTGATTGTCTCCTGCCCAGTGGGCAGTTTTTGGGTCCGCTAAAAGCAGAGGAGGCCCTCAACTGCTGGCCCGACTATCTGGGCTAGAATTTGATTATAGTGGGGAGAGTGTCTTGCCCAAGTTGCAACTCCACTCTGTCGGCCAAGAGGGTTTTAGGACAGTCGGTGTTGGGATGGTTCCCAAAGGCCAACTAACCCTCAAGGCTGCAGCTCTAAAAGCCAGTGCAATTTTGCCTCATGGTCTGAGAGTCATAGTCCTTCACAAAAGACAAAGCTGTAAGTAATTTCCCATTGCAGTGGAGAAACCATTGGTAATGCAGCTCTCATTTTGTTGTTGGCCCAATTGTAAACTTTTGTTAATCCACACACACACACACACACACACACACACACACACACACACACACACACACACACACACAGAGGGGTACAGTACACACAGTACACAGTAAAAATGGGCCAAGCTATACGATTCCGTATGCGCCCACACGTATGTGCACATCGACAACACTGTGCTAATACGCACACACACGCACGCACACAAACACACACACACACACACACACACACATCCATACTGCAAGATGGTAGCAGCTGTTGATGCCACACACAAAGAAAAAAGATAGAAAGAAACAGGAGAGAAAGAACAAAAATAGGAAAACATAATGAAAGAAAAAAAGAAAAGAAAGTAAGCAGAGAAAGGGAATAGAGAAAAAAGAAAAGATATTTTTTTAAGATCAAGAAATGTGTGTTATCAAAATGAAACTTAAATCGTTCTGGACATTTTTTGTACTGGAAGATCTTAAGACACAGGATTATATTGTGATATCTGATAAGTCTAGATTTTGTCTGGTCACACAGCGTTACACACACACACACACACACACACACACACACACACACACACACACACACTGGTGTTTCATTACATTCGTTGAAATATAGTGTCACATGTGTAACACATTATTTCCACTTTGCTTGTGCTGTTTCTGCTGCATGCATATATGCTGACAGTATATATATATATATATATATATATATATATATATATATATATATATATATATATATATATATAAACTGTGTGTTTAAGTGGTGACGAACGAGGAGGAGGAGGAGGAGAAATTTTGTTTTATAACTGGTGATTGTAGACATCAACTGATTTTCAAATCGGAAGGAGAGGAGGGGGGAGAGGTGAATGGTGAGTTGAAGAAAAGGGTAGCTGGATGATGGAAAACAAATATGAATATTTAAGAAGGGGAAGTCGTTAACCTAACAAGAGAAACAACTGATAATAAATGCATTTTAAAAAGTCAAAAACATCAACATTCCCAGTGACTTTTGATGACAGTTTTATGCAGCAGCATCACCTCACAGTTAAAAACGATTATATCAATTTAACTGTCACATCAGTAAAACAAATGCATTGGATACTGGCTTAGGGCAACACAGTCCGTAATGAACTGGACAACAGTCTGAAAATTAAAATTAAAAAAAAACGTGCGTGCAAAGTGACCAGAGTCTACGTGGCTACACTGACGGTGTTTTAAAATTGAATGGAAGCGCATGGGAAAGTCTCTTTCTATCATATATATGACGATGGGCAATATACGTTTTCTACTAGCTGTGAAGTCCTTTGCTCCTTTTTCTGCTGCAACGTCTGCTTGAATGTTACAAAGAAAGGCAGTGAGTGGGGACAAGATGAAAGGGAAAGAACACAGAGAAAGATACAGGGGCTGAAGGGAGTGAGTGAAGACATGAGAGAGAGGTTGTGATAGAGAGTAGAGGGTGTTTTCACACACACACACACACACACACACACACACTACAAAACACACACATTCCAAAACATACGACTCTTGCTTCCTATGACACACACATACCATACATCAACACTCGCTCTTCTCACGTATACATACACCCAACTAAACGAAAACAAATACAAAACGAAACAAAACAAAACAAAAAAGACATTCTCGATAACAGGACTTAAAAGCAAGAATGCTCTCTTGTTTCAAGCCTGTAAAAAGCCGTTCCACTCGTAAACCGCTCTCTAGAGCCTTCTCTCGTTTCCTTTTAACAAAACACCGACGCTACATACGGTAGTTTTAAGTGACTCCAAGACTGCTGCATGCGTACACAGGTGTGGAGACTGGGGCTAAGATTACGCAGCCTGCACATTCCTCTATGCTGGGCACTCTGCAGTAAAAAAAAAAAAAAAAAAAAAAAAAAAAAAAGAACCCCACCCCCACCCCCCACAAAGCGGCGGTTATAAAGAGAACAAAGTGCGAGATGGAAGACCTGTTGCCCCAGAGAATGCCGGTGGATCTGGTTACTGCGGCGTCAACAGTGAAGGAATGAAGGAGCCTGTGGGTGAGTGTGTCGCGTTCAGTTTTAAATGACAGACAGACAGCTGAACATCGCCTCTTCTGGCTAGCAGCTCCGTGACGACTTGAGTTACTGTGAGTTACTCTTCTCAGTTTGTCTCTCCCACGATTTGAAGTAAAACAAAAAAAAAGTCTTCTATTTCTAGGGCTGATAATGATCTTATTCGGTTAATGAGATGTTCTTCTATTCCAAAGACTTATAAAGATTTGAAGAGAAAAAAACAAAAACGGGCGGCATGAGCTGCACTGTGACGAGGGCTCTCCAGTGGGAATTCAGCCCCAGATTTCTCACTGAGAGATCTGTTGTTGTGACAGAAGTATTACATTTCATACAATACAATACAGTATGATACAAAACAATACAATAAAACACTGACAACACATTAGAACACAGCACAATAGAACACAATACAACATAACACAATACAAGCAACAACACAACACAGCACAACACAACACAGCACAATACAAGCACACAGCACAGCACAGCACAATAACAAGCACCGACACACCACAATACAACACAACATCAACACAACACAACAGCACTACAACACGTCACGTCACTGTCCCTCAGGACATTTAAAGGCACACGACCAGACAACACAGCTTGGCACAATTCATACAATACTACACAACACAGTTTCAGTTTCTCAAGAGGGCATCACTGCAGTTGGACAAGTACACCACATCTGCTCGGCAGATGCCTGACAGCATAACCAAACGTGCTTAGTCAGGCCTTCAGTGCATGTACATATATATACACATGTACATATATTTATGTAATCAGAATGGATTGCTCCTACAGAATTTTGTCAGAGGACAACACTTATGCTGCCATGGGTTCTTCTTCACTGCGCCAAAGTGCGTGCTGCACATGGGAAGACCTGGGTTTATTGTCTCGACACAATTATATGATAGTCAGTCGCGTCCGACTATGACCACAAGAAGAGCACAGGAGGCATCTGCTGTCCTGACTGTCTGGACTAGAATTTGATTATAGTGGAGAGTGTCTTGCTCAGGTTACTTCCCAACTCTCTCGGCCTGGAGGGTTTCAAGACAGTCAGCGTCGGGATGGTTCCCAAAGGCCAACTTGCCCCCAAGGCTGAAGCAAAAACAGCCATTGCAATCTTGCCTCCTAATTTCAGAGTCATAGTCCTTCACGAAAGACTTAAGCTGTAAACGACTTCCCATTGCAGTGGAGAAACCATTCAACCATACAGCTCTCACTTTGCTGCTGGCCCAACGGTAAGCTTTTGTGAATCTGTGATATAACAACACGTGCAACAACAACACGCCCTGCCCAAGCACACTGACCCACCTTCACCACGTTGGGCACCTCGGACAGGCGGTTGGTGACGGAGGAGAAGTTGGCGGTGGGCTGGGCGTAGCGGGCCTGGAAGGGGCGCTCCTTCATCTGGTAGTGGGCGGGGCCCGGCAGCTCCAGGTCCTCGCGCCGCATCATGGGCTGTGTGCGGGTGGAGGTGGTGCCGAACACCCCCTTCCGCGTGCTCTCCAGGTAGGCTTTGCGCATGCTCTCCGACCCCATCCCCGACGAGTTATAGGCCCCGGGGCCTGTTTAAAAAAAACAACCAGAAGAATGGGGTGGGGGTGGGTTGGAGGTGAGGGGTGTGTGGGTGGGAGGGGAAGCACAAACAGTAATAATGTGGGTGGGTTGTGTGTGTGTGTGTGTGTGTGTGTGTGTGTGTGTGTGTGTGTGTGTGTGTGTCTGTGTGTGCGTGCTCCATCATCAGTTTCAGTGGCATTACTCCCTTATCTCATAGATATTTTCTTAAAATGGAAATCGGTGTGCTGTAGCATGGCATGATATTTATTTTCCTAATAAATGAAAAAAAAAGAAGAAAAAAACCAACACCCACACATACACATACTCAATTACAAACATAGACAAAGAAGAACAGAGAGAGAAAGAGGGTGAGAGAGAGAGAGAGAGAGAGAGAGAGAGAGAGAGAGAGAGAGAGAGAGAGATTCTAGAAATAACACACACACACACACACACACACATATATATATATATATATAATCATATACCCACCCATTTCCCACACACTCCTGTACAGATATATATACACCCACCCAACCCATTCCCCACCCACTCTTGTACACATACAACCCCACCCAATCCATTGCCCACACACCCTTGTACACATACAACCCCACCCAATCCATTGCCCACACACCCTTGTACACATACAGCCCCACCCAATCCATTGCCCACACACCCTTGTACACATACAACCCCACCGAACCCATGGCCCACACACCCTTGTACACATACAACCCCACCGAACCCATTGCCCACACACCCTTGTACACATACAACCCCACCCAACCCATTCCCCACACACCCTTGTACACATACAACCCCACCCAACCCATTGCCCACACACCCTTGTACACATACAGCCCCACCCATTCCACTGCCCACACACTCTTAAAAAACCCACAAAAAGCAACAACAACTAAGCATAATCACATTAGTTTGGAATCAGCTCTGCAAGAAATCAGCTATGAAAACCAAGTGATCACAATGAAAGAATGGAAGAGAAGTAAGATGAGATGGTGTGGCCACATGACTAGATCCGACGGTCTCTTCAAGACCTGGATCATTCAGGGAACGGGACAGGGGAAAAGGAAACAAGGCAGACAGCGAAAGAAGTGGCCAGACAACTGAACAGAGTGGACAGAGAGGAGCTTCGCCGATATCCCAACACCGCCAGAAAAGAAACGTTTGTGATGCATCAGCGGTACAGCATGTATGTATGATAGTCAGTTGTGTCCTACTATGACCATCAGAACAACAGAGGAGGCAACTGTTGTCCCCACTATCTGGGCAAGAATTTGATTATTGTGGAGAGTGTCTTGCCCAAGTTACATCCCCACTCTCTCGGCCAAGAGGGTCGGTGCTGGGATGGTTCCCAAAGGCCAACTAGCCCCCCAAGGCTGCAGCTCTATGAGCGCTGACCTGGTGTGAACTTGACGTGGTGTTCAGGCTGGAAGCGGACGGAGGTCTGGCCGAAGGGGCTCCTCTTCAGCCCCGTCACCTTCTTCAGGGAGGTCAAGGCCGTGCGGGGGTCGTTGTAACTGCCAGGCGGGGGCACCGGGTTCTTGATGGGGGCAAACCTCTGAGGAGCAAATCATGCCACCCGTTTTGACACACACATATCATCCCATGTAAATGCAATAGCCGAGTGGTTACAGCGGTGGTTGGACTTTTAATCTGAGGGTCCCGGGTTCGAATCTCAGTAACGGCGCCTGGTGGGTAAAGGGTGGAGATTTTTCTAATCTCCCAGGTCAACATATGTGGAGACCTGCTAGTGCCTGAACCCACTTCGTGTGTATACGCATGCAGAAGATTAAAATTTAATACGCATTTTAAAGATCCTGTAATCCATGTCAGCGTTCGGTGGGTTCTGGAAACAAGAACATACCCAGCATACACACCCTCGAAAACGGGGTATGGCTGCCTACATGGTGGGGGTAAATAAACGAAACAGTCATACACGAAAAATGTTACATGCCTGCCTAAAATCTGATTGAATGACATAGGAAACAAATGATGAGCGCCCAATGGCAGCCGTCAGTCGGCTCTATCCAGGTAGGCAGCCTGCTGTGTGAATGACTCAGTGTTTGTAAAGCGCTTAGAGCTTAGGTCTCCAACCGAGGATAGGCGCTATATAAGTATCCATATCATTTATCATTCAAGTACTTCCATGTTTACAAGTAATTTCATATTTTACACAAATCACGTTCCTCGTTCAAACAAATCATATAATTTTCACACTCAACAGAACTCCAGTGTCGGGGTCAGCTTATATATGTACTTACAGAATCCTTACCAGACTTACTAAGTCCATATCTACACTTACAGAACCTATGTCAGGCTTAATCTTACATTTGAACTTACAGGATCCACGTCAGACTAAGTTGATGTTTACACTTACAGAATCGAAGTCAGACTAATTCCACATTTACACACAGAGAACAAATGTCTGATTCATTCCATACTCAAATTTACCAAACCAATGTCTGACCATTTCAACATTTATGCTTACAATCTCAAATTAATTCTACATTTACATTTATTGAAATGATATAAGACCAGTTCTGTATTTACACTTGCAGATTTGTTTAATTTACATGCATAGATTCAATATCTGACTTGTTCCATATCAACACACACAGAATCAAAGTGTGATCAATTTCGTATTCGCACTTAAAAAATCTATGAGTAGAGTCTAATTTGATGTGTTCTTTGATCCATCAGACAGATTTTATGCATTAAGGTTAAAAGGCAGACACATATATATGGAAGGAGGCAAACACAAGAAAATATCACCACCAGCCCATGATGCATCATTCTGGGGAAAAGCATCCCTAACTCCGAACATGTACACAACTCAAATATATACATGCACATAAATGCACACACATATATATGCCTGTGCATACAGACAAAAGTAATTGCGATACAAAATAAGAAGATAGAAATCAACTAAGAAAATAAAAATAAATACAGAGAAAAGAAGTTAAAAACAACAACAAAAACAAAAAAAATATAATAAGAAGGCAACATAGTTTTGATGTAACCAAATTAACAGAATTTTGAGTGCGCTGTAAGAATGACTTAAAAGCATTTCTTTAGGATTGTTTTTACTTGCGCCCAGCAAACTTTCACTCCCCCCCCCCCAACACACACACATACAAGCACTCACACAAACACACACACACACAAATACGCCCACACACACACACACACACTCTCTCCGATGACACATCAGCGCACCACAATTGAGCAAACATCTTAACTCTGACGAACATCATTTACACGCCTCCTCCTCCTCAAATAAACACAGCAAACATGCCAGGGGGAAGAATCATCATAAAAATGTCCTTAAAAAGGATAGCTTGAGGCACATCATACTGAAAAAATCCTCCAGTCTTCCAAAGCTATTAAAAAAACAACCAAGAGGAGTTGTAGAAAGGGATGAGGAATTAAGAGACGAGAAATAGGAGACAAACTCAACATTGGCCAGTTCTAAAGTTGAAAGATAATGAACATTCGCTGGACATCTTATTCATAATATTTGCTAGAAAATGGGTACCCTTACATCAGATTTATGGAAAAACTCATTGTGTTTGCAACAAAAACAACAACAAAACAAACAAACAACAAAAACACAAACCAACACCACCAACACACCTTGTTTTAAACGTTAGTCTATTGCACAACTTTTGTCACAAAATCTACACTATTCTACAGCATCACCATGAATCGGGATAGTCATACCATAATTTGTATTTCTTTTCATCAAAACAGATTTCTCTGTGTGAAATTCGGGCTGCTCTCCCCAGGGAGAGCGCGTCGCTATACTACAGCGCCACTTATTTTTTTGTATTTTTTCCTGCCTGCAGTTTTGTTTTTCCTATCAAAGTGGATTTTTCTACAGAATTTTGCCAAGAACAACCTTTTTTGCCGTGGGTTCTTTTACGTGCGCTAAGTGCATGCTGCACACGGGACCTTAATTTATCGTCTCATCCGAATGACTAATATGTCATGCATCATATAATATGCATGTATTTTTGTATGCCATTTTCCTTGAATGTTTCTTGCACATGGCCATGCATGAGTGGAATCAAGTCAAATCAATACTGGTTGATAAATGTATTGCACAACACTTGTGTTAACCCATTCAGCCTCAGTAGGCTTCCCTGACATACTCACGGGGGAAAAAAACGCGGGGAATATACAGAAATCAACCATGCTTTCTCTCCCCTCCAAACTGACATGCGTACACATACATGGAAATACTGCAGACGTTAGTCCCCTTTGATTAACAAACAGTAAAGAGTGGTAACTCTCTCCACACACAAGGTACGTAACTTCAAGCCAATGCTGCTTACGCTACCAACGCAGCTAGCACACAGGTAAATAAAAGGTACATTGGAACAAACCCAGACACTTCCCCCAAAACGGAAGCGCCTAGTCCCCTTTGCTTTTAGCAGTTTCATTCCTATGTAGGAACATGGAAACCTTTTTATCGAAACGAAAAACGTTTGGTGCGGGCCGGTGCGTGGCTGGGACGCAGGGCTGAACGAGTTAAAACATGCACCCCCCCCCCATCCCCTGCTAATACATAAGCATGATGGGTGTGTTTACATATGTACCCACACCAAAAAGTATGAACAAAACAAGAATGAGAAAAAAAAACCAACAAAAAAACCTCCATAACCTTAGTGTGCAAGGGAAGAAGCGGGGGAGGGGGGGGGGGAGGAGGAGCTAAGAATGAATGAATGAATAATGAATAAATGAATGAATGATTGATTGAACGAACGAACGAACGAATGAATGAATCTTTATTTTCCAACGGTGGAGATATTAGCATCTTGGCCTACTTGCGTAATCTGCTGTTGTTCTAAGAGACACACAAACATAATTATACAACAAGTAAATAAAGTCATACACAGTACATGTACACGTGCACAAGGGTAACACGGCGTCAAACTGAGACACAACAAACCGAAAGAAGCGCGAGGAGGAGGACGAAGAGGAGGACAAGGTGGAGGACAAGGAGGAGGACAAGGTGGAGGACAAGGAGGAGGAGGAGGAGGACAAGGAGGAGGAGGAGGAGGAGGAGGACAAGGAGGAGGACGAGGAGGAGGAGGAGGACAAGGAGGAGGACAAGGAGGAGGACAAGGAGGAGGAGGAGGAGGACAAGGAGGAGGACGAGGAGGAGGAGGAAGACAAGGAGGAGGACAAGGAGGAGGACGAGGAGGAGGACAAGGTGGAGGACAAGGAGGAGGAGGAGGAGGACGAGGAGGAGGACGAGGAGGAGGAGGAGGGCAAGGAGGAGGACAAGGTGGAGGACAAGGAGGAGGACAAGGAGGAGGACAAGGTGGAGGACAAGGAGGAGGACGAGGAGGAGGAGGAGGAGGAGGAGGAGGAGGACAAGGTGGAGGACGAGGAGGAGGACAAGGTGGAGGACAAGGTGGAGGACAAGGAGGAGGACGAGGAGGAGGACGAGGAGGAGGAGGAGGACGAGGAGGAGGACAAGGTGGAGGACAAGGAGGAGGACGAGGTGGAGGACAAGGAGGAGGACAAGGTGGAGGACGAGGAGGAGGACGAGGAGGAGGAGGAGGACAAGGTGGAGGACGAGGAGGAGGACGAGGAGGAGGACAAGGAGGAGGACGAGGAGGAGGACGAGGAGGAGGACGAGGAGGAGGACAAGGAGGAGGACAAGGTGGAGGACAAGGAGGAGGACGAGGAGGAGGAGGAGGACGAGGAGGAGGACAAGGAGGAGGACGAGGAGGAGGAGGAGGACGAGGAGGACGAGGAGGAGGACAAGGTGGAGGACGAGGAGAAGGACGAGGAGGAGGACGAGGAGGAGGACAAGGTGGAGGACGAGGAGGAGGACGAGGACAAGGTGGAGGACGAGGAGGAGGACGAGGAGGAGGACAAGGTGGAGGACAAGGAGGAGGACGAGGAGGAGGAGGAGGACGAGGAGGAGGACAAGGAGGAGGACGAGGAGGAGGAGGAGGACGAGGAGGAGGACAAGGAGGAGGACAAGGAGGAGGACGAGGAGGAGGACGAGGAAGACGGGCACCAAACTCACCTTGGCTTGCGAGAGGAAGGGCGGGTGCTCCACCTCCATGCCCTCCGTATTGATCTTGGGGGGCTGGGGGTCAAACTGGCCCCGTATCTCATACTTGCCCGGGCCCGGGATGTTCTGTAGGAGGCAAACATGACATCACGCAATCCATCAACGGGCGGAAATGAATGTGAAAGTTCTCAGGAGGGTGTGAAGGGAGTGGGGGTAGATGGGGTGGGGGGGGGGGGGGTGGGGGCAAAAGATTGATGGCCGATATGGGGGGCTAAGGTCCGAAGTACCACTTGTCACTGTCAGAGAAAAATGAAAAATGAAAAGTGTACATGCGTGCATTATTGAAAAATACATTTCAATTCATCCCTTAAGAGTGAGGGGTGGGGGAGGGTGGGGTGTGTGTGTGTGTGTGTGGAGGGGGGTGGGGTGAGGGGACTGAGGGGCATGGGAGAAAATGGTTGAATAAAGCCATGACTGATCGTGTTCTGTAGACAGCGGGGTTAGAAGGGGGGGTGGGGAATCAGTTACAATTACCTTGTTTTGTAAAGAGACGGATCGAATCTGTAGGAGACGTGCATTAATGGCAAGAAAGAATGGTCTTGGGTTACGAAAATATGGAGTGATATACACTGGTTGTCAAACATCTGCTTTCCTTCCCCCTTTCGAACAAGCCAGCGGGGGTGCCTGCGTGGCTCAGTCAAATTGTGAGTCTGAATCCCGGGGCAGCAACCCAACCAGCTTCTGGGGGCAACCCCCACCCCAACCCCCAATCCCCGGTAATCTTCCCTCACTTCAACCCAGGGGGAACCACCCCCCGCCAACCCTCCCACCCTCCCCCCGGGGTAATCCTCGCTCACCTCACCTCAGGCAGGGGGAACCACCCCCACCCCACCCCCCACCCCCCAGGGTAATCCTCCCTCACCTCACCCCAGGGGAACCACCCCCACCCCACCCTCACGCCCCCGGGTAATCCTCCCTCACCTCACCACAGGGGGAACCACCCCCACCCCACCCCCCCACCCCCCAGGGTAATCCTCCCTCACCTCAGGCAGGGGGAACCACCTCCACCCCACCCCCCACCCCCCAGGGTAATCCTCCCTCACCTCACCCCAGGGGGAACCACCCCCACCCTTAGGGCAACCCCCTCCCCTTTACACCTCCCCCCCTGCCCTTCCCTTACCCACCACACCCCTCTCAAATCGGACATTTGTTTGTCATTCTTCTTGTGTCGGTTTAGTGTTGAACACATTCCCTCCCTCCACTGTCCTGTGACGACTATTCCTGTCAGCCGTACTACCTGTGATGGACACTTAATGCAAGTAGAAGTCACGTAGGTCAGTACAAAGAATACACAAATTTATTGACAGAACTGCAGGCGCCAACACACACTCACACACATTCTTACCTCCCCCGTCATCCCTCCCTCTTTTTATTTCAGTTCCCCAGCAAGTGAAAGATGAACACACACACACACACACACACACACACACACACACTGATAACACTGTGTTATCCAAAAGACTCTCGTAGTCAACTACCGACAGATTACGATGGAGACTGCACCACTGCGCACAACAAAGAAATTGTACCACACTGAATGCACAGTGACATCAAAGAAACCCAAACGGTTCTATCAAGGATGATAATACTACAAACACATTTTGTTAACAACAAAGAAAGCATTCACAGCAACAACAAAAATAAACGTTGAAGCAGGATTAATTCCCTGACTGAAAGAAAACATTAATAGGAAAAGAAAAGAAAAACAAAACAAAAAAACAAAAAAAAACAACAACAACAAAAAACCAAAAAACAACAACAAAAAACAAACGGTGATGCTAATGACTGCAACAGACTCCATTGAAGATTTCTTCACTTTTTCTCACAGAATCAGTCACTTCTTCTTCTTCTTCTGCGTTCGTGGGCTGCAACTCCCACGTTCACTCGTATGCACACGAGTGGGCTTTTACGTGTATGACCGTTTTTCACCCCGCCATGTAGGCAGCCATACTCCGTTTTCGGGGGTGTGCATGCTGAGTATGTTCTTGTTTCCATAACCCACCGAACGCTGACATGGATTACAGGATCTTTAACGTGCGTATTTGATCTTCTGCTTGCATATACACACGAAGGGGGTTCAGGCACTAGCAGGTCTGCACATATGTTGACCTGGGAGATCGTAAAAATCTCCACCCTTTACCCACCAGGCGCCGTCACCGTGATTCGAACCCGGGACCCCCAGATTGAAAGTCCAACGCTTTAACCACTCGGCTATTGCGCCCGTCGATCAATCCCTTCTCTTTTCTTTGCCTTCCTTTTTAAAGCAGCATGGTGCAGCATAGTATATGGATCAGTCTGCACACTTTTGACACCTCCTTGAAAAGGAAAGTGAAACTGAGACAGAACTGAATCGGCTGTGAGGATCTGTTGATGGATATTTAGTTTTCCCTCGAATGAAGAAGGCTGGGGAATGGCGGAGAAGCAGCTGAAGTTTACTGAACCTCACATGTTGGACAATGCTTGGAATACAACTATCATGTAACAAGAACTACAATTTTGAAATAAAAATGCACAAAATTCATAAATGAGAACTAAAGAAAGCAAGAAAGTGTATTAGCAAATGCAAAATAAACAACTCCTAGGCTATACCACAGAGGAAAAAAAATCCACAATCAAAACTATTAGCCGCCTACCTCTTATGATGTAAAAGTGTAATGTATGAATTTTCCTATCCTTGCAAAAGGTACCACGAAACAAACAAAACTGCAACACAATGAAGAAACAAATTAAGTTCCCATGAACGACAGCAGCAGTGACAATAACAACGATGAGTTGACAGCAGCAATGATAGATGATATCAACAACAACAGCAATAACAAGAAGAGCACACACACACACACACACACACACACACACACACACACACACACACACCCCAGCCCAACAAACTAAACAGCCCACATATCCCCTTGAAAATTAAAGCAAAACAAATGTAGCACAACAGACCCCTGCCCTTGTTGTATGCACACCCCCTTTTCAATTTCGCCTCAAACAGTGATAACAAAATCAAACCCAATAGAGCCATCCCCTTCCCTTGAGGTTCTACAAACACCCTTTTCAATCTCAACACAGCAAATACAATACAAATGAAAGATTTAAAGCAATCATTTAGAGAACGCTGCCTGCAAGTGTTGCAGCAGTAGGGTTTTTTTTTCGACAGAGGACAGAAATATAAAACAAGAAATCACTGCCTGCATGTATATAAGTGGTTTTTGCTGACAGATGATGACAGAAAAATTGAAACAAGGAATCGATGCTTGTATATATTGCAGCGGCTTTTGTCAACAAGGGACAGAAAAAATAAAACAGGGTCGAAAAACTGTTTGCATGTATTGCAGCGGTTTTAGCCAACAGAGGGACCGAAAAATGAAACAGGGAATCAATGCCTGTATGTATTACAGTGGTTTCTGCCAATAGAACACAGAAAAATTAAACAGAGAATAAATGTCTGCATGTATCACAGTGGTTTTGCTAACAGAGGACAGAAAAATCAAACAATGCCTGGATGTATTGCAATGGTTTCTGCCAACAGAGCACAGAAAAACAAAACAGGGAATCACCACTGCATGCGTCCTGGTGTGTAAGCAGTTTTTGGCCGACAGAGGACAGGGAAAACGAAACAGGGAATCTATCAGTCAGCTGCCATGGCGCAGCAGTGAGTCAGTGTGTGTGTGTGTGTGTGTGTGTGTGTGTGTGTGTGTGTGGCAGTGCAGTGGCCAGCCAGGGGTCCAGATAAAATGCCCAAGGAGCTGGCAGCGGGTCCTGGGTTTTAAAGCCCAGAGTTCAGATATCTGATCAGACAAGTGGGGCTCCCTATCCCATCAGCCAGACTTAATTACATGGCGGTCTGCGTGGATCCAGGGATGGATGTAAGTGCAGTGCAGGGAGGGAGGGAGGAAGATGAACTGCTTGTGGCCAGTGGGATCGAGTGGGGGTTGGGGGTGTGGAGTGGAGAGGGGGGGGGGCTGGGGGAGGGGAAAACCCTGGGAAGGGTGGCTGTGTTCCAAATTTGATGTGTGTGTGTGTGTGTGTGTGTGTGTGTGTGTGTGTGTGTGTGTGTGTGTGTGTGTGTTGGTTGGTGGTGGTGGTGGTGGTGGTGGTGGTGTGTATGTGTGTGTGTTGGTTGGTGGTAGTGGTGGTGGTGGTGGTGGTGGTGTGTGTGTGTGCGTGTGTTGGTTGGTGGTGGTGGTGGTGGTGTGTGTGTGTGTGTGTGTGTGTGTGTTGGGTGGTGGTGGTGGTGGTGGTGGTGGTGTGTGTGTGTGTGTGTGTGTGTGTTGGTTGGTGGTGGTGGTGGTGTGTGTGTGTGTGTGTGTGTGTGTG
>NC_134893.1:31079600-31087100 GCF_041734735.1 Babylonia areolata | reverse complement strand
AAGAAATGGCGAAAGAGAAGATGAGAAAGAAAAGGTGGAAAGGTGGAGAAGGAAATGAAGGATCAATGAGGGTTGGAGTCTGAAGGAAAAGAAAATGGAAATAACGTTATTATGAGGGGGAAAGAAGTGAAAGTAAGGATGAAATACACACGTACACAACACATGGAGACAGACAGACAGACAGACACACACACACACACACACACACACATAGAGCACATGCACACACACACACACAAACTCTCACACATACACACCACACCACACACATACACATGCACACTATACACCACAGACAGACAGACAGACAGACAGACAGACACACACACACACACACATACACACACAGAGATGCACGCATACATGCACACACGCACACACATACCACATACACATGTATACAAAACACACACACACACACACTCAACACAGAGAAGAGAGAGAGGGGGGAGAGAGAGGGAGAAAAAGGGAGAAATGGGTGAGACAGAGACAGACACAGAACGAGAAAAAGACAGAAAGAGACAGAGACAAAGAGAGAGGGAGTCAGACACATACAGACACAGACGAAACAGGCACACAGACCCATACACAAACAAACAAACAAACAAATGAACAGAGATAAAGGAAAAGCTAATCCACATGCAGGCAAGCAAGCAAAACTGGGCAAAGGCCCACAACCCAGAACGGCAACCAACCCACAACTGAAGAAGAGGAGGACAACGACAACGACGAATACAATGACGCTGATGCCCTAATAAATCCCAGCCCCCCCAATTTCCCACACGTCTCTACACCCCCCAGCCTCTGCTCCTTCTCCCGTGTCAATTACTTCACCTTCTCTCCTCTCCCACCCCCCCCCCCCCCCCACTGCCCCTACACCCCCTTGGATAGGCTGTCAGAGGGGATGGATGTCAACTGTCCACCATTACAGACTGACAGCCATAGCCGTTCAAAAAAAAAAAAAAAAAGGAGGTGGAGGTTGACAGTTGGTGGAGCGATGAGTGGTGGGGGGAGGGGGGGACTACAGAGAAATAAAAGAAAAGAAATCTGACAGGGCGTCGTTTTCTTCTTCCAGTTCCCTTGGGGCACGTGAGGGAGGCTGAAAGGTTTGTTGGATGAGAACAGGGAAGGTTTCTTCAAGAGATGAGTTTATCATCATGGCCAGAAAATAATTATCACAAAAATGTGATTATTGAAGTCCAAAAATATATCTAAGGCATATATCTATATCTCTCTCTATATATATTGATAGATATATGTGTGTGTGTCTGTGTGCATGTGTGTGTTTCGTATGTGCGTGTGTTCCTGCACTTGTCTGGGTCTTACATGTGTGTGTATGTGTGTGTGTGTGTGTGTGTGTGTGTGTGTGTGCATGTGTGTGTATGTATGCATGGGTGTCACGGTGTGTGCATGTGTGTGTGTATGTGTGTATGTGTGTGTGGGTATGTACGTGTGTGAAAAAAGGCAACAGAAAAAGAAAGGGTGGCATTGCTCTCCCAGCCTGAACTTCACATGGAGAAATGTGTAGCTGACAATAAATTAATAAAATTAATAAAATAGAACACAACACACCACAACACAATACAACACAGCACACTATGCTACACTATAGTACACTACACTACACTACACTGCACTGCACTGCACTACACTGCACTGAGTGCACTACACTGCACTGCACTGCACTCCACTACATTGCACTGTACTGCACTACACTACACTACATTACACTCCACTATACTCTATTACACTACAATATACTCCACTCCAATATACTTCATTACACTGTACTGCACTACACTACACTACATTGCACTCCACTCCACTATACTCCACTCCAATATACTCCATTACACTGTACTGCACTGCACTGCACTGCACTCCACTACAATATACTCCACTCCACTCCAATATACTCCATTACACTCCACTCCACTCCACAACCCTACACTCCACTCCACAACACTCCACTACAATATACTCCACTCCACCCCACTACAATACACTCCATCCCACTACAATATACTCCACTCCACTACAATATACTCTACTCCACTACAATAATTATACTCCACTACACTGCACTACAATATACTCCACTTCACTATACTCCTCACCACAACACTCCACTCCAATATACTCCAGTCCACTACAGTACACTCCACTCCACTATACTCCACTACACTACAATATACTCTACTCCACACCACAACACTCCAATATACTCCACAACACTACACAAGCACTACTCAAAACAACACAAGCGATGATGACCACCACCACCCACCTGAGCCGGGGTGTAGAAGGCGGGGCCAATAGTGCCGTCCTTGTTGGGCGGGTCCTGCTTCTTGAGGGAGCCGTCATCACACTCCTCGTAGCCATACGCCTGGCCCTGCGAGGGGATGGAGGGCGCCTCAGGCTTCCGGTGGAACTTGATCCTGCTGGTCATCAGCTGCACGCACCAGGTCAATCATCACATCTATTCAATCAATCAAAACATCTGATTGATCGTATCTATCAATCAAATCAAAATAATTATACCCCAGACAGACTCAAAAATCCATATCCTGCTTGTCATCAGCTGCCAACCAGGTCTTCTTCTTCTTGTTCTTGTTCATTTGTGAGCTGCAGTTCCCATGTTCACTTGTATGTACGTAAGTGGGCTTTTATGTGTATGACCGTTTTTACCCCGCCATGTAAGCAGCCATACTCTGTTTTCAGGGGTGTGCATGCTGGGTATGTTCTTTTTTCCATACCCACCAAACACTGACTCATATTACAGGATCTTTAACGAGCATATTTCATCTTCTGCGTGCGTATACACACAAAAGGGGTTCAGGCACAAGCGGGTCTGCACATATGTTGATCTGGGAGATCAGAAAAACCTCCACCCTTTATCCACTAGGCACTGTTACTGAGATTCGAGCCAGGGACCCTCAGACTGAAAGTCCAATACTTTACCAACTCGGCTATTGCGCCCGTCGCCAACAAGGTCAATTATCAAATCAATCAGTCAGAGCACCTGAAGGTCAAGAATAAAATAAAATAAATTAAAAAACCAATCATCTCAAGCAGACTTGAAACTTGATCCTGCTTGTCATTTAGTGAGAAAGCCAGGTCAAAAATCAATTCAATCACAACACCTGATAAACCATATCAATTAAATCAAAATATACCTCAAGCAGACTCAAAACTCCATAACCTGCTTGTCATCAGCTGCCAACCAGGTCAATAATCAAATCAATACCAGGTCATTATTAATTCAGTCAGTTGGAGCACCTCAAGGTCAAGAATAAAATGAAATCACTTAAAAAAAACTCATCTGAAGCAGACTCAAAACTTGATCCTGCTTGTCTAATGAAATGAATACCAGATCAATCATCAGTTTAACCAATTGGAGCACCTCATGGTCAAGAATCAAATCAAATCAATTTAAAAATAACCCATCTTAAGTAGACTCAAAACTTGATCCTGCTTGTCATCAACTGCAAAAAAACCAGGTCAACAACCAAATCACTTCTCATCAACTGTAAACCTGGCCAATAACCAAATCACTCATCATCAACTGTAAACCTGGCCAATAACCAAATCACTTCTCATCAACTGTAAACCTGGCCAATAACCAAATCACTTATCAACTGTAAACATGGCCAATAACCAAATCACTTCTTATCAACTGTAAACCTGGCCAATAACCAAATCACTTCTTATCAACTGTAAACCAGGTCAATAACCAATTCACTCATCATGAACTGTAAACCAGGTCAACAACCAAATAACTTATCATGAACTGTAAACCAGGTCAGTAACCAAATCACTTGTCATGAACTGTAAACCAGGTTAAAAACCAAATAACTTATCATGAACTGTAAACCAGGTCAACAACCAAATCACTTATGAACTGTAAACCAGGTCAACAGCCAATTCACTTATCATGAACTGTAAACCAGGTCAATAACCAAATCACTTATCATGAACTGTAAACCAGGTCAATAACCAAATTACTTATCATGAACTGTAAACCAGATCAATAACCAAATCACTTATCATGAACTGTAAACCAGGTCAATAACCAAATCACTTATCCACCACAACCAGGTCAAAAATCAAATCAATCAAACACCTCAAGCAGACAGGAAACTTGATCCTGCTTGTCATTCATCAACTGAGAAAACCAGGTCAATAATCAAATCAATTAGTCAAAACATCCGAAGCAGACTGGACTGATTGGCAGCACTGATGAAGCAGCCTATGCATGAACGAACAGCTGAATGGAGGGTACGAGGAATGGATGGATGACTGATTGACAATACTCGGCCGACTGCCTAATTAATGAAAAAAAGCAGCTGATATCAGCAGAATGAATTACAATGAAAAGTGTGAAGAAGAAGAGTAGGGCACAGCCAGAGAGATGATGAAAAAGAAAAAAGAAAAAAAGAAAGAGAGAAAGAAAGAAAGAAAGGAAGAAAGAAAACCCAACTGTGTTGAAACCAAGTCTGAAGGCCTTTATTTACATTAGAATGTGTGTGTGTGTGTGTGTGAGTGTGTGTGTGTGTGCATGTGTGCGTGTGTTTGTGTGTGCGGATGTGAAATTCTGTGCAAGTCTTTATACATGAGTGAGTGAGTGAGTGAGTGAGTGAATGTATGTGTGTGTGTGTGTCTGTGTGTGTGTGTATGATCAAGAAGTTTTGGATATGTGTGAATGTGAAAAAAAAACCACCCAATTCTTTTCTTTGTCTGAAAGCCTTTCTTTGTATTATAATTTGTATGTGTGTGTGTGTGTGTATGGGTGGGTGGGTGTGCATGAAATTGGCAAACTGGCTTTGCTAAGTATTTGATTAAGTCAGCTTTTATGTATGAATCTCTGGATGTGTTCACTTATTCATTCAGCATTACATTTAATTACAAATTCTAATTAATCTGTTAACATATTACCAAAATTTCATAAAGAAAGTTAGTAACTGGTTTCACAGAAGAATCATGCTGAACTCAACCTCCGTCTCAATAATGCATTTTCTGTCAAAGCATTGTGGGCTAAGGGAGGTAACTGCACATATCAACGCCATGACTCCTTGAAACTGAATACAGCTCTTGCTAGTGTGTGTGTGTGTGTGTGTGTGTGTGTGTGTGTGTGTGTGTTAGTCAATGTGTTCTCATATTGGTATCTCTTTTCTCTTTTTTTTATATCCACCATCACAAAAACTTGTTTTGCATTTGCACCAGCAAGAGTGTACACACTTGGATAAGTTCTCAAACATAGATGAGTTTGATAGAAATGAAACAACAGGAATAGAAATAAATGTGAAAGTTCCATAACTGCATGAGCTCGTATATATATATGTATATGACTGATTATAAGTATTTGTGATTTTAGATGTCTTGTGATGTATGTGATCAGTTTTAAATAAGTTGTGATTCATTTTTTTAAGTATCATGTTATGGTTTTAAGCATTGTCGTATTAGTGCTCAGTGCTGTGATATGAAATGTGCTTCACTTAGGAATTGTGATGTGTAATGTTTATGACAAGTGTTGTGTTGCATGCAATGGTTTTTGTATGTGTCTGTACATATCTTAGTGTTTGGTTCAAGGTTAGGGGGGGATGGAGTGTTAGTTGACCATTTTAAGACCTAATTAACTACAGATCTGACACTGTTATATCATTTAAAACTTTTAACAATACATTTGGAGCCAAGTGCTCAGCTTGCTATAACCATAGTTGAACACATAACACATGTTGTAAAGCAGACGACAGTTTCACTGCGGAAACGGTGTCCAACCATTGACATGAGAAGGTAACTCTTGTGGCGCAATGCTACTGAAACTCGAATTTGAACTGTAAGCTGTAAGCTTCCACCGGTCACTTTTCGGAGGTGCCACTCTCAAACACACATTGAGCATATCGCACACACAGTCAGCTGTCTAAAATTCTACTGTGCTGTTTTCTTTCTTTCCTTCTTCTCTTCTTATAATTATTGTAAATATAACAAAACCCTTTTGTGACTGGCCTCTACATGTTCCTGGCCTGTGCGTGGTCCTTTACTATCCTTTAATATAGTAAATCAGTAATTCTTTTGTACCATCCCCTTTTATAGACCACTCGGGTTACAACATGACTACATACTCAATCACACGTGCTGTGTTATTCGTCTTAATGTTTCATACAGTATGAGTCTATGCATGAGGGGTAATTTCAAGAAAGCAACATAATCCAGAACATGATGTGTACAAGCATCAAAGACCACCCACGTACCTTCCCGTTGTCTGGCGCCGACTTGCTCTTCCTCAGCAGTTCCTGCTTCTTGTGCACGTTGTAGGCCCCAGGGCCGGGCGTCTCTGTGTCCGTGGGCTTGAAGCGCTTCTCCTTGGTGGCAATTGTGTTTCCTCCCTGTGTGTTTGAGAAATAATTGATCGAGTGTGTGACAAGTGAATGCTGAACAGTTCACATCATTATGTATGTGGAGGGTGCTTGATTGTTAGGCAAGTTCAGTTTGGCCTTTGGGAGTCTGCTGGACACAATCAAGTAATCAAAGTTGTACCTGTATCAAAAAAATATAATAGATCAGCTTACATTTTTCATTATATATTTGGAGATAACTGGACATCTATATTTCTATAAAAATGTTTTTTTTAAAGGAAAGGTTGGGTGTAGGATGGTGATTTAAAAAGTAAAGAGAAGAAAAAGAAATGATAGAAGAAGGAGGGGCGTTCATACATGAATACAAAGAGAAAAATAAAGAGAGAGAGAGGTTTGGGTGTAATTATCTATATCAATCAATCAATCAATTAAATGCTTTATTTTTCATTAATCTTTTGCTTCTAAATACTTTTACCCCTGAAAATATGGTTTTTATATGGCAAACTGGACTATGAACTATATGACTAAATAAAAAAAGATGCATTTTACTGTTTAAAAAAACAACAACAAAAATCCATAGGGAACTGACCTTGACATGATGCTGAGCAGCCATAGGGTCATAGTGACCTGGGCCCGGTGCAGCCACCACCTGGTCACTGACGTTCAGAAAGGTCTCCCGGCTTGTCATGGACAGGAAGGGAGCGTACCCATCTGGGAGAAACGGAACGAAACGAAACAAATTTTTATTTCACGAGGGTAGTGGAGTAAGCACAGCTGCTTTATTTTACATCCAGCCCTCACGGGCAAAAAAGAAAGACAATGGAGAAGACTATGGGAGGTCGTCCACACATTATTAATTCAATGCATATATGGTAATTTAAATTTGTCAAGTCGTCAGTGCTGTCCTGATGCGGTCAGAGACTATGGGATAGAAGAAGGCAGAGAAGAAGGAGAAGAAGAAGTAGAAGAAGAAGAACAAGAAGAAGAGCAACAACAACAACAACAACAAGAACTAGAAGAACAACAAGAACAACAAGAAGAAGAGGAAGAATAAGAACAAGAAGTTTTATCCCAAATCTGAGAGTACTGACATTCCTTGTGCAACCACATTATCATTGAATGTTTCAAGAAAAGCAAGCAACAA
>NC_134893.1:31062100-31074600 GCF_041734735.1 Babylonia areolata | reverse complement strand
TTCTAAATCACATGAAGACACTTTCACTCTGGTTTGTGAATGTATTTTCTTGACAAATTAGATTTGGTACAATAATTAAAAAAACAACCCAAAAAACAAACAAACATCGCGTAAACATTATTTACTTTATAACTAATTAAAAATTGATCTGAAGAGATAAACGTTATTTTATTGCATATTTCTGTGCATGTTATTTGACATGTTATCTATCTATCTATCTGTCTGTCTATTTATCTCTCTATATACGTGTCTACCTATCTGCTATCTGCCTATCTTTCTATCTGTCTGCCTATCTATCTATTTGTCTATCTATTCGCTGGCGTGCCAATGAACATTTCAGGCCACTTTATCAAAACGAGTACGTGTTTGTTTGTCCACGATGAACAACATTATAAACAAATAATTATGAAAAAAAAAACCAAAACCCAGCAACAACAAAACATAAAAACAAAACAATCGTGCGTGTATCAACGTTTGCGCAAAGAGTGAAAGTGATCTGTTTACCTGTTTTGATTTTATCTATTGGCTAAGACACTGAATTTCCTCTTTTTCCTCCTTCATGCCGCCTTGCGTTTGTTGTGTTTGATCAAAAAAACAACAACAAAAAAACAAACAAACCAAACAAAAAAAACAAAACAAACCCTATGCAGAAATACTCCACTTGCACCGCAGACATCACACATAGCATAACACATCCGGTAACACTGAATCGATAAACTTGATGAACAAATGTACAAATAACGAGAAAAAAAGTAGAAAAAAAAGAGATGTATACAGCGGAAATTATTAATGAATGAGCGCAACAGATAGCTAAACAAATAAACAAACACGGTGGGAGAACATGACGTGTTCTTTATGGGCATTGAACATCTAAGCGCACCAAGCATTTCATAATTTAGGGATGGGATATGCAAGAGAGTTGTGTCCTCTTTTGAACGCGATTCGAACACGTAGATTATAATAATGGAAGAAATAACTTTTTGCTGAACAAAAATTAATGTTAATTTCCTTTTTCCTTTTTCCCCCCCTTTTGTCACGAAACCTAAATCTGGTCACGTCCAATCAAAATGGGAGGCTTTTACAGCTTGAATAAGTATGAAGAAAAAAGAAGGTATAAAGTCGTCATCAGATAACAATTCTAATCTTTTGTGCACACCCATTCGAGCACGCACACAAGCTTTTTTTTATTTTTTTAAATTTTTTTAAGAAACAACATGGAACATGAAACACTTTTCAGAAATTTCACAGCTGCTGACTAATTACGCACCTTGGAAAAGACTGTCGATTAACAAACTTGCAAAGTATGTATCATATTTTGGCTGGAAAGCAATATATATATATATATATATATATATATATATATATATATATATATATATATATATATATATGTGTGTGTGTGTGTGTGTGTGTGTGTGTGTGTGTGTTATCAGTTATCTGGTTATAAAATGTTTTGATTGAAAACGAAAGCCAGCTACACCCGCCACCCCCACCCTCAACCACCCGAGTCTAAATCATACGACGGGAATCTTAGCTTCATAGCACAACTTTAATTCTTTGTTTTTTTTCAGTATAATATGTTTTTACATTTCCTGATTTTAGACGGAAAACACGAAACACGCCACTTTATTTGGACGTTATTAAATTACACATTTTTAGACCGAAAACACGAAAGAAAAACCTACTGTATTTGGATGCAATTTGCCTTTAAATACCCGTACGTGCTATTGAAACTCATGTTAAAAAAAAAAAAAAAAAAAAAAAAAAAAGCATGAAGTAAAACAACATCTGATAATGTGCCTACTCATTACTTTTACAGGTTCAACAAGCATTCACAATTCACCCTTTTGTGTCATATCATATGTAGACAATACCAGTAGGCCAGTTTCATCAGCATACCGTTGATGCCATAGGCGTCAAGTTGTAAGGTGCAAGGAGAAGAAGAATACAACGAGTGGTGTAAAAGTGACGTACCTCCGAAATGTGTAAGTGTGTGATGAGTACCAAACACAATTAATTCACGCACAGTTTCAAATAGTTGGCTGCATAGTTACGCTGTGCTCAGTGTAGCGACTGTGAAGATATTCGTGTGCCATGATACAGGAACAAAAGAAAACGCCGTCCTGGGCTTGGTTTGATCGGCTATCCCAGACGCTGCTCAAGATGGCAGGTGTTTATCAGCATCAGCAACTTCACAACGCCCACGCTACTTTTGTTCTAAACTGTCATGTATGTCACTGAAGAGGGACTATGGTCGGAAACATTTACATTTCTTGTGAAAATGAGTCTGTTTTACAACCCACGCAATGTTGTATGTTTATAAATGATTTTGTTTGTAAAACAAAAGGCTTCTTTGCTCTCAAGTTATATAAATGCATTCACGGAGCAATGGAGAAACCACTGGCTGTGAAGTGAAAATTAATCAACGAGACTTGTGTAATATTTATTTATCTATTCATCTATATATATATATATATATATATATATATATATATATGCGTGTGTGTGTGTGTGTGTGTGAGCACGCGCGCGCGCAACTGTCCGCGTATATGCACAGATTCGTGTACATGAATGTGAATGTCACATCTCCTTTACCGGGTTTTTAGTTGACGCTTACAACCAGTTATGCGCAATGCATGCAGAAATTTGATCGCGACAAGCGGAATAATTTCCTCCCACACGTGAAACAAGGAAGTTTAAAAAAAAAAAAAAAAAAAAAAAAAAAAAAAAAAAAAAGAAAAAAAAAAAAAAAGTGCGTGTCAAACCATTCACGATGACATTTAAAACTGACCACACCTCCAGTCAAATATCATCATCTTAGATGAACATACTCTAAATACTAGATAAACAAACTTGACCACACCTTACCACGGAGAATAATCAAACAAAATTAATCAAAGTCACGGAACTATATCCGTTTCAGATCATTAAAAAACAAAACAAAAAAAAACAACCGAACTTATGTGACCACCCGGTTCCAGCAACACGAAAAATAAAGAAACAAAATAAAATGTAAATGGTAATCTAAAAAAAAAAGGCCTTGCGTCATTAATGAATAAGTAAATAAGTATCAAATGAATCGTAAAACAACAATGCGTCATTAGTGAATGAGCAAGACTAGTATCAAATGAATTATATAACAACAGCAACAACAACAAAGAACAAAATGCAGGCGCTCGTTTTTGCTATTGGACACGAGAAGATAATACAAAATAAACATTGTGTTGGTGGGTTTTCCTGCGCCTGGAACTGGCAGTACTTGTGCAGAACTACGAATCAAAGCACGAACATTTCAAACCAGATCGTTTGGGGCTTGCTTTTTGTCATTGTTCACGTGCTGAGTAAGACGGTATCATGCTAGTCATGTAAATGAAAGAAGAAGAGAAAGGGAGGGCGGGTGATGGAGGTAAATGAGAGAGAGAGAGAGAGAGAGAGAGTGTGTGTGTGTGTGTGTGTGTGTGTGTGTGTGTGTGTAAAAACCAACTTTATTTCTCAATGATAAAGATTTTATGCATCGCCTAGTCTTCATTCTGTCCTTGTGACAACAATAACACCAATAGCGATAACGACACAACAATAACAATTTTTGTAGATACTACCACTAGAGAGAGAGGAGAGGGTGAGGAGGGTGAGAGATCGACTTAAATGAGAGAGAAAGAGAGAGGAGGGGAGGGGTGATGGAGGTAAATGAGAGAGAAACAAGAGAAGAGTGGGAAAGATGAGGAATGCAGGAAGAGAAACATAGAGAACAGGCAAAGGAAGAACGAAGGGCAGAGAAAAGGAGGGAGACAGACAGATACAAGAGAGAGACACAGATACAGTGACATGACAGCGAGAGAAGAGAGAATGAGAGACAGAGACGAAAAAATAGAGAGACAGAGATAAAAGATTATTTTAAAAAAATCATATATATATATATATATATAGACATAGAGACTAACAAAGAGAGAGAGAGACAGAGATAGGAGACAGAAATATATATATATATATATATATATATATATATATATATATAGAGAGAGAGAGAGAGAGAGAGAGAGAGAGAGAGAATGAGAAAGAGAAAGAGGCAAACAAGAGCGTTTATTCTATCATTTTTCAACCCATGATTATAGGCCTATCTATCTGCATTATTTCTTCCTTTCTTTCATTCTCTCAGAAAGGATACTTGGCTCTTTATACTCACTTCATTGTATCAGCTGTTGAAATACACTTGATTGCTGTATCCATCATGTTCGTTTTTTAGTTCATGATTCCACGGTTATGCATTTTGTACATTAATGCTGACTGGTAGGAAAGAACCCCCTTTCGGTAACACATTGGCATGGTACATTACACATTCGTGCTTCTGTTTTCGTTTTCTAAGACGTTGAAACAGGTAGTAAATATTTGTAACGTCAAAGCTTGTAATGCATCGTGATTTAAACAAGTATCTAGCCCATCTAAAAACATTGAACACAACTTCTCAAACAAACACATCAAGGGCACATTGAATCTGAACTTAAAACAGTTATCATGGCATTTTGTGTACAAAAAAAACAACAACAACCAACAACATCTGTTATGAACGGTTGAGCAAAACCAGCATCACTAATACAGGAACGCTGGAATATTCATTCACAGAACGCACAGGAGGAGCTTATGCACACGTGCGCGCCAATGTGACACAGACATTGTGCATCTCTTCCTCTTATCATTTCAGCCAACGACAGTGTTATATATCCCATAATAAACAGATTAATAACGAAGCCCATATTTATAATTATATTGCTTGTAACTGAACACAGTGATACAGCGTTCACATCGGCACACAATCCGAGTCAATGAGATCCAGAACAGACACGTACTAGTTTGAAATCATCTGAGGTTAAAGACAACAGGCCCAAGAGCCTCTTTTTTATGACAGTCGAGGCAGTGAAGTCACGCCCACTGTAACAAGGGCTGGAGAGATGTGTGGCGCTGCAGCAGTGGGTGCCACGGTACGTTTTGTCGTCCCGGTGGGCCTATATTCGGCTGCCCCGTGGGCTGGGGGTATTGTGGAGGGTGAGTGACGAGCCTGTGGATGCACAGTAACATTTCTAGTTGGATGAATAAAGATGTATGATATTGTATTGTAAGGGAAGGTGGGTGCCCCCATTCTTCCGCTGTTTCAACCTTCCAGAACAAAAGTCAGATGACTCAGCGGTGTGCACAGAGAGAGAGAGAGAGAGAGAGAGAGAGAGAGAGAGAGAGAGAGAGAGAACTGGGAGTAAACCGCCTTTCCCCAAGGACACAACACCATGTTCAAACTGGGCCTCGAACCCCTGGTCACTGGTGAGCACTGGATCTGAAGTCCAAAGCCTAACTGATTCCGCCACGGCGCCTCTATTTATCATTATCTAATTCATGCCAAAATTCTCGTCAGTAAACATTTGGATCACGTTTATTATACACCAAAATCCTAATTTGTAAATATCTGGATCACGTTTGCTATACGAAAGCTCACAATCCGAGATAGTTTTTGTCCATCCATCACCGTCACTAAACTCCAACAGACACGACAATACCTTCGAAAAGACAATACTATACGCAGAAAATACTCGAGTTCAACTGCCAGCTGTTTTCCGTTCAACCGCATCGCATGTAAAACTATTGCAATGTGAGCTGGGAGGGGAGAGAACTGTTGTGGCCTGTCGTCAAACAAGACGGAACTCCGAACCTTCACAATCCCTTGTTTGTCTTTGCTTTTGGCAAACCACAATAATTATAAACATAATATGAACATCCGCATCATCATCACCATCAACAATAACAGCAACAACAACAATAATAATAATGATACTGAACATGATATCAACATCCACCTCAACAACAACAATAACAATACTAATGATAATGATGATAGTAATAATAATAATAATAATTAGTAGAGTGTAGGAAGTTCGGATGTACGATTACATTGCAAAGTAGTGACTGTCTGAAGGAAAAACATCAAGAACAGATTACTGTGCAGCAAAGAAAGAAAGCAAAAGAATAAGTTATTCTCAGATGGGAGTCAGTTTCAGCCAGCATCAATCCAGCACTAGAACAGAAGGCAAGAGATGAGGACCGACAGATTGTCAGCATGAGCGCTACAGATATCACAAAAGATTATCATTATTATTGTTATTGCTTATCATAGTCCAGCCGACCACACATGGCCACATCAGGTTTGCCCGACTACACAAATGTCCAACCGCGTTGAACACACAACTGTTACATATGTTTGAAAAAAAAAATCATTAAGATAAATCTACAAAACACAGTTCATGACACATTATCCTAACCATTTAGCTCCTTGGGGCAAATAAGATTAGGCCGTCAGTCCTTGTGCTTAATTTATCATCTTCAGATTGCTAAACATCGTAAAAACGGAAAAACAAAGAAACAAAATCAACACTTCAATGCGAAAAAATCCCAAAACAACAACAACCCCCCCCCACCCCCCCAAAAAAAAAGAAAAGCCAAAAAAGGAAATAAGAATAGAAATAAAATAAGAAGGCCATATAGGCAAGTAACACCGCAGAGCGGACAGCTAGTGCCCATCCCAGTCTCATTACCAACCCCCCAGAGCAAAACAACACAGATAGTAAGTACATCACAGACTGCAGAAAAGAGAAAACAGTGTCATGGCTGGAAAAAAGAAATGGGAATGGACTGGGAAGGCAGAAAAAGGAGACAACAGCGAAGGGGAAAAAAATAAAGGCAGAAATAAAGACAGCAATAGAAAAGAAGAAAATTCTGGCAGAGAATTTCCAGAAACCGTACGTGGATGCTATTCATACTGAAAGATCCCCGGACTAAAAGAGATTATTTTCTCTCTTACCTGTGAATGGCAAAGACAAGAAACGTTTCTCCATTGTTTCTTCTTCTTCTTCTTGTTATTGTTGTTGTTGTCATGATCATCATTATTTCATGAATAATTGGTATGCACAATCTAGTCATGGCATGTCATCGTTTCAGCTCCCCTCTCTCGAACGAAAGCTGCTTGTTGGCAGAGCAGACTGTAAACGGTGCCCTATCCTTTCTTCTTCGTTTTTTTTTCTTTTCTCTCTCTCTCCTTCCAACTGATTTCTGTTATGTTTTCACAAAATCTGACTGCCACATGCATTACCACTCGACATGCATTTCATTGGTCCCCTCCCCTGTTAAGATTTGCTCAGATGAATAGTACCGAATATAATTATCACACAATATACTCAGACAACACAATCAATTATGTACTCATACAGACGTGCATGAACATGCATGCTATATTGTGTTCACTGATCACCTGTTCAACAAGTTGAGCGATGCAAATCTGTTTGTGTTCACTCTTGTCATTAACGAATGAACATAGATATAAATAGAAAAGAAAACAGATGATATCTAAACGTACGTCGTTCTAGTAATTGCTAACACAGAAAAAAACAGCAACAACAACAACAAAACAACAACCAAAAACAAGAAACAGAACATGATGAACACAACAATTTCATTTCTGATACCCCTAAATGAGAACAGATTCACACATTGAAAAGACATCGTCTATCATTCCACACAGAATGTGCTTTTGAAAAATTCAAACACCATGTCGTTTTTGCTTCGATTGGGATAAGCTTTTCACACATCGTCATTATTTTATGTCCTTTCTAAAGATGAATGTTTTACATACATCGTCACTTGTCCTATCTCAGGGACTGAACGTTTTACATACATCATCACTTGTCCTACCTCAGGGACTGAATGCCTTACATACACCGTCACTTGTCCTATCTCAGGGACTGAACGTTTTACATACATCATCACTTGTCCTATCTCAGGGACTGAACGTTTTACATACATCGTCACTTGTCCTATCTCAGGGACTGAACGTTTTACATACATTGTCACTTGTCCTATCTGAGGGACTGAACGTCTTACATCGTCACTTGTCCTATCTCAGGGACAGAATGTCTTACACACACCGTCACTTGTCCTATCTCAGGGACTTAACGTCTTACACACACCGTCACTTGTCCTATCTCAGGGACAAAATGTCTTACACACACCGTCACTTGTCCTATCTCAGGGATTTAACGTCTTACACACACCGTCACTTGTCCTATCTCAGGGACTGAACGTCTTACACACACCGTCACTTGTCCTATCTCAGTGACACACACCGTCACTTGTCCTATCTCAGGGACAGAATATCTTACACACACCGTCAGTGTCCTATCTCAGGGACAGAATGTCTTACACACACCGTCAGTGTCCTATCTCAGGGACAGAATGTCTTACACACACCGTCACATGTCCTATTTCAGGGACAGAATGTCTTACACACACCGTCAGTGTCCTATCTCAGGGACAGAATGTCTTACACACACCGTCAGTGTCCTATCTCAGGGACAGAATGTCTTACACACACCGTCACATGTCCTATTTCAGGGACAGAATGTCTTACACACATCGTCACTTGTCCTATCTCAGGGACAAAATGTCTTACACACACCGTCACTTGTCCTATCTCAGGGATTTAACGTCTTACACACACCGTCACTTGTCCTATCTCAGGGACTGAACGTCTTACACACACCGTCACTTGTCCTATCTCAGGGACTTAACGTCTTACACACACCGTCACTTGTCCTATCTCAGTGACACACACCGTCACTTGTCCTATCTCAGGGACTGAATGTCTTACACACACCGTCACTTGTCCTATCTCAGGGACTTAACGTCTTACACACATCGTCACATGTCCTATCTCAGGGACTGAACGTCTTACATACATCGTCACTTGTCCTATCTAAGCGACTGAATGTCTTACATACATCGCCACGTCATATCTCAGGGACTGAATGTCTTACACACACCGTCACTTGTCCTATCTCAGGGACTGAACGTCTTACATACACCGTTACTTGTCCTATCTCAGGGACTGAACGTCTTACACACACCGTCACTTGTCCTATCTCAGGGACTTAACGTCTTACATACATCGTCACTTGTCCTATCTCAGGGACTGAACGTCTTACATACATCGTCACTTGTCCTATCTCAGGGACTGAATGTCTTACATACACCGTCACTTGTCCTATCTCAGGGACTTAACGTCTTACATACATCGTCACTTGTCCTATCTCAGGGACTGAACGTCTTACATACATCGTCACTTGTCCTATCTCAGGGACTGAATGTCTTACATACACCGTCACTTGTCCTATCTAAGGGACTGAATGTCTTACATACATCGCCACTTGTCATATCTCAGGGACTGAATGTCTTACACAGACATCGTCTATCATTCCACACAGAATGTGCTTTTGAAAAATTCAAACACCATGTCGTTTTTGTTTCGATTGGGATAAGCTTTTCACACATCGTCATTATTTTATGTTCTTTCTAAAGATGAATGTTTTACATACATCGTCACTTGTCCTATCTCAGGGACTGAACGTCTTACATACATCGTCACTTGTCCTATCTAAGGGACTTAACGTCTTACATACATCGTCACTTGTCCTATCTAAGGGACTGAATGTCTTACATACATCGCCACTTGTTCTGTCTGTTGGGGATCTGGCGGTGCTGATGCAATGCCATTTGTACTCTCTAAAGGGAATATTATTCACACACATCGTAAAATGTCCTGCCTGAAGGTAATTTATTTTTTCCATAAGTTGTCAGTTATCCTGTCGGAAAAAATTTGCAATTTTCACATGCACTGTCAATGTCCTGTCTTTGGGGCTATTTGAATGTTTCCAAAAATACGTCGTCACTTGTCATGTTTGAGGAGGGTTTTTTTTTTGTTTTGTTTTTTTTTATCATACAGCGTCACTTGTCATGTTTGAGGGGTTCTTTTCATCATACAGCGTCACTTGTCATGTTTGAGGGGTTCTTTTCATCATACAGCGTCACTTGTCATGTTTGAGGAGTTTTTTTTTTTTTTTTATCATACAGCGTCACTTGTCATGTTTGAGGGGTTCTTTTCATCATACAGCGTCACTTGTCTGAAGGAATCACAATCATACATCGGGGTGACTTTTACAACCATACATCTTCATTGGTTCAGAGAAGAATTTGACTGTTTTACACTTGCCGTGTTAGGTGGGAGTTTGAACATCTTATGTGCTTCGCCATTTGTCTTATCGGAGGTGAATTTTCAATGTTACACACATCGTTATTTGTACTGTCCGAGTGGAGCTTCGACTGTTTCACATACGTCGTCATTTACCCTGAGGAGAATTTGACTGCTTCACAGACGAGGTCGTTTCTGTTATTTCTGCGGGAGTCTAAATGTTTCGCACACACAGTCATTGTTTTGTCTCTGGGGCTTTTTGGATTTTTACATATATCATCATTCGTACTAGCAAGAATTTGTCCTATCTGAGAAGAATTTGTCCCATCTGAAGAGAATATTAACATGTATCATCACTAATCCTAGTCGGAGGGGGATTCGGAATTCTCACACCCAACGTAACCAGTCCATATTATGTAAAAAAAAAAAAAAAAAAAAAAAAAAAAAATCGATTGTTGTATACACATACACCGGCAAGTCACACAGGAACATAAAAACAAACAAGCAAACAAAAACCCACCCCAAAACACGAACACCCGGAACCTTTTATGTTCAACACATTGGCAAGTCACCCAACTGTCTTTGTGGAGAGGAGGAGGTGGTGAACGACGGAACAAACCAACGAACAAGTAAACAAACAAAAAACAAAGCCGTATCAAGCTTGCAATCAGTCCATGGTGGTTATTGTGATTATTCGTGTCCCCGGTCGTCAGTCTGCAAGCAAGCACCACCACCACCACCACCACCACCACCGTCCCACGAACGTTGGTAAAGCGGGGCCAAAAGGAAAGGACAGCAACCCAGCCGCTCCCAACTCAAAAGTGTCTGCAAGCCAGTCTTTCAGTTCAAACCGTTACATGCCGCCTTTTAGTTCAAGCCAGTCGTTTACTTCAAGCCGTTACACGGACAGCGCCACATAGCTGTTGTACTGGCGGATGTTGCGCTTCAGGTAGTCAGAGCAGGGCCCCAGCACGCGCTCGAAGCGGCCCCGGTCCAGCTTGACGCACTTGAGGGTCCCCCGGGCCACCACCGTGGCCGCCCGCGGCCTGTCCAGCAGCAGGGCGATCTCACCTGCAACAGGTGGCGGTACACACATATAGGGTTCACAAAAAACTTAAGGACCACTTGGGAGCTTGCGCAGTGTTTCTAGGTTTCGATTTCTCAGGGTGGGCAAATAGCATTTAATGTTGTTTCATCTAAACACCATTGTTTCCAATTCCTAAGACTGCTTACTCTTAGTCGAAATATCACTAAACTACCTGTAAGTCATTTATTTGTTATGAATATCAAGTATCTCTAAGCTTGGAAAACGTGTTTAAATGAATGTAACCATTTACACTTATCATTATTCTCTATTTCTGAATGCCAGTTTTGTATGCAACATGAAATGGGTCGATTCATTTTTTTAATCCACAATAAAGGCATATTCGTATCCCACGACACTACCAAGCCATACTATGTCAATTCCATTTCGACATAACATGTGCCTGACATCCAGTTTGTATGACCCGACTAATGCTCCATTTGAAGTATTTCATAAACCTGTCTGCACAGTCTTGACATGGGCTGCCTGAGAAGCTTCGACCAGTATCTAATACATTTCAGTGATGCCCCAATGCATGGAGGATATCTCAATGTACTAGTTTATTCGAAGCATGCAGAGGATCGCTCAGAAATCTTTTAATTGCAAATGTGTGCACTGAATTAATTTCTTTGAATTTGTCTTCTAGTGCCCGGGCTTCATTTGTATTTGTTAATACTGGTTCAATCTGTACAGGCATCAGGTAAAGCAGTAGTAATACTCAGTTTCGTTGTGAAATACACCCCTGAATATCTGTATGAATTATTTACCTTCACTTCATCATTTCCAAAATACCACCTTTCTCGTACAGACAAGCAACCACCCTTTCTGAAAACCATTACATTGCAATCGTCTTACAGGCATTAACAGACAAGTTGCTAAGAGCGGACCGGGAAAGACGGGTCGTCTTTTCACCGTTGGCCGCGCGAAATGTGGCCAAGCAGAGCAAACCGATAGGCCTAGTTTGCATCAGATTGACATGGTACAGTATATGACACCAAACGATCAATTTTTCGTTTTAGACCACCGAGTTGATTCTGGAGCCCAATGACTATCACTTCACCTTCACCTATCCCGTAGTCTTGTGGACCGTTGGGGCGCCACAGGTGATCTGGCAACCAGCATCCTGCAGAGAAAAGAAAGAAGCCAGAAGGCATGAATGACCCCACAACGCATTTGCCCCATCACCTACCAAAGTAGTCGGACGGGCGGAGGCATCCCACCTCCACCGGCTTGTCGCTGCCATCCTTTGTCTGAAGCACCACTGCCGACCCCTATCAAACACACACACACACACACACACATACACACACGCACACACACACACGCACGCACACACTCACGCACACACACACCTCA
>NC_134893.1:31037100-31047100 GCF_041734735.1 Babylonia areolata | reverse complement strand
TGCCACAGGTGATAAACTAACTAGTTTCGGATAATGCCATAGGTAGTAAAGTAACTAGTTTCGGATAATGCCATAGGTGATAAGCTAACTAGTTTCACGTATCAACGTCTTCCCGAATTAATAAATTTTCATCGCCATCAAAAATACAACCCAGAATTGTGGTCACGCAAAACCGGATTAAACCATTCTAGCAACATGACTGTGATTTCGTTTGAAAACAAAATACTTATCAAAAACAACATATTACCCTACTAACGTTAAGTCAAGCGCATTGGTTTTATCGGGTTGCCTTTAAACCCCAGTCTCACTCTTCTCTTGGCCTCCTTTTATAACATAAAAAACAACAATAAACAAGAGAGGCAAGGCCTTCAAGACTCACTTGTGATAAATTAAGTCCCCTAGCATTAATTACAAGTAATTTCCCTTTTTTACTATCTGCACCAAAACGTTTGCAAAATAAATGAAAATTCCATGCTTAGCAAAAGAAGTTCCTGTTTGAACAAAAAATGATAATAATGACTCCTCTTGTTGTTGTGTCAGAATAGGAGGTCAAAGTGCCAAGTTTAGAGAATACAAAAAAATATAAATATAACAGTAAATGCAGTTTGCATATAATTAGGCTTCTTTTTTATATTTTTTGTGCCCATCCCATAGGTGCAATATTGTTTTAAACAAGATGACTGGAAAGAACTGAATGTTTCCTATTTTTATGCCAAATTTGGTGTCAACTGACAAAGTATTTGCAGAGAAAATGTCAATGTTAAAGTTTACCACGGACACACAGACACACGGACACACACACACACACACAACCGAACACCGGGTTAAAACATAGACTCACTTTGTTTACACAAGTGAGTCAAAAATGACATAACCTTTGAAAATCAAATATCACTTACCTCTCTGATGCGAGAAGCCATTGCAGAGTTCAGAAAAAAGGAAAACGCCTTCACGCTAACGCCGCGAGAAGACAAATGCTGCTTCCCTTCTTCCTGTTCTTGTGGACAGTGTAGGGAACTTGGACTGACCCAGACACGAACTTAGTTCTCTTCCCGACGATTCCAACCTGACGATGACGGTATTAATCAAAACTACGCGCGTTTAAAGCTCTTCCGACACACTGCGAAGCGCACCTTTCAGTTTGGGCACGGGGGTGGTTTATATAGCGCGTGGCAGGGATGATAATGACGATGCCGCAATGACGACGGCCGCTGCCTGTGAATATTAAGCAGGCCAGGCAGAAAGAAGACAGGCAAGACAGACAGGCTGCGAACCGCCCAGCTGGCCAGTCCAAGACATCCCTGTGGTTCCTACAAGAGGTGTAGGTGTACATTATCTCTGTGTGGGCTGTCATCCCCTTTTCGCCTATTTCCCGATTTGCCTATTACCAAACTGGTGACCCCGATTCGCCTATTCCCAGCATATTTAAATACTCAGTTGCTTTGTCTGTCTGTGTGCTTGTGTGTTTCTGCTTGTCTCTTCCTCTGTGTGTGTGTGTGTGTGTGTGTGTGTGTGTGTGTGTGTGTGTGTGTGTGTGTGCGCGCTCGCGCGTATATGCGTGCTTGCCTGCGTGTGTGTAAGTGTGTGTTTGTGTGCGTACGCATGTGTGTGTAAGTGTGTATGCGCGCGCGTGAGTGTGCATGTGTGTTAAAAACACCACCCCTAAACACTCACTTTCTTCATTGGATTCTCTGTGTGTGTGTGTGTGTGTGTGTGTGTGTGTGTGTGTGTGTGTGTGTGTGTGTGTGTGTGTGTGTGTGTGTGTGTGTGTGTGTGTGTGTGTGAAGGAGAGGGGTGAAGTTCATGGGTGGTGAAGTCCTGGCTGCCATTTAGGGAGAATTTCCTGGTTGTCTAAAAAAAAGGGGGAAGTCCTGACTCTTCTTTTTGTCGACACTCAGCATCGCTTTAAATTTTTTTTTTTTAGAACCACAGCCTCCAGCCTTGTATTGTGTATTGTATTGTACTGTTACTCTTTGTCGCAACTTATTCTTTGTGTGAAATTCGAGCTGCACCCCTCACGTCGCCACGGTGAAACGCCATTTCTGCCTTCAAGTGTATTCGTTTTCTTATCAGTTCATGGAATCTTCTACGGAATTTTGCCCGGGACAACCCTTTAGTTACCGTGGATTCTTTTACGTGCGCTAAGTACATGTTACGCACAGGGCGTCGGTTTATCCTCTCATGCGAAGGACAAGCACCCAGCCCGCCACCACTCAAGGTTCTAGTGGAGGGGGAGAAAATACTGGCGAATGTGTCGGGAGGATTCGAACCCGTGCGTTCAAGGCGGACGCGTTACCCGGCACTAGGCCACCACATTCCACTTGCGCATGTTAACGATGCAAAGTCTCTGACTGGCTTCTCGGGATCGAACCAGTCACACAATGGCTGCAGTTGCTGCAAAGCAATGATAGCGCTAACAAAACAGTTACAAACACTCAAAAAGCAAACAAACAAACAACACAAACAATCAGCAGATAGACAGACAGACAGACAGAGAACTGTAAAGACTGGAAAGAGTATGGAAAGAGACCGAGACACAGTGACCGAGAGAGAGAATTGAATAAATTTTATTTTCTGAGGGTAATAGAGTAAGCAATACAATGCTTATATATATATCCAGCCCTCGATGGGGAAACAGTCAAATAAAACAAAGGTGGGTGGAGGGGTCATTATATCAATACAGCATGCAGAGAGAGAGAGAAAGAGAGACAGACAGACAGACAGAGACAGAGAGACAGAAACAGCGACAGACACAGAGAAATCATGCCTTGGCTATAATAACTGCGAAGGCAACACATGCAGGTGCCCTAACTGTGCAGTCAGGGTGAAGATACATCGAACCGCCTTTTGTTGCCGCAATGTCAGACAGACACCGGAAATGGGGTGGTCACGGGAGACCACTCTGTGGAACGCAGGCAAAGGTCACGTGCTGGTGACTCATTTCCTTCCCCATTCGCTCACACCATGGATTTCTCTCGGTTTTTCCCTGCCCTCCTCACCCCCCTTCCCCCGACGACCACCCTTTCCTTCTTCTTACTTTGGTTTGGCAGTATTTGGCGAATGCAGACAGTGTGCCTTGACGGGGTTTGCTCCGAGAAGTCATTAAAGTTTCTGTGGCAGGGAGTAGCTATCTACGGAAATAAGCTCTGCTTAAACGTAAAAGAAAGTAAGGGTGGTGGGGTGGGGTGGTGGTGACTGAAGGCATGGGGAGAGGGAGAGGGAGAGTGTGTGTGTGTGTGTGAGTGTGTGTGTGTGTGTGTGTGTGTGTGTGTGTGTGTGTGAGAGAGAGAGAGAGAGAGAGAGAGAGAGAGAGAGAGAGAGAACAACGTGTTAGAGAACCGCATAGACATATAGATCCGCGCGCACGCTAATACAGATTCACGCGCACGTTCATACACACACACACACACACACACACACACACACGGACACAGACAGACAGACAGACAGACTGACAGACACACACACATACACACACACACACAGAACTGTAAAGACTGGAACTGCTGGAACCGCTCTAAGAAAAAAAACTTTTAAGTTTCGCCCTTAGGGCTTCATTACGAGAGTATGGAAAGAGAGAGAGAGAGAGAGAGAGAGAGAGAGAGAGAGAGACAGACAGACAGACAGACAGACAGACAGAGAGACAGAGAGGGAGATAGGGAGAGGGAGAGAGGGAGACAGAGAGACAGAGACAGAGACAGCGACACACAGAGAGGGAGATAGGGAAAGGGAGAGAGGGAGACAGAGAGACAGAGACAGCGACACACTCACACAGAGAGAGACAGAGAGATAGAGACAGAGACAGATACAAGACGGAAAAAAAACAACTAAATCCAGGCCCTGATGTCTTGGTTTGCCAAAAAAGAAGGGAAAGAATCGCCAAAAACCTGTCCACGATGACTTCGTCTTCCATTCGGAAAAGTGGGGAGAGAGGAGAGCGCTAAATCCTCGTGGCTTTCAGTCATCATTTCTATGCACGCACACCGGGACACACACACACACACACACACACACACACACACACACACACACACACACCACCACCACCACCACCACCACCAGACCACACACACACACACACACACACACACACACACACACACACACATGGATACAAATCGCCAGAAATAAGAGGTAGTTTACAGAATGATACGGAATCAAATTTCCTTAAAACCTAAATGTTTCAGACAAGAAAAGTGATGAAATCTGGAGTGGAAAACAGATAAATGAGGCAGATGAGGAGGGGTTGGGGGTAGTGCACGCGAAGTCATACAAATGCACGAGCAAAAACGTACGCGCAATACACGCAGGCTCAGACAGACAGAAAAACAGACACACGCACACACACACACACACACACACACACACACACACACACACACACACACACACCTATGCGCGTAAGCGGTTAATAAGTAAATGAATGTGGAATAGAAAAAATAGAAACGTTTTAATTTTGAAAATTTCTGTTTCAGTTATTGAAACAACAAGCAATAAAACAGAAAACAGGACGTGCACACACACACACACACACACACACACACACACACACACACACACACACACACACACACACACACACACACACACACACACACACACACTTACTTTCAAGCATCGCACAAACAACAAAATCAGATGACAATAACAACAACAACCAAACACGTAAATCAAATATATAACAGAACAAAACAAAAACAACAAACAACAGGAAAACTGACTCGAAACTTTGAACAAGAAAGGAAAAAAAAGTTATAAATGGGCCTCTCCTGACTTCAAACATGCAAACGTTTCTTTAATCTTATTTGGAAATTCGACAAGCACGCACGCACGCACACACACACACGCACACAGACACAAAGATACGCACAAACACTTCACACGCACGAAATCCACAGATCAAAAGGCTACGTAAGCAAATACTGTTAACACACACGCAGACACACGACATCACGTAATCTCTCTCTCTCTCTCTCACAAGCTCACACACACACACACACACACACACACACACACACACATATATAGAGACAAAGACATCACACACACACACACACACACACACACACACACACACACACACACACAAACAAAAAAGACAGAAAACAAACGAGTGAGACCAAAGGCACAAAACTGAAGAACAAACGACCACCCTCCCTGGGGCTTCCCATCCGTTGGAAGGGAGATGACGGGGGCCGGGGGTGGGGTGGGGATGGAGGTCGGGGGGCGGAAGGGAGGGGGGATAGGAGTGGGGGGTGCGGAACCACATCCCTTTCCCCCCACCCCAAGAGCATCATTACCTGGAGTGATGGCCTAGAGGTAACGCGTCCGCCTAGGAAGCGAGAGAATCTGAGCGCGCTGGTTAGACTCACGGCTCAGCAGCCGATATTTTCTCCCCCTCCACTAGACCTTGAGTGGTGGTCTGGACGCTAGTCATTCGGATGAGACGATAAACCGAAGTCCTGTGTAAAGCTTGCACTTAGTGCACGTAAAAGAACCCACGGCAACAAAAGGGCTGTTCCTGGCAAACTCCTGTAGAAAAATCCACTTCGATAGGAAAAACAAATTGAACTGCAAGCAGGGGGGTGGGGGGGGGGGGGGGAGCGCGCTCTCAGTGTAGCGACGCGCTCTCCCTGGGGAGAGCAGCCCGAATTTCACACAGAGAAATCTGTTGTGACAAAAACAGAAATACAAATACAAATATACCTGGAAGACGACAGTGGAGGAGGAGGAGGAGGAGGAAGAGGAGCAGGAAGAGGAGGTGAAGGAGGCTGAGCAGCTGAGAGCAGGGGACAGGAAACTACAGAAAGGGGAAAAAGAAAAAAAAAAGAAAGAGGAGGCACAACGTAAGGGAAGGGGGAGGGGGGGTTGGGGAGTGAGGGGGGGGGGGATAGGCTGGAAAGAAAATCAAAAGAAGAGACAGGGGAGGAAACAAAATGGACATCCTGTGAACATCTCGGTGCAGAAAGAATAAGAAAAGAAAAGCACGGGCGAAGGGAGTAAAGGTTTCGGGGTTGGGGTGGGGGTGAGGGAGGGAGGGAGGAAGATGCGAAAAAGAAAGGGAGGGTGGGGGAGATATTGAAAAGGAAGGGAGGGTGGGGGAAGACGTAAAAAAAGAAAGGGAGGAAGGAAGGAGGGGAGGGAGAGAGGGTGGGGGGAAGATGTGTAAAAGAAAGGGAGGGAGGAGGGAGAGAGGGGGAAGATGTGAAAAAGAAAGAAAGAAAGGAAGGAAGGAAGGGAGGGAGGGTGGGGGAAGATGTGAAAACGAAAGGAAGGAAGGAAGGAAGGGAGGGAGGGTGAGGGAAGATGTGAAAACGAAAGGAAGGAAGGGAGGGAGGGTGGGTGGGGGAAGATGTGAAAACGAAAGGAAGGAAGGAAGGAAGGAAGAAAGGAAGGGAGGGAGGGTGGGGGAAGATGTGAAAACGAAAGGAAGGAAGGAAGGAAGGAAGGAAGGAAGGGAGGGAGGGAGGGTGGGGGAAGATGTGAAAACGAAAGGAAGGAAGGAAGGAAGGAAGGAAGGGAGGGAGGGAGGGTGGGGGAAGATGTGAAAACGAAAGAAATGGAGGGAGGGAGGGAGGGTGGGGGAAGATGGGAAAACGAAAGAAAGGAAGGAAGTAAGGGAGGGAGGGAGGGAGGGAGGATGGGGGAAGATGTGAAAACGAAAGAAAGGAAGGAAGGAAGGAAGGGAGGGAGGGAGGGAGGGGGAAGATGTGAAAAAGAAATAAAGGAAGGAAGGAAGGAAGGAAGGGAGGAAGGGAGGGAGGGAGGGAGGGAGGGAGGGTGGGGGAAGATGTGAAAAAGAAAGAAAGGAAGGAAGGAAGGAAGGGAGGGAGGGAGGGTGGGGGAAGATGTGAAAACGAAAGAAAGGAAGGAAGGAAGGAAGGAAGGGAGGGAGGGAGGGGGAAGATGTGAAAAAGAAAGAAAGGAAGGAAGGAAGGAAGGGAGGGAGGGAGGGAGGGTGGGGGAAGATGTGAAAACGAAAGGGAGGGAGGGAGGGAGGGAGGGTGGGGGAAGATGTGAAAAAGAAAGAAAGGAAGGAAGGAAGGAAGGAAGGGAGGGAGGGAGGGTGGGGGAAGATGTGAAAAAGAAAGAAAGAAAAGAAAGAAAGGAAGGAAGGAAGGAAGGGAGGGTGGGGGAAGATGTGAAAACGAAAGAAAGGAAGGAAGGAAGGAAGGAAGGAAGGAAGGAAGGAAGGGAGGGTGGGGGAAGATGTGAAAACGAAAGAAAGGAAGGAAGGAAGGAAGGGAGGGAGGGTGGGGGAAGATGTGAAAACGAAAGAAAGGAAGGAAGTAAGGGAGGGAGGGAGGGTGGGGGAAGATGTGAAAACGAAAGAAAGGAAGGAAGGAAGGGAAGGAGGGAGGGAGGGTGGGGGAAGATGTGAAAACGAAAGAAAGAAAGAAAGGAAGGAAGGAAGGAAGGGAGGGGAGCGTGGGGGAAGATGTGAAAACGAAAGAAAGGAAGGAAGGAAGGAAGGGAGGGAGGGAGGGTGGGGGAAGATGTAAAAACGAAAGAAAGAAAGGAAGGAAGGAAGGAAGGGAGGGAATGTTGGGGGAAGATGTGAAAACGAAAGAAAGAGAAGGAAGGAAGGAAGGAAGGAAGGAGGGAGGAGGGAGGGATGGAGGGTGGGGGTAGATGTGAAAACGAAAGAAAGAAAGGAAGGAAGGAAGGAAGGGAGGGAGGGTGGGGGAAGATGTGAAAACGAAAGAAAGGAAGGAAGGAAGGAAGGAAGGAAGGAAGGAAGGGAGGGAGGGTGGGGGAAGATGTGAAAACGAAAGAAAGGAAGGAAGGAAGGAAGGAAGGAAGGAAGGGAGGCAGGGAGGGTGGGGGGAAGGGAGGGGGGTGGAGGAAAGATCAACCTCATGGCTGCTGAATGGTGGTGAAATGGAATCAGTGTAGCGTGAACTTGAAGAGCAGCTAGTGCACCATATACACTTTTTCATCTTCTTCGTCATCTTCGTTCATGGGCTGAGACTCCCATCTTTCACTCGCACATACGAATGGACTTCAGTTTTACGTGCATGACCCTTTTCACCCCCACCTTGTAGGCAGCCATACTCCGTTTTCGTCAGTATCGGTCAAGAGGTAAAAGCACGGTGCTGTATAGAAAAATATCGCTCATACCTATATCTGTCATACCATGTTCAGAAGAAATTGTTGTTGTTGTTATCCTGCTACATCCCACTGATCGATGATCAACATTCCACAACACTTCCGACAGGTACTTGTTTAAAATGTTTTGTTTCAGGTCATTAGTAGAATCAAAGTATCAAAAGCGATCAAACTGGACAACTCACATTATAATCATAGCATGTGGTAACCTAGATTCTGCAGATGAAAAACGTACCAATAAATAAATTAAAAAAAAGAAGAAGAAAAAGAAAGAAGAAGAAAAATGGAGATGACAGAAATTGTGCAGCTAAGCATTATCTTTTCCTCCCTGCCAAAATGGCTGTGTGCTGTCTTGTCCAACAAGACCGAGAAATAACCAGTCCGTTTCCGGACAAAGGAAGCGTTGTTCTCATTCCTCTTCCCCTCTTCTTCTTCTTCATCTTCTTCTTCATCGTCATCATCAACATGATAATCACAATCATCATGATAATCACTATCACCGTCACCATCGTCATCATCACCATCACAATCACCATCACCATCATCATGGTCATCAATCATCATCATCACTATCACCATCATCATCACCACCATCATCACCATCACCAACATTGTCATTATCATCATTACCATCACCACCATCATCACCGTCACCAACATTGTCATTATCATCATCATCACCACCACCATCATCACCACCACCACTACCACCATCATCACCGTTATCACCCTCACCATCGTCATCTTCACTTGTTATCGTGGGTGACACCCCCCACCTCCACTCAATGAAATAGTGGGCTGTCAGTTGTATTCTGGGTTTTACCACCTCCACTACACCACCTACACCCCCGCCATGTAGGCAACCACGCGCGTGTGCGTGCGTATGTATGTATGTGTGTGCATGTGTGTGTGCATGTGTGTGTGTGTGTGTGTGTGTGTGTGTGTGCGCGCGCGCGGGCGCCCCCATTCCACGCTGAATAATCAATGAGATATTCATTTCATTCACTGTGCAACCCTCCAGTGAATACAGAATTCGCTCTCTACGTGGCATGAAAATGCACACCTCTCTCTGTGCTTGACACAGTATGTTATCTTTACTTGTTTATTCACCTCCTTGTTTGATGGTGTTTTGCTTTCATCATCTTTATTGGGATTATCACTCTGATGATGATTATCATGGCTATTCTTGTTGTTATAAAAACAGGCTTGAAAACTGTGAACTTCCTAACATCTTTGTGTCTTTGAGTAATAAAGTTCTGAGTTTTTAGTCCTCTCTCTCTCTCTCTCTCTCTCTCTCTCTCTCTCTCTCTCTCTCTCTCCCACTCCCCTCTTTCCCTCTCTTTGTGCAGTGTAGTGCAGACCCTGTTTCAGGGCGGGGACTGGATTGAAAAAAAAAAAAAGCACGCCAGTGCTTACCTATTATCCTCGAAAATAAAGAATTTGTCTTGTCTCTCCATCCCGTTCCCTCTCCCTACTCCTGTCTCTCCATCCCATCTCTCCCTCTCATTCTTTTTCTTCCTCCTTTCTCTATTTCCCTCTGCCCCCCCCCCCCCCCACTCTCTCCTTCCCATTCTCTTTCTCACATCACCTCTATCTCTACCCCCGCCCACTACCCCTGTCTCTCCATCGAGAGAACACAAGCCCTTGAGCCACTGATCTTTCTGGAAAAACAAACAAACAAACAAACAAACAAAAAACACAAAAAACATCCCATGTTATCCGTCCTCTGCCATTAATTTTCCATGTAAGGTCGCTCTGTGTGTGTGTATGTGTGTGTGTGTGTGTGTGTGTGTGTGTGTGTGTGCGTGCGTGCGTGCGCGCGTGCGTGCGTGCATGCGTGTGTGTGTGTGTGTGTGTGTGTGTGTGTGTGTGTGTGTGTGTGTGTGTGTGT
>NC_134893.1:31019600-31029600 GCF_041734735.1 Babylonia areolata | reverse complement strand
GAGGGGGAGGAGGAGGAAGAAGAAGAGGAAAAGGAGGAGGAGGAGAAAGAAGAGGAGAAGGAGGAGGAAGAGGAGAAGGAGGAGGGGGAGGCGGAATAGAAGGTGGAAGAGAAGGAGTAGGAGAAGTAGGAGGAGAAGGAGGAGGAGGGGAGAAGGAGAAGGTGGAGGAAGAGGAGAAGGAGGAAGAGGATGGGGAGAAGAAGGAGAAGGTGGAGGAAGAGAAGGAGGAGGAGAAGGTGGAGGAAGAGGAGAAAGAGGAGTAGATGTAGGAGGGGGAGAAGGAGGGGGAGGAGGAGGAAGAAGAGGAGAAGGAGGAGGAGAAGGAGGAGGAGGATGAAGAAGAGGAGGAGGAGGAGAAAGAAGAGGAGAAGGAGGAGGAAGAGGAGAAGGAGGAGGGGGAGGCGGAATAGAAGGAGGAAGAGAAGGAGTAGGAGAAGTAGGAGGAGAAGGAGGAGGAGGGAGAAGATTCAAGATTCAAGATTCAAAAACTTTATTACTCAAGGATAAAGATTTTAGGCATCGCCCAGTCTTCCAATCTGTCCTTGTGACAACAATAACAATAACAACATTAACGATAACGACAAAAAAAAAAAAAAAAAAAAAAATTGTTAACACTGTTACATCCACTGCTACTAGAACGAAGAATGATCACCACCATCATCATTAACATCGTAAAAAGTAATAAAACGAACGCATTCATACATTCATATCCATACACATGCACACACTCTCTCCACCCAACACACACACACACACACACACACACACACACACACACACACACACACACACACACACACACACACATATATATATATATATATATATATATATATATATATATATATATATATATATATATATATATATATATATATATACTTATGCACATACAGAGACATGACCGAGGTGAGAAACATATAGCGGACATAAGGAAAATAGAGACGCACAACTTTACCATTGCACATATACAAAAGTGGTTAATTTGCTGATGCAGATGTTACAGGTAATAACATCCAATTTACAGGCGAACAAGTAAGAACAAAGCACAAAGGTAAAATAAAATAAATTCACTGCATGTAGGTATAGATACAAACTTCACGGAAAAAAGCATGATTTTTGTATTTTTTAGTTGGTTATCTAAATTAAAAAAAAAAAAGAAGAGAAAAAAAAAGAAAAAAGAAAAAAAAGCAAGCTTTGTGGGCCTATTGTTTGTGGAGCAGAAGTTCTCGTATGTTTGATTTGAAGGAACGTAATGAATCGCACGCCTTAATGAACGAAGGAAGAGAGTTCCAAGCAGATGGTCCAAAAAATGCAAAGCTAGATTTGTACAAATCGATGCGCACACGAGGCAGAATATAATTAGCTGAATCGTAACGCTCTGATGCCCGTTGAACAAGGTCACTGAGGTATGGTGGTGACATGTTTTTGTGTACTTTGAACATGAGGACCATTTTATTGTAGTCGAATTGCTTGTATAGTGGTAATATTTCCAGTTTTGTTAATTTTTCATCTGTTGATAGGGAGTGGTCTGGTAAAATAAGTTTAGCTGCTCGTCTGTGCAATGAGTTAACTTTTTTTAGCTGGTTGTGACTGGCATTGCTCCAGACTGTAGATGCATAATTGACATGAGAGAGACAGTGTGCCCCGAAGAATAATTTTCTGGTTTGAGTATCGACGTAATATCTAAGTTTATTGAGTAAGAACAAATTGCGGGCTAATTGTTTGCATACATGGCTGATATGAGCTTGCCAGTTCAGTTCTTTATCAATAATTACCCCTAGAACGCGGTGCTCACAAACTTGTTCAATTGAGTTCTTGTTTACCTCGAGCTCTAAAATGAGAGGTTTACGTTGGTGTTTCTGTCTGGATGTCAATGCCATACTTTTTGTTTTGTGTGGGTTAAGTTCCATGTGGTTTTGATAACACCAGTCTGAGATGTCATTTATTCCCTGTTGTAGAGATGATTCTACAAGATCAATGTCAGTGTCACTACAATGAAGGGAACTGTCATCAGCGAACATATCGCAGATGACATTGCTAGGTGATATATGCATCGGCAGGTCGTTAATATAGATGCAAAAGAGTAGGGGTCCAAGAACAGAGCCTTGCGGAACACCACGATCTACATGACCTTCAGAAGAATACGAGCCGTCTAAGTAAACACGCTGTGTTCTGTTTTCCAGGTAAGACTGGAAGAAGGAAACAGTTGCCTTGTTTTGAGTATACTCAGTCAGTTTTTTTATCAGTATTCTGTGATCAACAAGATCGAAAGCCTTCTTTAAATCTAGAAAAACTGTTCCAGTGATCTTGTTTTGGTTGACTGCAGATAACCACGTATCACAAAGCCGGGTTAATGCTGTGTGACAGGAGTGATAACGCCGAAAGCCGGACTGAAGGGGATGAAAAAGGTTATTTTGCTCCATATGTTTCATAAGGTGCTTGTGGACGTGCTTTTCGAGAGGCTTTGACACTACTGATAGTAGGGATATCGGTCTTAAGTTGTTGAGATCTGTGATATCGTTTGACTTTGGCAGTGGAATTACTTTTGCTGATTTTAGCGCAGATGGAACGTTGTTCTGTTCGATGCACAAGTTGTAAATGTATGTAAGGGAGTCTACTATGTAGGGTAGAGCAAGCTTGAGAACAGATGCATTTAAATTGTCTGGACCCATTGCTTTCGTATTCTTTAGATTTGAGATTAAGGAACCAACTTCATGAACAGCAAGTGGAGGGATAGCGAATGAGGTACTGGATTTAAGACGCTCTTGACAAAATGTTTGTAGCGACGGAGGAGTAATGTAACATTCTGAAGGAAGGTAGTTTGCAAATGTTTGTGCTGATTTAGCTATGTTTAAAAAATGGTCGTTGAGAGTATCCGTTGTCCACACAGTGGCGACAGCATTTGTCTTCTTTTTATGCTTATCGGTAATTTCATTAACAGCACGCCATAATGTTGCCGTGTCTCTGTTATTGCTGATAAGTTTTTCAAAATGATCTGACTTTGTTTGTTTAACTAAATCTTTCACTTTATTTCTTTGCTTTTTGTATTCAGTCTCTTTCCCAGCAGCATTTAACGCATCTCTAAGTGCCATCGCTTTGATAAGATCTTGCGTCAACCAGTTCGGAAGTGTTTTGTGTTTCACTCTCCTTGCCCGAAGAGGAGCATGTCTGTCAACAACTGCAAGAAAGGTTTCATACCATACTGTTAATGCTTGCGCTGGATCCACAGTCATGAATACTTTTTGGAACGGTGCCAAGCTCAAATCAAGAAAGAATGCAGCGGAACTGAAATTTTTGAAAGAGCGGTATTGGATCGTTGTGTGACCCTTGTTTTGTTTCCGAGGAAGTTTACAAGACCATGTACAGAGAACGGGGCAATGATCACTGATGCTTTTGTTGGACACTGTGATATCGCATACCAGCTCTTTGTTATTTGTGTAAATATGGTCGAGTAGTGTGAATGACGTTTTCGTGATTCTGGTTGCATTGTGAATGAGTTGATGCAATCCAAAGAGAGTAGTAGTTGATTCCCATGCAGGTTGTGGTTTGAATAGATTAATGTTGAAATCTCCTAGCAGAATGACATTTTGTTTATGTTTATAAACATTGTCCATCATTTGTACAAAGTCATCATACCAAGGAAACTTAGCTGAAGGATTTCTATATAGAAATCCTACGAGAAGAGGGGTGGACTTGGAAGGTTTGACCTGTAACCACATGCATTCCACATTGTTGGTTTCCAAGTCATGTCGTCTCTTTGTAAAGCGTGAAATATTTTGATGAATATATACTCCTAGTCCTGTTTCACCAGAGTGATTTGCATCACGTCGTATGAAGTTATAGTTAGGTATGGATAAGGCCTCGTCTGTGAAACGGGAATCAAGGCGCGTTTCGCTGAGCCCGAGTATATCAATAGGAGGAGAATCATTTAGTAGCATGCATATATCATGAAGCTTATTGTATAAATGATAAACATTCAAGTGACCAAGCCGTAACCCTTTATCATTCCTGATCCCATCAGACTGTTTCACAGTAGTTGCCATAGTATAATGGGCTGTAAGATGACAATATATAATCAGGAGTATTAACACAACGATATGTTTGAAAGAAAAACAAACTGTAAAAAAAAGAAAGTGGGGATGCTCGTTCAAAATGAGGGTAAGCTGAGCAAATGTCTGATTTTAGCTGTTGCCTGAGAGCAAAGAAAAACAAACAAGTAGTATAGCATATAACACACAGGAAATGTCAAATTAGTCAGTCAGTGTGTGTTCTATTTGCACTGGGCAGGTTGTGGCAGAAACTTCACACAGTGCCGCCAGCGCCGCTTAGTGAAGGCGAGAAGTTCGAAGATAAGAATCCGCAGAAACTGTTTTCCACACAGTGGCTGTGATCAAGACAGCATTGATGCACTTCGCAGAACAGCGTTCACCACAGTCAGGAAACAATACGAAAGTTAATAATCCGCAGAGAGAAACCTTGGGAGGACCACAGCACAGCACAGCTATTTGTAGAAGAACTAACAACACCAATTACTAGCCACAATATGTAGACACAAGCAGGATTACATCTGCAAAGTAATAATAATACTGAATAATAATAATGATAATAATAATAATAATAATAAAGAAAAGAAAAATTAATAGGAAACAGATAAAATCCGAACAGAAAAAAAAAAAAAATAAAATAAAAATAAAAATCAAGCACTGGAAACGCAACTGATACTATTTGAAGACACGAAGTTGTTCAGTGCTGGCACTAACACGGACAACAGAAGGTTCGGAGATGTTTAACGAAAACACCAATTCACGTCAGGGTTAACACGTTCAAAGTCACAGTTTTTCACTGAGTACCAATATCAATAACCAGCAGGACTAATAACCAATAGGACTGCCAACATAAGGGTTACACACACACACACACACACACACACACACACACACACACACACACACATATATATATATATATATATATATAAAGACAAGTGGACTAGTTATCAAGTGTCTTTGAAGCACACACACACACACACACACACACACACACAATTTTTTTTTCTGTGTAACAGATGTGTGCACTTGTATTTTATACTTTAGTACGATAGCGTAAAACAATATAGGTACACTTGATTTATTCACACACTGTTATTTTCAGAACTGAAAGAGATGCTGGGGAGGTGGATACATAAAACACGGCCAGTTATACCACGGAAAGGGTGGGCCACTTCTGAGAGGGTGTGGAGGATACAGCGGTGGTGGTGGTGGTTGTTGTGGTGGTGGTGGTGGAGCCACAGGTCCACACACAGAACCGTACTGCCCAGCAGGAACACATTGTTGTTGTTCCCTGACAGTACAGGCAGGAGGCGGCGGACAGTGGCGGGGCAGAAACCAGGGCACGGCGCGCTGCCTCCTTGCTGGCTGGGTGACGGGTTCAGCAGAGGAAGGGGGTGGTGGTGGGGCCAAGTGAGCATGCCGTGTGTCGTCACGCCTGATGGGCAGAGCAGGAGCGGGGGAGGAGGAGGATGGACTGAAAGTGTGGTGGGGAGAAATGGGGTGGGAGAGGGTATTATGTTGTGGTTGGGGAGATAAAGTTGTATGTGTTAGCCTGTGTTTTGGTAAATCTGGAAACTCCGTCTGGTTCATGGGGGGAGGGGAGGTTGTGTTGGTAACTCGTCGTTTGTTCATTGAATCATTGGGCACAAGGGCAGAATGTGTGGAGCGTGGTGGGTGGGGAGGGGTCGGCAGGAGGGGGGGCCGTTTTGAGGGGGGATGGTTCATCATAGGGTGAGGTGAAGTGGGATCTGGTCGAAGTTGGATTTTTGAAGGGTACAGATTTTCGACCATGCGCGCTGTACCTTTTTTGCTGGGAACATAGGCACTTGAATAGAGCGCCATTCTTGGCGCACCACTTTGAGTTGTGAAGGTGGCACAGTGGTCGACGTATGTCACCCCCATGTCTCTGCAGGCCTCATGGAGATGGTCGTTGCTGGGGCGGATGATGGCGTTCAGGGGACTCCGCCCCTTAGCAGGGATGATGGAGGAGGCCTGAACTGCTGCCCTGGGGAACACACGTTGGCACTGTGTGATGAGGGCTCCCCACTGCTGTCTGGAGATACTGGTTTCTGTTGTGGAAGATTCACAGCAATCAGCAATACCAACGTGAAACGTTGCCTGCTTCACGTTGGGGCAGGGGGTTTGCTCAGTGAGCCAGTGTGTCAGGCCAGAGACCGTTAGGTCTTGAGCACAGACTTTCTGGGGCTTACCACTGGGCGGGGTAGAGCGGCGCAGATCCACACTTCTTAGTGTTGAGTCGCCAAACAGGATTGTTGTTGTATCCTTGGCGACATAGACTTGGTGGAAAGGGTGTTTTGGGAGAGGGGTTTTGTTGTCAGCTGGTTGTACTGACCGGGGGCTGACACGTTGGCTGACACGTTGGCTTGGGGATTCACTGGTGTGGGATTCAGTTGTGGGTGATGTTGGGAGTGGAGAGGGTGGGGTAGAATTTTGTGGGGATGGGTTTGTGGAGTGGTCAGTGGGCGTCTGTGTAAGTCGTGTCCGTCTTGTGTTTGGAGCTTGGTGTTTGTTACTGGATGCACATGTTGGCTGTTTGCTTGAATTCATGTAGTGATTCTGTTTCGTGTTGAGTGCATCTATCTCAATGTTGAATGATTGTCTCAATTGTTGAAGTGAAGCTCGGAGAGCAGAGATTTCTGACTGAAGAGCTTGTGTAACTGTGTTGAAGTGTGACATGGGAACACAGTCACCATGACAACAGCTGTCATCTGTGGGTGTGTCTGAAGCATTGCTGGAGTCATGTGTACAGTTGGTGTCAGGTTCGTCACTTGTAACAGGCTGAGAGTCTTTTGTCATGGACGTGTTAGAGTCACCTGTTGTGGAAGTGTTGGAATCGTCTGTAGTTGTGGTGGAACATAGGTTGTCTGCTAGATGAATGTTTTGCTCGTCTGGTCCGATGTTGTCAGTGTTGGGGGTGTAGGGAGCATTGTCTTTTCCGTGAGAGGGGATGAAGGAAGTAGGTTTGGTGATGTGGATAACTGGAGAGGGTGAGGAACAATCCGCGTCTGGTGTTTCCACTGTCGGATGTGTTATGTCCTCCTCAGTTGTCATGGAGACGGGGGGATGAGTAGCTGGAGGGGGTGAAGAGTCTTCAGGCTGCATGGCTGGATCGCTGCGGCGTGGGGTGTTTCCGGTCTGTGTGGTGAGGGCGAGTGGCAGGGCTGGGTATACATACGATTCCTCAGCATCCAGCTGTGTGGTTGGCCTAACCGGCGCTGTGGCAGTGGTAACGTGCTGTTGGCTGGCCGCACACACTGATGCCGTGCTGTCCGCCTTTGGTAGAGGTGAAGGGTGACTGGCAGCCAGTGTGTGAACGATGGAGCGTAGCTTGTTGAATTCGCATTCCACCCACTCCCTGCACGCTCGGCCTTGCACCAGTATTTTGTTTGTTGTGTAGTATATATGTATTTTTAGCAATTTTCTGCTGGGCCGTGCTTTCAGTCTTAGTTCCAGAGTTGACTGGAAGAGACCTGGTGGCAATGTCAAGCAGTCAGCAGGCAACACTTTATCACACAACACATGGCTGCTTGTGTAGTCACTCCATGCACACAGGGACTCCTTCGGTGCAAAGGTTCCCACATAACGGCGGAATAAACAATAACGCCAACATGGTATATATTGTGAAGTGGTGTCGAATGTTTTTTGGATGGGGTCAAATGTGTCTGATATGTGTTCAAAGTGATGTTGTTCGTTGTTGTGTTTACCCTTAATCATGGATCGGGTGGTGACTGGACCCATGACGGCAACTGAACCCAGTTGCGGCAGTCGGCTGGTTACTGATCAGCCCATGTTGATGGCTGACGCTGAGCGTCTCTCGCGTACTTCACGATGTGCGCATTTTATCCACCAACATCGACAAAATAACAAAAATTACATTATAGAAAAACGGTCGAATATGATAGAAATTATGAAATTTATCGACATACCAGTTGATTGTCTTGATGTAGTTCATGAACACAATTATTTTTCACAGTCATCACACAGCACCACAACACACGTCCCCAGAGACAGACAGACAGAGAGAGAGAAGGAGAAGGAAGAGGAGAAGGAGGAAGAGGATGGGGAGAAGAAGGAGGAGAAGGTGGAGGAAGAGAAGGAGGAGGAGAAGGTAGAGGAAGAGGAGAAAGAGGAGTAGATGTAGGAGGAGGAGAAGGAGGTGAAGGAGGAGGAGAAGGAGGTGAAGGAGGAGAAGGAGGAGGAAGAGGCGGAGGAGGGAATGCCGTGGGAGAGGGTTCCACAGAACTGGAACGATGCTGCGAAAAACGGGGCGGAGAAGGGAGGGATGAAATCAACCACGACACGAGGGGGTGGCGAGGAGGGGGGCCGGCTGGGGAGGGGGTGGCTCTCTACTTCTGAAGGGGGCTGGCAGACTGAGTGTTCCACAAGTGTCACGCCACTCCCCCCCCCCTCCTCTCTTCCTTTCAATCCATTTTCAATTCCTTTCTATTGCGAGCGAACGTGCTTAGAAATCAGGGAACCATTTGCGCGAGCAGGAATGTTAAAGGCATCGATGGAATGATCATTTACAATGCGCTTATCCGAGCGCGTGAAAATACCTATTCAAATCGGTTTGTAAAAAAGATACGTACATATAGAAAGGATGTCATGAATACACTTACAATCAACCCTCGACACAGAATAGCGGTGAGAATCGAGACACGTGGACACAGATGGATGGATGGGCAAATAGACACACACCTACAACAGACACACAAACAGATATAATCGCTCGTAAAACACACATGTATATAGGTAATGAGCACTTCTCATGTCCTCACACGCCCCCCACCTCCACCCCCACGCCACCACCATCACCCGCACACATACTAACGCACTCACTCTCGTAACGACATTGAACGTTAAACGTAATCTCAGTAGCAATTGTGATTATTGCGATGCTAATTCATTCTATCACGGATGCGTCTGAACATTTTGTTTTCATGTTGGACAATTTCATATCCTGCAGGGCAGTCCTGCCCCACCTTCGACGCTCTGAGACGCCAGGCATGGCCCAGCCCGGGGGAGCTCCAGGAGAAACTGTGGAGACCTGGCGGGGTCCCTGCGACGGACCGCGGACTTCGCTGTCCTGACCGGACTGAAAATCTAGCGTGGCCAGGGAACGCGGAAGAAGAAGAAGAAGAAGAAGAAGAAGAAGAAGAAGAAGAAGATTGATTGATTGATTGATTGAATCTTTAATGGGTAAAGAATTAGGCACAGTAAAGGCCTTTTTACAATTCTGCCCATTTAACGACACAAAACATAAAAAATAAAGAACGGACGACACAAAACATAAAAATAAAGAAATAAACTGAAATAAAATAAAATAATAAGAACGACGAATAAGAATAGGAACTTGAATAGTCTATTAAAGGTAACAAAGCGATGAAAAACTGGAACAATTGGTACATTACATGTACATAGGTACACACACACACACACACACACACACACACACACACACACAAAATTATAAAACAAGCAACAAAGACATAGGTACACATTCACGCCCACACACTCAAACACACACAAACACACACACGCACTTACTGTTCACACATACACATACATTCAATTTTTCATTCATCATGGCATGGCAGCTAGAAGAAGAAGAAGGAGAAGAAGAAAACTTAATATAAAAAAATAAAGCTTAAAATGCCACACATTATCTCCCCAGCAAACAGTACGGAACAACAGCTATGCACAAGAAGTCCAAGATCTGATACCACCTTGGCAGTCTGGGTAGCAGCTTTCTTCCCTTCCAGCTTTCTTTTTCCGCATCACGCAGCAACCAGATTTGCAAACCGATCTTTTATCCTAGTTCACCCGATGACACTGACACTATCAATGACACTGACATACTTTATTGTCCATTAAGCATTAACGCCTCCAAGTTCAGCCAGTGAGAGAGAGAGAGAGGGGGAGGGAGA
>NC_134893.1:31002100-31007100 GCF_041734735.1 Babylonia areolata | reverse complement strand
ACAGAGAGAGACAGAGAGAGATGGACAGAGAGACAGACACACATAGTCATACTGACAGAGAGGCACAAAAAGAGAGACTGAGAAAAACAGACAAAGAGAGAGAGACAGACAGACAGACAGACAGACAGACAGACAGACAAAGACAGAGAGACAGAGACACACACACATACACAGAGGGGAGAGAGAGAGAGAGAGAGAGAGAGAGAGAGAGAGAGAGAGAGAGAGAGAGAGAGAGATGCATAGACAACTGGGAACACCATTACAATACCATGTCCTTTTACCAACCTGAAGTGCCGATTTTCGTCTGTCGGAACACGTCATCTTGAAAAACAGATTCGCTGTTGTCAGCAAACTTGGATACATCAATCCGAAGTTCAGTGATGAACCCCACAACTTAATCTAATAGTGCTGTAGTGCTCATTCATTCATCACTCACTCACACCACACTAAAGTGGATGGTCTCGCTCAAGATGAATATGACTTCTTTGACAAGCGCGTCGAATTTGCTCATGAAAGGTAACCTTTTTAAAAAAAATTTTTCCTGAAAGATTAACAATGATAATGATAATATTTATATAGCGCCGAATCTTGTGCAGAGACAAATCTAAGCGCCTTCACACCACTGAGTCATTTACACGCATGCATAACTTTAAAACTGAAGAAACTGAAGACAAAGAAGATGCAGGGGATGGAGGCTATCTTGTGAAGAGGTGTTTTTTTGTGTTTAAAAAAAAAATTAAGAAGTCTTAATTCATAAATAGAAAACAAGAGGTACTGATACAATCAGTCTGTGGCGAAAACACTATGAACTGTAATCTTGACCAGCAACGTCAATGTAACTGACGAATGCATCAAAATCCTTGAGGGATACTGGGGGAACAAAAGAGTTCAGGGAAAACGGCTGTGTGCAGGACTTTTGGAAGCCTTGGACTATTGTATCCAATGATCGATACTCCCCAAAATAAACTCATAAAATAAACGATTGAATAAATGAATGAAAGAAAGATCGAGAGAAAGAAAGAAAGAATGAATGAAAGAAAGGATGGATAAATAAATAAATAAGTAAATAAATAAATGAATAAATAAATAAATAAATAAATAAATAAATATATATATTTATAGATAGATAAATAAATGAATAAATAAATAATATAAACAATAAATAAATGAATAAACAAAATGACAGAAAATTATCGGCAGATAGAGAGAAATTCGAACATGCGGACTGGATCCGAAGACACCGACGAGAACCTCAGAGGACAGACAATGGACAGATGTGACATGTGGAACAACTGACTGTAGATGTGATTACCGTTCAAGGAAGACCTAAAAGAATGATCAATTTTCAGAAGTAAGATGCATCCTTTTCGGAGAGCAATGCCAGGCCTGTCCTCTCCTGCCCTCTATGGTTCTGGCTCTAGCGGCAGCAGGAGAGCGGGGTAGGGGATGGGGGTGGGGGAGAGGGCAGGAAAGCCAGACAGGGTGGGAGGAGGGCGGTGGAGGGTTGGGAAGTGGAGGGAGGGGGGGTGGGGTCATTTCCTCTGCTTTGTACTTTGTGACCAGAATGGCTTCTTCGGCGCCACTTTGGTTTAGCCGCCGTTATGCATGGTGATTATCTTGCAATGCATGAACTTTTCGCTTTCAATCTCGCTTTTCTATCTGTCTGCCCGTCTCTCTCTCTCCCCCTGTCTCTGTCTGTCTGTCTGTCTGTCTGTCTCCCTCTTCCCTCTCACTCTCAACTTTTATACCCCCATCCCTATTTCACTTTCATTTTATTTCTGCTTTCTAAGATTTTGTATTGTTGTACCTACCTCTATTGTTGAGTTGACGAGGTGGAGAGGGTCTAGTCTGAGTTAAAATCTTTGTGTCTTTTAAATATTTTCTTTGCCGTGGGTTATTTTACGTTCGCTGAGCGCATACTGCCCACGGGACCGCGGTTTCGTACAGTCTCATGCAAATGACTACGGTTCAGGGTTCAGTTTCATTCCATCTCGCTTCAGAAATTGACCACCCAACCGAACACGAATGATGCTATGTCACGAACCAATATCCACTGCCACCACCACCACCACGCCGCGCCCCTTTCCGAAACGAAACCATGGAAACCAAATCCCTCATTGAACCAGAAAGAAGAAGAAGAAGAAGAAGAAGAAGAAGAAGAAGAAAGGAAGTGAAAACTTATGTACAGCTGCAATCGGATTCCAACAACTAAACCCTAGAACACGCTTCCCGTGAGTCATTCATTCATCCACCTGCGTTTTCACATACGCACACAGGCGCACGCACACCCACACACACAAACACCGCAGTGCACAACATTATCACATTTACTGTCATTAACCACGAAAAAATACATGCACAGCCTGACAAAAATAGAAACAGCACAAGAGCAGACAGATCCCCTTTTTCTTGATGCTATAAAATATGCCCATTATCAAGTCTTCCAAGAAAAACGACGAAAGTGTACAAGGAATTCCTGGACACACATGAGTGGATCAGGATGTCAAAAATAGAAGAAGACGGACGACAAAAGTGTACAAGGAGTTCCTGGACAGACATGAGTGGATCAGGATGTCAAAAATAGAAGAAGACGGAAGACAAAAGTGTACAAGGAGTTCCTGGACAGACATGAGTGGATCAGGATGTCAAAAATAGAAGAAGACGGACGACAAAAGTGTACAAGAAATTCCTGGATACACATGAGTGGACCAGGATGTCAAAAATAGAAGAAAAAAAGAAAAACAAAGAAAAAAGACACGACAGAAAGAAAAGAAAAAAAAGGGGGAAAGTCAGAAACAAAGAAAGCGACAGAAAAAAAACAAGCAAACAAAAAACACAACAACAACTACAGACATCTCTGAAACAGTGTCAGTGTCAAGGAGGTGTCAGAGCAGAGCGCGCAGACTGATCCATATACGCTGCACCACGCCCACTGTAAAAAAAGAAAAGAAAAAAGAAGGCACCAGAGGCCTGACCTTGGTATAAAGCCAACGCGTTGATCAAGCCTTGAAAGCCAACCCTAGGTTTGTATTAAAACAACATTTGTGTAAAACATTAACATAAAAAAAGTTAAATGAAATAACGAGACAAAATAAAACAGATAAGTATGATTATACATGAAAATTCAATACAATTTTGAATTGATATTCTGGCACAACATCCCTGGAAGGTGTGTGTGTGTGTGTGTGTGTGTGTGTGTGTGTGTGAGGGGGTGAGGAGGCCTGGGGAGGCGTGGGGGCGGACGGACATTACACATACTGAGGAAAAAAAACTAAAAAAATAGAGAGCTCATTTGCCAATGTCGCCATGGTACAATCCATCCATGAAGTTGGAAAACATCCTTGATTTAAACTCCAGACGTCTCTCTGAGACGGCTTGCGTCTTCTTTATCTGGGGACTGTTTAAGAAACAAATTTCCTCGGATGAAAAAATCATAAAGGAAAAAACAACAAAACAAAACACCCCCACCCCCACCCCCCAAACACCAAGCGGTAGGAAGGAGGGGTGGAGGGGGGGGGGGGGGGGGAGCGGGGGCGTCAAAGCACGCACTAATTGCCAGTGGTAAATAATTCCATTCATTAATCAATGAAAGTACACGCCTTTTTTATTTTTTATTTCCTTCTCATTCTTCACCGATTTGTCCAGCTGATGCGACGCAGACTATTCACGATACGGCAACCGCACTATTTACTTTATTTCATCTGCTCTACTGTTATGAAAGGGTCGTAAAATAGCCACACACACACACACACACACACACACCTCTCTCTAAAAATATATATATATATATAAATAACAGAAATAGAACATGTCTATATTACCAAGTGTACCGGTGTCACAAGGAATATTGGGAAGGGGGAGGGTGGAGGGTAGTACATAACAAGGTACGAACTTAAATCGAATATCACACAAACATAGATACAGCAGAAATTAGGATACATACAAGTGCATATCAAAATAAAAACTTGTGCATACTCACACATGCACACACACACACACACACACACACACACACACACACACACACACACACACACGGAAGAGAACAAAATATAACTAGACGGTTAGCTAATTTGCTGGGTAAACACTCTACACATTCTGGAACAGCCACAGAGAGAGAAACAGAGAGTGAGGGAGAGAGAGAGAGAGAGAGAGAGAGGAGGGGGGTAGGAGAGAGGACACAGAGCAAGGGAGAAAGAAAGAAAGAAAGAACGAGCGAGAGATATCTAAAGATTGAAGGGAGAAAAAAATATAACTAGATGGCTAGCTAGCTAGCTAGGTAAACATTAGATTCTGAGACGGCCACGGAGAAATACAGAGAGGAGAGAGAGAGAGAGAGAGAGTTAGATGGTTTATTCCTAAGACCATGGGCCCCTGGAAAAGGGCTATCATCATAAACATGGACAGACAGAGAAAGACTTAGATGGTTTATTTCTTAGGCCATGGCCCCTTAGAAAGGAGCTATCAGCATGAACATGGACAGAGAGAGAGAGAGAGAGAGAGAGAGAGAGAGAGAGAGAGATGGTTTATTCCTAAGGCCATGGTCCCTCAGAAAGGGGCTATCATCATAAACATGGACACACACACACACACACACACACACACACACAGAGAGAGAGAGAGAGAGAGAGAGAGAGAGAGAGAGATGATATTTACTTATTCAGAAGACCATCGGCTCATTCTGAAGGGACCTGAACAAGTAAGTTACAATCGTAATCGTATACAAAGAAAACATCTAACCAAGCAATATATATTACTGACAGCAACTGCACGTCTTTTTAAGGCTTTATATAAATAAAGTAATAAATTCCATATGATCTCTTTGTTGGATGGTGAAAACGAAAGGCGCAGCCGAAATATACATGGATCACGATAATATTTTCTTGAAATAAAATCTTCTCTAAGATCACTATATGCAGGGCAAAGAAACACAAAAATGCAAATCATTCTCTTTAGCTGACGTACACAATGGACATACTAGCTGCAGTGCAAGACTTCTT
>NC_134893.1:30989600-30997100 GCF_041734735.1 Babylonia areolata | reverse complement strand
TTATTACCTCGTAAAAATATGAATAATCATTCAATGTGTTCCGCTTGTCACACGTATACACTGACTCAAACACAGACTCGTACACACACACACACACACACACACACGCTTTTGTAATTCCTTCATTTAGAATAGAAAAATTATACTATATTGGTAGACAATATTCCATTTTCACAGCTGAACTTATAGCCATATTTATGGCCTTAAATTATATTTCAGACATTCCGAAAACTGTAAGTGAAATTTTATTATGTGTAGACTCAAAGTCAGTACTACAAACTACAGAATCTTCAAATTCAAAGAAGCGAATTGAGATGACAATGGATATAAAACATATCATTCACCAACTGACAAAAGAGGGCATTAAAAAAACTTTCTGTTGGGTACCTTCGCACTGTGGAATATCTTCAAATGAGTGGGTAGACCAAGCAGCTAGAAGAGCAGCACGTAATTTCGAAGGCGCAGTACAACTTGACATCCAGTTAGATCTACATGAATGCATTAGTTGTATAGAAAATGTATCTAGAAATCGATTTCAGAAATTAATTATAGATTCAAATAATCAATATTACCACTGTTGTGTAAACACAAAGAATACAGCTAATCCCAAACATTTTCAGTCCAATTGGTATCCTCCTTTGATGTATTATAATTAATGTTGTTATTTATATTTACATTGTTGTAGGTTAATACTTGCTGATATACATATACATATTCTCCCTCCCATGACACCTCAATACACACCACAATCTCTTTAGACTTTTTCTTATGATAATAATTATACCTTTCTTCTGATACATAACATGAACACTTTTTCACTAATATTCACATGCATTCCCTTTCCTTTATCCACTACTTTACTCCTTTCCGTCTAAAAACACGTATAGTGAATAGACGTTAAACTGAAGATAACGCATACAGTCAGACAGACAGACAGACACACACACACACATAAAAAAAAAACACGTTCACCACATGCTCACACGGCCATAATCACAACCGTTCCTTTCACCTGTGTGAGCCTTCATAACGACACTGAGTAAACGGAAAATTACATATATCTATATTGATTTTACCACAACGCACGTAGGGTGGTCACTATTCAAACCTCACCTGCCTCCAGCAAATGCTTCATGTCTTCATTCCTTGTTTCTGAAGGAGTAATTACATGGATGATGAAGCAAATGCATCAGCCCCTTTCTCTTGTGTCCAGATACATTTCTGGCAGGCTGCAGATGTTATATCTTCCAAAATACAGATGGAGAGCAGTGCAGTTTATTGCAATTTTTTCCGATTTCACAAACATCTAATGTTCATGGGATTGATGTGTGTTGAGTTTGTACAAGCTACTTCTCCACCGTGTGCATTTGGAAGCCTGTGTTTGTGTATGTGCACTTGCATGTGTGTTTGTGAGAGTGAGTGTGTGTGTGTGTGTGTGTGTGTGTGTGTGTGTGTGTGTGTGTGTGTGTGTGTGTGTGTGTAGAGAGAGAGAATGAGTGTGTGTTGTGTGTATGTGTGTGTGCGTGTGCTGTACGCGGGTTAGGGGTGGCGAGAGAGGAAAGAGGCAGTAACATGGACAAAAGAGAGAGACACTTTGACACTTTGACTCTTTACTGTCATTAGCTTAACAGCCCATGTGACAGGGGGGTGCAGGGGAAGTTACAGTGTCGTTTTATCCAATCATTTGATAAAGTAAAACAAAACAAAACAAAAACAAAAGCTAACGCACCTAATATTACAAAGGTTATACCAATAAACAACAGCCAACAAATTACACACAAAAAAATAACAACAACATCATCATCATCAGATTGACCATCCAAATACCAATTCTATCTGCTTCTATTCTGACCCTCAAAATAATCATTTTGTAAACCATTAATTAATGTTTGCACATATTTTGTATTAACAGGCGTTTTGATCATGTATTTTCTTTTTCCGTGTATCTACTGCCTTTGAGACCTATTTTGCAACTGAGAGGATGATATTTTCGTCTTTTGATGTTAAGACACCGACCATATCTTTCCTCTTTGCTGCAGCTGTTTTAAAGAGTGTACAGTTTTCCCGAACCTCCTCGCATCCTTTGCAACTGAACATGAAATGTACCTCATCTTCTTTACTCTCACCACACATTGGACAAGGAGATGTTAATCCACCTGTCTCAAACCATCTTTTATTAGCATTCAGCCCAGCTGTTCTCAATCTAAATCTAGCAAGATTGACTCTGTGCCACCTGTTTGTTATGACTGATATATATCTTTCTGTCTGAAATGCTGTGACAGAGAGAGAGAGAGAGAGAGAGAGAGAGAGAGAGAGAGACTGAGAGAGAGGGGGGAGAGAGACAGACAGACAGAGACAGAGAGACAGACAGAAACAGAGGGGGAGAGAGAGGAAGAGAGAAAGAGAGAGAGAGAGAGAGAGAGAGAGAGAATGAGGGTGTGTGTATATGTGTGTGCGTGTGCTGTACGCGGGTTAGGGGTGGCGAGAGAGGAGAGAGACAGAAACATGGACAAGAGAGAGAGAGGGAGAGAGGGAGGGGAGTGACAGAGAGAGACAGACAGACAGAGACAGAGAGACAGAGAGAAACAACAGAAGGGGAGAGAGAGGAAGAGAGAGAGAGAGAGACAGACAGACAGAGAGACAGAGAGAAACAACAGAAGGGGAGAGAGAGGAAGAGAGAGACAGACAGACAGACAGACAGATCAAGAAGACAGACCAAGAATACACGGCTGCGTTTTTTTTCCTCTCTCTCTCATCTCTACCCCCATCCCTCAGAAACCATTGACCTAAGTGCAGGCCAAACCAGCCATTCCGGTATCGACCATCAAGTGATCGCCGTCACCACCGAGGTCTTAAGCATGCATACTCTTCCAGTCGCCGATGATTCAAGACGTCTCTCCTATCGACCGGAAAGAGGGGGAGATGTGAGACAGGCATGTGTGTGTGTGTGTGTGTGTGTGTGTGTGTGTGTGTGTGTGTGTGTGTGTGTGTGTGTGCGCGCGGGTGTGATTGTGTGTGTGTGTGTGTGTGTGTGTGTGTGTGTGTGTCTGTGTGTGTGTGTGTTGGGGGTGGGGGGTGGGTGCGGGTGGGAGTTTTGTATGTGTGTGTGTGTGTGTGTGTGTGTGTGTTAGGGTGGGGGTGTGGATGGGAGTTGTGTGCGTGTGTGTGCGTGCGTGTGTGTGTATGTGTGTGTGCGCGTGCGTGCGTGCGTGCGTGTGCGTGTGCGCGTGTGTGCGTGTGCGCGTGTGTGTGGGTGCGTGTGAATTGTGTGTGTGTGTGTGTGTGTGTGTGTGTGTGTGTGGTGCGTGTGTACGTACTTGCGTGTGTTTGAGTGGAGGAGATGGCGCGCGCGCGCGCGTGTGTGTGTGTTTGTGTGTGCGTGCGTTCGTGTGCGTGTGTGTGTGTGTGTGTTTGAGTGGAGCAGAGGGCGTGTGTGTGTTTGTGCGCGCGTGCGTGCGTGTGCGTGCGTGCGTGCGTGTGTCTGTGTGTGCATGCGTACGCGCGTCTGTGTGCGTGTGTGTATGTGTGTGAATAAGAATGATTTGTTGGACACGAGAACAGTGGAGGGACACGAAATGCAGGCAAAAATACAAGCAAACAAAACAAACAAACAAACAAAAACAACAACAACAAAAACCCCGAAAAACAACCCCCCTCCCCACCAGCGTTTCTCCTGTCCTTCTGAAAACGACTTTGGAGATGTCAGTCTACTACCATCGCGTGCGAGCACATGTGTCTCTTTCCGTACATGGCGCGCGCGCGCGTGGCGAGCGAGAGATTGGCGAGCGAAATAGCCTGATTACGAATTTCAGCCACAATCATCGCAACAACCTTACGCCCTTGCTCGCCAGCTGTAGGTACGGTGTGATCAATCATCAGGATTACTACTGTTACCGCTGCTGCTGTCACCACTACTGATACATGATACATGATAATGATGATAACAATAATGATGACGACGACGACGACGATGATGATGATGATGAATGTTATTTCTATAGCGATCGTGCTTCTCTAGATAAATTCAGACTCAATGCGCTCGACCAGACAAAAAAACAACAACAAAAAACGCAACAACAACAACAAACAAAAAAGAAAAAAAAAAAGAAGAAGAAAAAAAAGCGTGACCTTGACAGAAGACAAGTAGCAAAAGGCTTAAATCGAACAGCGTGACGGCGGCAGAAATTAAGCGGCAGGCTTTCAATGTCAATCCTTCAGGCTCTTGAGAACCATGCGGGCGGTGTGACCCCCCTCTGACAAGTTAGCCCTGCAGGTGCTCTGTCAGCGATGGAGGCTGATGAGCTGATGACAATTATCGATCATACACCGCCGCGTGTGTCGACACTGTGACACAGAAGCTCTCAGCAGGGAAGCACACATCTTACTATAACTTCAACGAAAAGGTAACTAGTTGTTACATTGTGCTATCGTTTTGATGCTATCCGCTTACACACTCTTGGTATGTCGGAAAATGACCACGACCACCTGCTGTTGACAAGCCATATGCGATTGCTGTAAATGGTTATAGTACTATGAATATATCAACCATGAGATGAAGAAAAAAGAAAAAAAAAAAAACATTTCCACCCCCCACCCCCTTCTCTTCCCCCTCCTGTCAACCCCTCCTCCCCCACCCCCCTGTTCTGCCACTCCTTGCCCACCACCCTCCTGCCCTGGAAAAATGGAAGAAAACAAAACAGGAAACAATCAACAAACATGAACGCATTTCACATTCATCTTTGCAAATTTCATCCGAACATTCCGTTAAAGAAGCAAAAGAATGGAAAATCGTTCACACAAACTGTCCATTTTACACTGTGAATAAAACGCTATCAATAGCTGCTTGAGAAGATACAAAAAAAAAAACAAAAAAACCCACAAAAAACAGCGACACAGCAACAACACTGAAAAACAGTGTGAGGTGAGAAAAAGACGGCAAAGAGAGGCGGGGGTAGATGGGGAGAGAGACACAGAGAGAGAAACAGAGACAGACAGAGACAGACAGACAGAGAAAGACAGAGAAAGACATAGAGAGAGACACAGAGACAGAGAGAGGACACAGTAACTTCAGACAGACAGTAAGAGACAAACATCTTTTAAGGAGTTAAACCAAACACCAGCTTTGCAATCACGTCGAAAGACAGTGGGAGGGAACTGGTTCTTTAACGTTATCTTAATTAACTAACGTTTTAAGGTTAAGTTGATTTCTCTTTGTGTCTGAGAGCTGAACAGTACTCAGTCCTGATATGGCTCTCTGCGGTCGGCTGGGGTGAAAACAACATGATTTGATTTGTTGTGACGACGTAGCGAAAGACAACTCAGCACGCAGAAACGGCGAAAAATAGAAACAACGAAAACCAGTCGCCAGGACACAGTAATTCCAACCGGAAGCGGTAGTAGGGAAGAACTATTCTTTGCAACCAAAACGACAGAAAAACAAAGAAAACCAAGAAAACAACAACAACTACAACAACACACACACACACACACACACACACACACACACACACACACACACACACACAAACAACAACAACAAACCAACAAACAACAGAAACAACAACAACAAAACACAAATTAGCCTTCTGAGAGGAAGAGAGAGTGTCATTTTCTCAAGGAGGCGTCAATGCGTTCGGACGAAACCATATACGCTAAACCACATCTGCCAGGCAGATGCCTGACCAGCCACAGGAGCCAACGCGCTCAGCCAGGCCTTGAGTGGATGCATTGAACTGGATCTGTGGCCCTGTCAGAGTGGATGTCTTCCACACACTTTTGTCAGAGGACGACACTGTTGGGGCCATGAGTTCTTTTCCAGTGCGCAAAGAACGTGCTGCACACGGGACCTCGGTTTTATCGACTCATGCGAATGACTAGACGCTCAGTTCGATTTTCCGGTCAAACTTGGGAGAAAGGGCGAGAGAGGGATTCGAACCCAGACCCTCACGGACTCTGCAGTGGCAGATGAGTGTCTTGAAAAAAAAAAAATCGGTCACTTTCGAGCGGTCTTCCCGATACTGATATTATCTTCTCTCTCTCTCTCTCTCTCTCTCTCTCTCTCTCTCTCTCTCTCTCTCTCTCTCTCTCCAGGTTATTGAAACGAACGTATTCCAGCGTGGCACTACAATCACAGGCACAGGCTGGACAGATCGCGCCAGAAGGTAAGTGGCCGCCTCAATGCAGTGCTTTGCTGTTCTGGTGGAACTAATGAGTAAAAAGCTTTGCGCATTTTGCCATCCCCAATATAAAAAGCCTCTGTGGTAGTGGGGTTGTTGACATATGAAACAGGTATGTGTGAGTAAGAGAGAGAGAGAGAGAGAGAGAGAGAGAGAGAGAGAGAGAGAGAGAGAGATTCAAAGACAGTGAAATTTGACAGGGTGGGTACGTGTGTGTTTCCCTTCCTCCCATCCGAAACGTGTGTTGGTTGGGGGAAAGGTGGGCGGTGGGGGTGGGGGGTCCGGTGGGGGACATGGGTGGAGGGGGGGAGCGGAGGGGTCCCCCCTCCTCTCCACCAAAGCATGGCAGCGTGCAGTATGTCTAAGTGTGACAAAGCGGAAAGGTGGCCAGCTTTCTTCCACAGCTTTCAGCAACCTGCCCCTTGCCTCCTATCACTTGCAGCACCAATGTAACAAGACAGTCACAACACACATTCTGTAACAAGACAGCCACAACACACATTCTGCAACAAGACAGCCACAACACACATTCTGTAACAAGACAGCCACAACACACATTCTGCAACAAGACAGCCACAACACACATTCTGCAACAAGACAGCCACAACACACATTCTGTAACAAGACAGCCACAACACACATTGTGTAACAAGACAGCCACAACACACATTCTGCAACAAGACAGCCACAACACACATTCTGTAACAAGACAGCCACAACACACATTCTGTAACAAGACAGCCACAACACACATTGTGTAACAAGACAGCCACAACACACATTCTGCAACAAGACAGCCACAACACACATTGTGTAACAAGACAGCCACAACACACATTCTGTAACAAGACAGTCACAACACACATTTATACGCACGCACACACACACACGCGCGCGTGCGCACAGTTTTATAACATGTGTGTGCAATCCCTGTGTGTGTGTGTGTGTGTGTGTGTGTCTGTGCGTGCGTATAAGTCTGTGTGCGTGCGTGTGTGTGTGACTATGTGTATTTGTGTGTGTGTGTGTGTGTGTGTGTGTGTGTGTGTGTGTGTGTGTGTGTGTGTGTGTGTGTGTGTGTGTGTGTGTGCGTGTGACTATGTGTGTGTGTTTGTGTGTTTGTGTGCGTGTATGTGTTCCGATTACGTAAAAAGCATTTGCCTTAAAAGCACGCAGCTAACAAAATTACAGGAAAACATATGAAAAACAACAACCCAATAACTGTGAAGAAACCTTTCCGCTCCTGCAATTTACTTAATAACACTTCAACAACAACAACAACAACAGTAGCAGTTGGAAGAAAAAACATCTTTTGTTAAAATTAGAT
>NC_134893.1:30964600-30979600 GCF_041734735.1 Babylonia areolata | reverse complement strand
GGAGGAGGAGGAGGAGGAGACGGCTGAGGAGGTGGAGGTGGAGGAGGAGGAGAGGAGAAGAGGAAGTAAGGTGGTTGAGCCTTGCTGGCTGGGCGTGGTAAAGGCCGTGTGTCCCTGCCGGCCTACACACTCAGTCTCTGACGTTATGGTCCTTCTTCTCCCATCCCTGTATCACCACTCATCACCCCCCCCCACACACACACACACACACACACACTCAGTCTCTAATGTTATGGCCCTCTTCTACCATCCCTGTATCACCACTCTTCACCCCCTCCCTCCAACTGCCCCCACCCACCGCCCCTACCAGCCCCCAATCCCTCTACCTCCCTCCAGCCACAAAAGCTAGACTATATCTCCCCGTTTATCTTTCTACTGGTGTTTCTTTCCTGTCTCTCGTTCTGCCAGTCCTGTTTTCCACGCCTCTCTTTCACAACCCCCCCCCCCCCCCCATCCCCCTCAGCCCCGCCCCCCTGTCCTCATCGCTATAATTGGTCTGCTTCCTTCTCAAACCTTTTAAGTTTCCATCGACTTTTTGCTTCTACCCCCTTCTCTGCCTGTCATCAAGTTGTGCGCCCCTTCCCCCCCCCCCAACCCCCCACATAACGTTGCCGGTTAATTCAATGAGCTGACGCGTTACTTTCCTTCTTGTTTTTTTTTTAATCGTTCTTGAAATGTCACGTCTCACTTTAAATGCTTCGGTTCCACCCCCCTCTCTCTTTTCCCCTCTCCATCATCCCTGCGCTGTCTATTTATCTTTTTGTTGTTGCTGTTGTTCTGAATCTTGTGTTGTTCGCAATCCCTGCATTTATCCTTCCACGTCCTAATCCCTTTATTTTGACATTAATTCTGTGCCTTTTTGTTTTCCCTTCCTGTCCAGGATCTGTTATTCATTTTCCTCTCGTTTGTTTTTTCTCTTCATTCTTCCCCACCCACCATCCCCCCCACCTCCCCCCACTTTATCTGGACTGAGTGTCCTTTAAATAGGTTTTTTCCTCCTTCTTCTGCATTCTTCAGAGTTAATAGCATTGCTGTGAATGCTGTCAGGAGGGGAAACATAGCGGAACTATGTGGGCAGCAGCTGTGAATACTCTCAGGAGGGGAAACATGGCGGAACTATGTGGGCAGCAGCTGTGAATACTCTCAGGAGGGGACACATGGCGGAACTATGTGGGCAGCAGCTGTGAATACTCTCAGGAGGGGACACATGGCGGAACTATGTGGGCAGCAGCTGTGAATGCTCTCAGGAGGGGAAACATAGCGGAACTATGTGGGCAGCAGCTGTGAATGCTCTAGGAAGGGGAAACATAGCGGAACTATGTGGGCAGCAGCTGTGAATGCTCTCAGGAGGGGAACACATAGCGGAACTATGTGGGCAGCAGCTGTGAATGCTCTCAGGAGGGGAAACATAGCGGAACTATGTGGGCAGCAGCTGTGAATGCTCTCAGGAGGGGAAACATGGCGGAACTATGTGGGCAGCAGCTGTGAATGCTCTCAGGAGGGGACACATGGCGGAACTATGTGGGCAGCAGCTGTGAATGCTCTCAGGAGGGGAAACATACCGGAACTATGTGGGCAGCAGCTGTGAAGCTTCCTTCACGTCCACACCGGCGGACTCCATCTCTTATTTAAGGCCTTGCTTGGTCGCGCGTTAACTCTCTTTGCCCCTCACGATCCCCCCCCCTCCCGCCCCCGCCCCCTCGTCCTCACACCAGCCTGCCCTCCCCCAACCCCCCACTCCCCCAACACCCCCTTGTTTCATTAGCCGTTTCTGATTTATCAGGGTTGGGGGTAATGCTGATTTAAAGCAGCGTGATTTTTTTTAAGTCTGTTAATTCGGCGCACTCTTAAGTATATGACCAGTTTTAAATATTGCGATCTTTTTTTCTCTCTTTTTTTTAAGCATTGAAATATTGTCTTAAGTATTGTGGTATTAATATTAGGAAATTGTAATAATGTGAAATATGAAATGTACATTATTTTGTGTACTGTGATGTGTAATGCGTACGATGAGAGTGATGATGTGTACGGATACCTTTTTTTTTTGGTCTGAACTTTCTTTAGTCTTTGTCTGGATGTCTGTGCATGTTTATGGGTGTTAGCTGGGTTGCTTTTTGTTCCATTTAACTGTTTAAATGCATGTTTCAGTCGTTGGGTTTCAAAATAATATAGCGAAATTGAGCATATCTTATAATTATATGGAAAGGCACTATACAAATGGGATTATTATCATTATCATTACTATTATTATCATTATCATTATTGCTGTTGTTATCACTATCGTTATTATTGTTATTACAATAACAGTTATTATTGTTATCAATATTATCATTATCATTAGAAATAGTAGCAGTAATTGCATGTGTACGGCAGCAATTTGTTTTCCAACAGAGACCTGTAAATAGATCATCTATCGTCCCTAGGCACCAGCACAGGTTATCTGCAGGCAATGGTATAGATCTTCTTTAGGTATTTCGCCCAGGGGGGGAATGATAGGAGGGGGGTGGTCTTTAATAATCAATTAGGCGATGCAGGGATAGAGAGAGAGAGGAGAGGAGAGGGGAGGAGAGAGAGAGAGAGAGAGAGAGAGAGAGAGAGAGAGAGACAGACAGACAGACAGACAGAGACAGACAGATATGTGTGTGTGTGTGTGTGTGTGTGTGTGTGTGTGTGTGTGTGTGTGTGGTTTCTAATGATAATAATAATGATAGTATTTATATAGTGCTGAATCTTGTGCAGAGACAAATCTAAGCGCTTTCACACCAGTAATTTACACGCATGCATAACTCTAAAACTCAAACTCTAAATGGTTTGGGTACTTACTTTTAGTTCTTACCTTTTGTCACCGTCACATGTTTTACGTATGCTTAATTAACTTTTTTTCATCTTCATATAATAATAATAATAATGATAATGATGATGATGATAATAAGAATAAGAATAACACAATCATCATCATCATAATGATAATGATAATCGCAATCATGTTGCCGTTAATCTGATATGATCAGTTCATTTTGAGTCATATCTAATCGAGTCAACAGCTCTGTTCAATAATACACCTTTAGATCATCCCAGGCGTCGCTTGGGGGAGTGGGGGGGTTGTCTCGGGGGGGGGGGGGGATAACTTGAACCACCATCCACACAGTGAACGCAGCGCCACTCACAGCTTATGTTACCATCGTTTGACTGATTGCAGACACATGACACCAACCTTACCCCGCACCACCCTGGTCATTCGGCTGGGGGTTGAGTAGGGGACACGCACACACACACACACGCACGCACGTCCGCCCGCCCGCCCGCACGCACACACACACACACACACACACACACACACACACACGGTTCAGTTCAGTTCAATTCAGTTACTGAAGGAGGCGTCACTGCGTTCGGACAAATCCATATACTCCACACCACATCTGCTAAGCAGATGCCTGACCAGCAGCGTGATCCAACGCGTCAGGTCCAGAGGGCAAAAAGATGCATAAACAAATACATGGATAAATCACAAAATTAATGAAAAATAAATGAATGAATAAATAAATAAATAAAAAGAATACATAAATAAAGAAATATATTTTTTTAGAAATAGCAATAAAAATAAAATCAAGATAGAATAAATAACAGCGACGATAATAAGTAAAGAAATAAGCAAACAAATGTAAACACACACACACACACGCACACACGCACGCACGCACGCACGCGCGCGAAGAAGAAGAAGAAGAAGAAGACAGCTTCCTCAAGTGAAACAGAAACGCACCAGCACTGAAGTGAGATCGTTCATTCATTTATAGTCTGTTCCTTTAAGATGATGATAATTATCAGACTGAAGTGAGTGTGAGTGTGAGAGTGCTGGAACCCTGTGGCGACTCAGCCAGGGTCTGTTCTTGGGAGAGGAAGGAGGAAGAGGACGAGGACTGAGGGAAGGGAGGTGGGTGAGGACGCTGGCTGGAACAGCTGTGACGGCGGTTTGTTCATTCCTCCTACCCGCAGGAAGGTGGCAGAATGGTTGAGACGCTTATCTGTCAGTACGATGTTCGTGAGGGTTTGGGTTCGAATCCCGCTCTCGCCCTTTCTCCCAAGTCTGACTGGAAAATCAAACTCAGCGTCTGGTCATTCGGATGAGACACATAAACCGAGGTCTCGTGTGCTGCTGGCAGGCACCAGGCGCTCTGAAAGGGAACGAGAGTGTTGTCCCCTGGCAGAATTCTGTGGAAAAAATCCACTCTGATAAAGGTACACAAATGTTTTATATACAGGCACTCTCAAGGCCTGACTAATACGTTTGCTTACGCTGCTGGTGAGGCATCTGCCTAGCAGATATGGTGTAGCGTATATGGATATGTCCGAACAACGCAGTGAGACGTTGAGAAATTGAAACTGAAAATCCACGGACGCTCTGGCACTCAGATTTTACTCTGAGTATCAGCACATCTGTGACCAACGTTCGTCACAAAAATCCGAACGGTCGCTCTCAGCTATCTTCACCCTCATCTCACCCTGCCAGTCTATTTGAATCTTTACCCTCACCTCACCCCGCCAGTCTATTATCTTTACCCTCATCTCACCCCGCCAGTCTATTTGAATCTTTACCCTCACCTCACCCCGCCAGTCTATTATCTTTACCCTCATCTCACCCTGTCAGTCTATTTGAATCTTTACCCTCACCTCACCCCGCCAGTCTATTATCTTTACCCTCATCTCACCCCGCCAGTCTATCTGAATCTTTACCCTCATCTCACCCCGCCAGTTTATTTGAATCTTTACACTCACCTTACCCCGCCAGTCTATTATCTTTACCCTCATCTCACCCCGCCAGTCTATTTGAATCTTTACCCTCACCTCACCCGCCAGTCTATTTGAATCTTTACCCTCACCTCACCCTGTCAGTCTATTTGAATCTTTACCCTCACCTCACCCGCCAGTCTATTTGAATCTTTACCCTCACCTCACCCCGCCAGTCTATTTGAATCTTTACCCTCATCTCACCCGCCAGTCTATTATATTTACCCTCATCTCACCCTGTCAGTCTATTTGAATCTTTACCCTCATCTCACCGCGCCAGTCTATTTGAATATTTACCCTCACCTCACCCCGCCAGTCTATTTGAATCTTTACCCTCATCTCACCCTGTCAGTCTATTTGAATCTTTACCCTCATCTCACCCTGTCAGTCTATTTGAATCTTTACCCTCATCTCACCCTGCCAGTCTATTATCTTTACCCTCATCTCACCCTGTCAGTCTATTTGAATCTTTACCCTCATCTCACCCTGTCAGTCTATTTGAATCTTTACCCTCATCTCACCCTGCCAGTCTATTATCTTTACCCTCATCTCACCCTGTCAGTCTATTTGAATCTTTACCCTCACCTCACCCTGCCAGTCTATTTGAATCTTTACCCTCACCTCGCCCCGCCAGTCTACTTGAATCTTTACCCTCACCTCACCCCGCCAGTCTACTTGAATCTTTACCCTCACCTCACCCTGCCAGTCTATTTGAATCTTTACCCTCATCTCACCCTGCCAGTCTATTATCTTTACCCTCATCTCACCCTGCCAGTCTATTTGAATCTTTACCCTCACCTCACCCTGCCAGTCTATTTGAATCTTTACCCTCACCTCGCCCCGCCAGTCTACTTGAATCTTTACCCTCACCTCGCCCCGCCAGTCTACTTGAATCTTTACCCTTACCTCACCCCGCCAGTCTACTTGAATCTTTACCCTCACCTCACCCCGCCAGTCTATTTCAATTCACAACTCCCATTCATCTTTTTATTTCATTTTATTTCTCCTCAGATGATTCAGCTTCCCTGCGACTTGCTTCGAACGTTTGCTCTCTTTTCCTTTCTTTCCCAAGTAGTCTCCCTTTTGTCCCTCGAGACATTGTTGCATTCAATTGTGCTGATACGGTTTTCGTCCCCCCCCCCCCACCCCAACTCTCTCTCTCTCTCTTTCTCTTTCAATCGTTGTTGGGGTTTCAAGTGCCTGCTTTTAATGCTTCCCTTCCAGTTCTCTGCTCTCTTTTATCTGTCTCCAAACTTCAGCTAACTTTTTTTCTCTTTCATCTCGTGTTTTTCCCCCTTACTCAAGAGTCTGATTTTTTCTCAGTGTCCTTGTTCATCACTTTAATTCAAATCCGTGTGTCCAGTTTACTGTTTAACCCCCCTACCCTCTTCTTTAGATTGTTTTCTTTAAGTGGTTCATTTCGCATTCTTGCCCATCTATAAATCGTTCATTCTTGCCCATCTATAAATCGTTCATTTCGCATTCTTGCCCATCGTTTGGTAAAAAAAAAGTACAACCCTCTGCTGTTGCTGCTTTTTTCTTTCTTTTTAAAAATTCATTTTTATCTATTCATTCATTTATCTGTTCTATTCATTTACTTATTCATTTATTTATTTGTTTATTTCTTTATTCATCTCTTTATTCATTTATTTTAACTTACATTCTCCGGAATGAATCGTGTTGCTGTTTAAGCTCCCAAGAGGATAATTCAGGGGTGATTGTGGGCACCAACAACAAAGCTTTTTTTTTTTTTTTTTTGTCTCATCCCTAGCTCTCTTCAATTAACATCCTTATTCTGGGCATCGGTTGGTCGGCTGGTTGGTTGGTCGGTCGGTTGGTCGGCTGGTTGGTCGGTTGGTTGGATACCCGCTAATTCCCTCCCACCCTCCCCTGCATCCTCCCACCCCTGTCATCTTCCTTCTCCCGTCATGTTTCCCTGTCCAACGAAATGCCCCCAAATCTGATCATGGGCATGCGGATCATCTGTGGTCCTCCTCAGATACCAGCAGGGTTTCTCTGCTGCTGGGCAAATAGCAAAACACCCTGCTAAGATATTCTGCCGCCGGCCTGGGTTAATCATCAGTGATCGATGGGGTCAAGAAGGGTAGGGGTGGGGAGAGAGAGAGAGAGAGAGAGAGAGAGAGAGAGGGGGGGGGGGAACTGTTGCTTTCCTGGGTCACGACACAGCAGTTCATCATGCGACGCACGGAAAGTGGTGCAACCAACGGCAACAAGGCCAAAACCAAGGCGTTGATAATGAAAAGATCAGTATCTTCACTGCAGGACAGATAGAATAGAATACAACAGAATAGAATATATCTTTATTACCAAGCGTACTGGGGTCACAAGGAATATTGAGGGAGAGGGGGGATAGTATATAAAAAGATAAAAACATAAATCGAAAATCATACACAAACACACAGTAGAACTTAGGACACATATATGTGCATATCAGTATGAAGACTTGTGCACACACACACACACACACACACACACACACACACACATTTAAACATAAGCTGCATATCACATGTGGATGGGGCTGATGACAACATCTTCAGGTAAGTGGTTGTTGATTGCACAACTCGCTTTAATCATACTGGAGTTGTTCGAGAGACAGGGCATTGACTGCTTTGGGGAAAAAGCTATTGGCGACAACTACTACTACTACTACTCCTACTACAAGGATGATGGTAACAACAACAACAACAACAACAACAACAACAATAATAATAATAATAATATTAATGATAAAATTATAGTGCCATTATTATCATTGATATTATTATCATTATCATTAAAATAAAATAAAAGTGGATGTCAACTCAATTAAACTATGTGAAGTTATTCATCAGAGGTGTAATCTTGAGATTCAATCAAATAATTCACGGTGGGGTTCAAATACATTATCACATTAAAATGTGACAAAAATGCTGTTCCCATCTTTCACTGATGAACTGAAACACACACACGCACACACACGAACACACACACACACACGCACGCACGCGCGCGCACACGCACACACACGAACACACACACACACGTACACACACACACAAACACACACACGCACGCACACACACACACAAACACGCACGCACACACACACACACACACACAAGCACACGCACACACACACACACACACACACACTGGATGAATAAGCAAGGAGGATTCGAATCCGGTTTCGAATCTCGGTAACGGCGCTCAGGTCAACATATGTGCAGATCTGCCACTGCCTGTACCCACTTCGTGTGTATACGCACGCAGAAGATCAGATACGCACGTTAAAGATCATGTAATCCATGTCAGCGTTCGGTGGGTTACGGAAACAAGAACATACCCAGCATGCACACCCCCGAAAACGGAGTATGGCTGCCTACACGGCGGGGTAAATAAACAAAAACCGGCCATACACGTAAAATGTTAAATGTAACGTAACATATTTGTATGAGTGTGTATGTGTGCGTGCCTGAAATCTGAAACGAATGATGAGCGCCCTATGGCAGCCGTCAGTCGGCTCTACCCAGGTAGGCAGCCTGTTGTGTAAATGACCCCGTGTTTGTAAAGCGCTGAGAGCTTGGTCTCCGACCGCGGATAGGCGCTATACAAGTATCCATATCAATCTATCAACCAATCAATCAAGGATCTTAAAAAGCCCAATACAACCTTTCCTCTTCACTGCCCCACACAAAGCGGCAGTCATTCCCGTCCCAACCAGGACACAAGGCTAACAACAGGGGACCACACATCTCCTAAGGGTAAATGCAGCAGTCTGCAGAGAAAAGACAGAATCAGCAGACTCCCAACATTTCGGGTAAGAGCCGAAACAGGCGGAAGGGTTGCAGTGGGAGACATGGAAGCAATGTAAATAGCTTCACCGCTGCCCCCACCTCCATCAAGATCACCACCATCATCATCATCGTCATTCCAGTGCTGTTCCATTTCTCATTTTTGACTCACTTGTGTAAACAAAGTGAGTCTATGTTTTAACCCGGTGTTCGGTTGTCTGTGTGTGTGTGTGTGTGTGTGTGTGTCCGTGGTAAACTTTAACATTGACATTTTCTCTGCAACTACTTTGTCAGTTGACACCAAATTTGGCATGAAAATAGGAAAAATTCAGTTCTTTCCAGTCATCTTGTTTAAAACAATATTGCACCTCTGGGATGGGCACACAAAAATAAAGAATGAAGCCTAATTATATGCAAACTGCATTTACTGTTATATTTATATTTTTTTGTATTCTCTAAACTTGGCACTCTGATCTGATATTCTGACCCAACAACTAGAGCAGTCATTATTATCATTTTTTGTTCAAACAGGAACTTTTTTTGCTAAGCATGGAAGTTTTATTTATTTTGCAAACGTTTTGGTGCAGATAGTAAAAAAGGTAAATTACTCTGTAGTTAATGCTAGGGGAGTTAATTTGCTTTAAACTGATCTTTCTCATCTTAAACATTACATTTTGAAATTATACTCAATACATAAAAAGCATGGATTTTTTTTAAGTGTATCACAAGTGAGTCTTGAAGGCCTTGCCTCTCTTGTTGTGTTTAGTTTTTGTTCAGCCTCATGTCTCTATTATATATATTCTAATATATTTCATACAATTTTTTTTCTAAATATACTTTACATTTTCTAATTGAAAGCGCACGAGAGATAAACAAATGATTAAATGAATAAATTATTTTTTTTTTATAGGAACGTTGCTGTGCACACACAGAATGTACCCCTCCTCCCCGTATCACACACACACACACACACACTATAATATGGATTTACTTTATAACGAGCGTAAATCAAGCAGACTGTGGAGACAGCTAATTGGTCATCACATGTGTGTAATATTGCCACCAGCCAGTCTGGAAGAACCTTCGATTTCCCTTCATCATTATCTCAGAGGATGCTTCAGTCCACTGCACTGCAGGTGGGCAAGGTGAAAAGAAACGGAATGTAGGTCACCTTCAGCAGCTGATGCTACGGGTTGCACGTGCACTGAACAATGTCGTTACCATCAACACGGAGCAGCTCAGCTCTCCCTGCCACTCGCTTGGTGTGAATTCCAAACTGGGCACGCTTACATGTTGAGCCATAATCTGTTGGCTCATTTTGAAATGCAAACTCCACTGCCTTTGTTTTTGTGTTCTCATTGTGTTTTATGTTTCTTAAACAATTATCTGAGACATGAACCCCTGATTGTTTTTTTTTTAAATGCGGCTAACATTCACACACACAAAACCTATTGGCTCGTTTTGAAATACAAACTCAACTACCTTTGTAAGATTTGCTTTAATTTTTTTTTTTTTTTTTTACTAATGATTTGAAACATGAACCCCTGATTACACACACACGCAACCCACCCACCCCCTCCCCCCCCCCCCCCCCCCACACACACATACATATATATATATATTCTTTTTTGTTCAAACTGTTTGCTCCGGTTTCCATTTATCGCCAACCCGAGCCCACCCCACACCCCTCCACCAAAATGTTATTTTGTAAAACGAAGCATTTCCAAGTCACCCCCCAAAACACTCAAGTCCACTTCAGAAAGCAAAATGATCTTTTTAAAATTTATAATTCTAACCCAGTGGAAAGAAAAAAAACAACAACAAAAACAGGTGCACCCACTGTTAAGAGTGTGTCTGACAGATAGAGCAGAAATTTGTAATTTTGAAATGCTTGTATTTGTGCGTCACTCTGTCCCTCCATACCAGAACGTGTTCTACCACTGGGTAACTAAAAATCCAACCACTGATTTAAGCCACACCTTTTTATCACACATACCCCCCCCTCCTCTCTCTCTCTCTTCCCCACACGCCTCTCTCTCTGTGTCTGTCTGTCTGTCTGTCTCTCTCTCTGTCTTCGCCCTTCCCTTTTCCTCGATTCACACCGTCCTTTTCAAGTATTCCGTCTTCTACTCTCCTCCCATCTGTTAGAGCCTTTCTCTGGCACTAATGAAATTTAGTCTTTCGCGATCAGGAAGTGCGCAGCTGTGGGCAGCTGGAGGCAGCAATAATGAAACGTTCTCTGCTATCCCCTTCCCCATCACTCCTCTCCACCCATCTCCCAGCCACTCCCCCCCCCCCCCGGCCCGGCCCCCGTCAATTTTCTGTTCACTCCTTGAGTGCTGAACGTTTTGTTCAAACGAATTCAGTGTGGACAGGATTTTGAAGCGCATTTATAACTGTGTGTTGTGCTTTCAAGGTATGTCATCAATTTTCCCTTAACACTTTTAGTTTCAGTTTCTCAAGGCGGCGTCACTCCGATCGGACAAATCGATATACGCTACACCACATCTGCTATTAGGCAGACGCCTGACCAGCAGCATAACCCAACGCGCTTAGTGAGGCCTTGAATGCATGCATATACATTTGTGTACCCATCCCAGTGAATTTCTTCTACAGAATTTTGCCAGAGGACAACATAAAGCCCAGTCTTATTATGAACCATAAAGCCCAGTCTTATTGTGAACCATAAATCATAAAGCCCAGTCTTATTATGAACCATAGAGCCCAGTCTTATTATGAACCATAAAACCCAGTCTTATTATGAACCATAAACCATAAAGCCCAGTCTTATTATGAACCATACAGCCCAGTTTTATTATTTCAGTGAGGTGACAAACAGCCCTTCACTGACCATAAATTTCTTTCAGCTGCATGTGTGACAGATACTCAGTAGTGTCCGATTCTGTCCATCAGAACACCAGAGGAGACTACTGGTCTTCCGACCTTACAGAACAGCAGAGGAGGCAACTAGGCTTCTACAGAACAGCAGAGGAGGCAACTAGGCTTCTACAGAACAGCAGAGGAGGCAACTAGGCTTCTACAGAACAGCAGAGGAGGCAACTAGGCTTCTACAGAACAGCAGAGGAGGCAACTAGGCTTCTACAGAACAGCAGAGGAGGCAACTGGTCTTCCGATCTTACAGAACAGCAGAGGAAGCAACTGCTGTCCCGGCAATCTGAGCTGGAGTTTATGGAGGAGAGGGCTTTGCTCTCTCGGTCGAGAGGGCTTGAGGACAGTCGGCGTTAATAACAATAATTATCATATTTATATAGCGCTGGATCTTGTGCAGAGACAAATCAAAGCGCTTTCGCACCAGTCATTCAAACTCATGCATAACTCTAAAACTGGAGAGAAAAACAACTGAAGACAAGATAGAGGCAGGGAAGGAAGACAGGCAGACAGACAGACAGAAAGACAGACAGATAGATAGATACATACATACATACATAGACACAGATCAAAAGAGGGCCTCGAGGTACTTCATACCGAAATAGGACAGCACGGACAGCATTTTAAGCTACAGAAACGATGCGTGTATTTCTGCATCCCGCCTTATTGTCATGTGAAGTTATCAATGGACAGGAACGAAAAGAGCGCAACAAAATGTTGGCAAGCTGGCACTGAAATCACTAGACTCGAGGGGCCGGGTTTTCCTGAGCGGATCTTAGTGCTTGGCTCTAAAGTTGGCTTTAGGTCTAGCACTGTCCTACGTCAACATTTATAAAATACCATGGACGTAGGACAATTCTTAACGAAGAAAGCAAACTTCGCCTACGCGCTAACGCTCATGCAAGCTAGCTAACCATGGACTCGCAGCAGCAGCGGCACTAAGTTTGCTTTGCGTTGAGGTTTCCCCTAAAATTCTGGGCTAATTCCACAGTCTTGGGGACATTTCTTAACACTATACCGACATCGCCCCGCTAAGATCGCTAAGGCAATATAACCTCACAGCAGAAAACCGTCGTCAACATACAGACAGACAGACGCATTCGCAAACGCGACGCACATAAACTGGGCCCTTCTACCTTCTGTCTTTGTCTGGCGGAAACGTAAAAAAAGAAAAAGAAAAAAAGTAGTAAAACAATGGTCTGTACTGCCTAACAGCAAAGAAGGAAATATTTGTACACACACAGATACACAGACACACACACGTGTGTGGCGATAGCTGGTACAGTTTATGGACAAACTTCAAGGGAGGGGGGAGGGGGGAGGAACGAAGAGGAACGGCTGACCAGAGTTCCGAAATAATCAATACATGCATCGTCCCCCCCAGATCACTTGTCCAGCGAACTTGTTTATCACACACACACACACACACACACACACACATATATATATATATTATATATATATATATATGTATACATATAAATATATATATATATACATACATACATATATCACACGCACACACACGCACGCACGCACACACACACACACACACACACACACATATATATATATATATATATATATATATATATATATATGCGTGTGTGTGTGTGTGCGCGCGCGCGCGCGCGTGTGTGTGTGTGCGCGATATATATATATATATATATATATATATATATATATATATATATATATATATATATGTGTGTGTGTGTGTGTGTGTGCATCAAGAATGCACGCACGGACACAGACATGCATACGTGCATACGCACACACACACACACACACGAGAGAGAGAGAGAGAGAGAGAGAGAGAGAGAGAGAGAGAGACGGGGGGGGGTGGGGGGTCGGGGGAAGCGGAGGGGGCGGGGGGGGAGACGCAGACACAGATCCAGTCACATAGACAGTGAAAAAGAGACAGGCAGACTGACAGAGAAACACACAACGATACAGAGTGCAAAACAGAAACAGGGACAAGGGATAGAAACCACAGGTGCAAGCAGATTTAAAGAAGAAGAAGAATGGAAAAGACAGAAATACAGACAGAAATCCCTCAGAGAACACCCCTTGTCCCTGTCCAACATCTGGTTTTGTATTGTACTGAACTGCATTGTATTGTTATCACAATAAGATACAAGACAGCACACAACATGAAGCCTGTGTCAGGCCGTCAATTTTCACTGGTAGTGTATTGCATCGTGAAGTGTCTGTTGTGGGGGTGAAAACCTGTCTGCTTCTTCGACCCAGAAACTCTCTTGGGGAAGGGGAGGGGAGAGGAGGGGAGGAGGGGGCATTCTTCCACTTTCCGCAAGGAAATAATCCATTGCTGTGGAAACGTGGTCATACACGTGACACGTTTTTATTAAATTTTGTTTGTCTGTTTTGCTTTGCTTTTTTATTTTATTTATTTAATTTTTTCAAGCGTTTGGCGAAACTGTTGAAAACCGGACGAGTTTTTGTTGAAAACCAAACATCCTGTTTCTCTCTCTCTCTCTCTGAATACAGAATAGCGCAGTTAGGAAATATTTCACAAGAATAAGGCTTGGTGTTTCACCATTAAAATGTCATTTAAACCGTTTTCGTGAGGCTGAGGAGAAATGTTTGGATTGTCCTTTCTGTGAGGATGTCTATGAATCAGAAATCCACTTCATACTCATTTGTCCTAGATACCAACAGGTTAGAGAGCAGTTTATTCCCCCCAAAATTTTACAACCATCCATCTATGTTCAGATTAGCGTTATTGCTACCAAACGTGAAATACTCAATGCAATCTACATCTTCATAAATAAGGCATTCCAGTTAAGATCGTGCTACATGGATGGATAATGAAATTCAAAACCCTTGGCATGCAATACACCCTGTTTTCTTTCGTCTGATTTTCATCCCAACCCCACTGTTTCCTTTGACATGGGCAAATGGCACAGTTCAATAAACTATTTGACTTATTTTGTTTTGTCTTGTCTTGTCTCCCTCTCTTGTTTGCGGGGTGGGGGGATATGGAGGGTGGGTGGGGTGGGGTATCAAACCCTGAATTGAAAACAAATGATGAGCGCCTAAAGGTAGCTGTCAGTCGACTCTGCTCAGAGAGAAAGGCTGTTGTGCAAAGGACTCCTTGTTTGTAAAATGCTTGGAGCTTGGTTTTGGTCTCTGACCTAGTATAAGCGCTGAATATGCATCCATATCAATCAGTCATGGATTGAAGTTAGACCCTTCCACCCCCTCCCCATTCCCCAGTTAAATGCTCTCCAAATCATCTAATATTGTCCCTAAAGCAAACCTTGGGTACTATTCAGAGACTGGCCCAAAACAGACAAGAGTGGCCGTTCTTCGAAGCTGTCCTACATTGCAGAGGGCACTGCGGGCAGTGAGTATCTTGCCAACGCTCAGGACGCTTCAGCAACGCCCTTCAATCTGAAAGGTCGGCTCCACGTGAGCACTAATGAACTCCTCCCAGGAGCAGTCGAAAGTTCGCATCAACGCTCTTTTAATTTCCCCAGCCATCACTCTTTAATAAAACAGCGGG
>NC_134893.1:30939600-30959600 GCF_041734735.1 Babylonia areolata | reverse complement strand
GACAGAGACAGAGAGAGACAGAGAGACAGAGAGACAGACAGACAGAGACAGAGACAGAGTTTATTCATCAGGCCATGGCCCCTCATAAGTGAACATATACCATTACAAAATACTCCAGAACAAAATCAAATTTCAACAAAATAATACTAGAAGAAAAAAAAAGCGAAATAGAAGCGATGGACATGGGTGTTCCATGGTGTTTGACCGTCTTGTTATTGATGGTAAGAAGTTTTACCTGGATCAGAACGACAGGTTGAAAGAATCGATATAATGTCTGGACCCGCTCCAGTGTTTCGCACTGTGTTACATCACATAAGTTTTTGTGGAAGGGAGACGGGGGATACATACATAAGTCTTGACCGGTAAAATATTAATTTTGTCGGTCAGTGTCGAACGGGGGAGGATCGCCAATGTTCAGCGTGACAGCGCTCATCTGTCAGCTGTTGAGCACGTGCAGAACAGCCTGACAACACACAGCCTGACAACACACAGCCTGACAACACACAGCCTGCACGGGGATGAGGCAGTGTCCAGTGACCGAGTGATTCTACAATTCCTAAAAACCTGCATTCTTCCATCTTTTGATCCCTTTCAGTTCGCCTATAGAGCAAGTAACGGATCAGTTGAAGATGCCATTAGCATAGGTCTCTACCATGTCCTCAGACATCTCGAAAATCCTAACAGCTATGTCAGGATCCTTTTCATTGACTACAGCCCTGCGTTCAACACAATAGTGCCATATTTTAAACTGAAAGACCTCTCGCTGCCTGACTCAATTTGTCCATGGATCCTAGATTTTCTAAGATGCAGACCGCAAGTTGTTAAAGTTGGTGACCTCACTTCCTCCACATGCATTCTTAACATAGGCACCCCACAGGGATGTGTTCTATCCCCACTGTTGTACTCACCTTTAACACATGACTGTGTAACTAAAAATGAATGTAACACCATGGTCAAGTTTGCCGATGATACAACTCTAGAAGGGCTGATTACGAACAGTGATGAGTCAAACTATAGGGAAGAAGTGCATGAACGTGTCAGCTGGTGTGATCAAATAACTTAGAACTCAACGCATCAAAAACCAAAGAATTAATTCCAGATTACAGGAAGACCAGATCTGACCCCTTACCACTTGTCATTGAAGAAAAGCAAGTAGAGATCATCAGCGACTTTAAATTTCTCGAACTGATCATTTCCAACTATTTGAAATGGGAGAAAAATACGGAAAAAAAACTTATTAAGAAAGCACAACAACGCCAGTACTTTCTTCGGCGCCTCAAAAAGTTCGGAATTAAAAAAAAGAAATCATGGTTGATTTCTACCGAGCAGTTATTGAAAGTGTGCTAACCTTTGCTATTACTGTTTGGTACAGAAACATTTCCAAGGCAGGAGTTGCAGCCCTTAAGAGAATCGTAAAAAGTGCCACCAAGATTACCGGAGCTGATCTACCTTCTCAAGAAGACATGTATTATAGGCGGCTACTCAAAAAAGCAAAATTAATCAGCCAGGACGAATCACATCCAGCTTTTGGGATTTTCGAGATGCTCCCTTCTGGTCGACGGTACAGAAGTATAAGGACGAAAACCAATCGCTTCGCCAATAGCTTTTTCCCCAAAGCAGTCAATGCCCTGTCTCTCGAACAAATCCAGTGTGATAAATAGAATTGTGCAACCAACAACCATCTACCTGAATATCTAGTCATCAGCCCCATCCACATGTAATATGCAGCTTCTGTTCAAACGTGTGTGTGTGTGTGTGTGTGTGTGTGTGCAGTGCGTGCATGCATGCATGAGTATGCACAAGTTTTTATATTGATATGCACTTGTATGTATCTTATTTCTACTGTATCTGTGTTTGTGTGTGATTTTCGATTGATGTTTGTATCTTGTTATGTACTATTCCCCCCAATATTCCTTGTGACCCCGGTACACTTGGTAATAAAGACATAGTCTAAATTCGAAAATTCTAAATTCTAAATGTAACGCACACGAACGTGATCTTGACACACAGTACACAAGAAACGGATCATTCGTAAAAAATAAATTGCCATTTTCGTTTTTATAGTGGAATATAAATGGATTGTTTTCGAAACATTATTAATCAGAACTAAAAAAAACTAAACTATATCAGTAGAACACCTGATATTTAGCAAGATTATCCTGCAGAATTAACGGGTCTGCCCCAGGCTGTGATGGAATTACAGTAGAATTCTTTAAAACATTTTGGTGTAAAATAGGCAGTATTGTGACAAATTCCTTCGTAGAATCCTTTAATAAAGGTGAACTATCTTACTCTCAGAAGCAAGGAATTATAACATTGATACACAAAGGAAAAGATCTAGAAAGAGATAAGCTAAATAATTGGAGACCTATAACCCTACTCAATACAGATTACAAACTACTTGCAAAAACACTAGCAGAAAGGCTGTCGTCCGTTGTTCACACTTTAGTTAATGAAGATCAAGCAGGCTACATTAAGGGCAGAAACATATCTACAATTATCAGATCGATTGATGACGTTATTAATTATCTGAATAAAACAAAGAAAGCGGGATACTTATTAGCAGTAGATTACTCTAAAGCATTCGACTCCATATCAAAAAGTTTCTTGGTACATGCTTTTTCTGTCTTTGGTTTTGGACCAGTCTTTCAAAAATGGGTTACTGTCTTATTTAAAGGTTGTACAAGTTCTGTTAATCATGGTGGTTGGATATCTGAACCTTTCGACGTGCTGTGTGGTATTAGACAAGGATGCCCATTTTCACCTTTGGCATTCGTATTAGCTGTTGAATTATTAGCTATTAAAATAAGAAACAGTCCCATAGTGGGAATTGTAACCCCTCGATCCGAGAGAAATGAGGATGTGCATTTAAAAGTAAAACAACTGGCGGATGACACAACCTTGTTTCTTAGAGATATAGAGGACATGAATAGATCGTTTAACATTTTTACTTCTTTTGAAAGATTCTCTGGACTGAAATTGAATGAACATAAAACAAAGGCACTAAGACTAGGTAGACAGAAAAGAGAGGTAAATCTTCCATTCTCAACAGTAGATAGAATAAAGATATTAGGAATCCATTTCGAAAGTAACCGAATGGCCAAAGACATTGAAGATAACTGGACAAGCAGGATTGATCGAGTGAACAAACTCATTAAAGAGTGGAGTAAACGTGACTTAAGTATTCAAGGGAAAGTAGTCGTGATAAAATCATTTCTTGTCAGTCAGTTCATTTACGTTATGCAGTCGATTGGCCTTCCAGCTGAGGTTCTGAATAAAATAAACTCAATTCTGTACAAGTTTCTGTGGCAGAAAAAACACAGTAACAAGAGAGCTTTCGAGAAAGTAAAAAGAAAAGTAATGGAAGCGAGTGTAGAAGAAGGTGGTCTGAACATGATAAACATGATCCAGCTCCAAAAATGTTTTCACCTACAATGGGCAGGGAAACTGTTTGGGGCGACAGCCAAGGAAAACTGGAGTGTGATCCCTAAATGGCACATGGATAAACTTGTTAAAGAAAATGTGTTTCTCTTAAATTGTAGATCAAAAGATCTAATAGGTTTGAACATGATAGATAACGATTTTTGGAAAGATGTAGTTAGTTCGTATCTTGACAACAGGCCGTTAAAATCACTTTCAGACATCAAAAGTAACAACTTTCACTCCCAATTGCTGTTTAACAACGCCTTGATAAAGTATAAAAACAAATTATTATTCTTCAAATCTTGGAATGAGAAAGGTCTTGAACAAGTAAAGGACATAATTAATTTCAGGGAAAATAGAGTGTTGTCTTTAAGAGAGATACAGGATATAGTGCGTAAAAACAAAGCAGGCATTGTTTTTGAATATAACGCATTGATAAATTCGATACCAAAGGCATGGCTTCAATGGATAGAAAGAGGGGAAAAGGAGGATGAAACACAGAAATGTGATGTAAGCCTGTACAACACAAATTTAAAACAGATTAAAAAAAATACACTCATAAACAAAGAGAAAACTGTTCCCAACGCATACTACTTCTGGCTCAGAAAATTTGGTATCCACTTACTCGGGTCAACCTGGTCTATAGCGAGAGATATAACAAAAGAAACTAGATTAAGAGTTCTGCACTGGAAAATTTTACACAACATCTACCCCACCAATATCCTTCTAAACAAAATGAAAGTAGCAGAAAACAATAAATGTCCCTATTGTAAAGATTTGGTAGATTACATTGAACACTTTTTTTTTGATTGCCCAGTAACACACAACTTCTGGAAGTATATTGAACAAAAACTACTAACAGAAACAAGTGTCCACTTGAAACTGTCAGCATCAGATATCCTGTTTGGGATTGAAAATTCGCCATATCTAAAAGGAAATTATGCGTATATCAATAATATAATTTTAGTGGGTAAAATGTGTGTCAGTATCTATAAAAAGACCAAATCAGTCTTTTCCTTACAGGTTATTTTTGAACGAGAATTTGAAACAAGACGAATTCACATGGAAAAAAACACTTCCATCTACAAATAACGTCAAATGATCAAATGAGAAGTGAGAAAGAGACAAATATGCACACAGAAAGCACACCAGAGCATGAACACCCCCCCCCCCCCGGCCCCCTCAACCCCTCCCCACCCCCCAGACAAACCAAACAATCTTCCAACACTAAAGTTTTGCAACGTGATTGTCCATATATGAAGAAACAGACAGACTTAGAATTGTGTATGAATGAAGGTGAAAAAAAAACACAAAAAAACAAAACAACAAAAAAAAAACAAACATAAGTTTTGTACACTTAATTGTATGACTTGTACATTTTCCTTCAATATTATTGTAACAAGCCCAAAATCAGTGAGTGAAAAGTCGTATTTATTCCATAAACGCTATTTATTTATTTGGCATTGTGATTTATATACAAAATAAAACGGTGGTCGACCCAAGAAAGTCCGGGTAAAAAAAAAAAAAAAAAAAAAAAAATATCCTGCAGAATTTCAGCTTGATATACAGTCTTAAATCATTCGCCTATGTATGGTCGTTGTTCTCAGGATTGTAATGGCGATGGAAAAAAAAAGTTATTAAATATTTGCACTAATTTAGACGCAAGAATTGTGAATGGTGTGCGTAAGGGTGACCTTGATGGTCACTATATATAATTTCTGACTCCGGGAGTAGTGTTTGCGATCATTTTATATTTTCTAAAGATTTTTATTTCTAAGGTAAGCGACTCATGCGAGCTGTACATTTCTGGACGAATAGAATCAGATCATATTATGCCCGTAACACTCTGTGAAGTATTTCCAAATGAAAACGTATTGAATGTACATGAAACACGTAGAGAGAGAGAGAGAGAGAGAGAGAGAGAGAGAGAGAGAGAGAGAGAGAGAGAGAGAAGGGGGGTGGGGGGCGGGGGAGAACTTCGTTTGTTGCAGCGAAAAGGGCAAGCGAAGAGATCAAGGGAGGCAACTGTCTTAAAATATTTCAGGCGACAAAAGGAACAGAGCGACGATTTGCTCCCTTTAGTGCCAGGCCGCTTGTGTGCCCCCAACAATGCTTTGACACGGTCTTTGTGCATTATTGTTTTACATTCTGTGTGGCACTGAACCACTGATATGTATGTACGTGTATGTGTTGGTTCTTCACCTCTTTTGACTTAAGTGATATAAAACGTGTGTGTGTGTGTGTGTGTGTGTGTGTGTGTGTGTGTGTGTGTGTGCGCGCGCGCGCATGTGCGTGCGTGTGCGTGTGTATATGTATGTGTATGTGCGTGAGTGCGTGTGTATGGTTGTGCTCTGTGTTTGTATACATTCGTGATGATTTTGAAACGTGTGATGCTCTGGATCAAAGCTTCCTCTCCTCCTCCTCCTTCTCCGATTTACTCTTTCACTCCACTCAGGTGTGAATGGTTGGGCACCTGACGTGGGTCAGGGAAGCTTAACCAGACCACGTGCAACTTGAAAGGGGTGAATGTCATCACAGACCACGTGCAACTTGAAAGGGGTGAATGTCAACAAAGAACTTCACCCTCTCACTTGTGAACACTCTTAGCTGTCCAAAAGCTTGCCAGTTCAGTTTCTGAGACAGACCGTGATTGACCAGTTATCTACAATGAACCCAATTGGGAAAAAAGCCCAGAAGCAGAATCTACACTCATTTTCCTTCACAGAAACGTTTACTTTCTTACTGTATCGCCCATAGCTTTTGTGCTAGAATTTTTTTGTGATTTATTACCTCCGAATCCTCAAAACTCCCTGGCAAGAGCACTTTTTTTTTAAAACAATAATTATTCTCTGGGACTGAACTGCTTAAACAGCAACGGAAGGAGAGGACTGGGCCCCGCCTTCCTGTGCCAAGCTCTGGACAGTGAATGTGAATGGCAGTTCAAGTCTGTGGGACCTATGATCCTTTGAGTTAGAAAAAAAAAAAAAAGAGAATTATCAAGTGACAGCGTCTTGCCCTGAGAACTCCCCACCCCGCCCCCAAAAACCTTCTAATGGAAATCTCATGGTATCACGGCTGAAGGAAAAAAAACTTGTTCATACCTTTTTTCTCACCGCTCACAATGCAATTGAATCGGCGAAAATGTGCTGAAGAAAATGTCATTTCCGAAAGTGTGTGGGGGTAATGATCATCAGGGAACTGCACAGATCCAGACTAAATCAAGTCAACTGAGTATGGAGAAATGGAGAAAGGGGGAATACAGAAAAAAGAAATAGAAAGAGAGAGGATGCGAGAGAGAGAGAGAGAGAGAGAGAGAGAGAGAGAGAGAGAGAGAGGATGGAGGTTGGGTAGAAGAAGTGAGAGGGAGAGAGAAGATGGGGGGCTGGGGGGGGGGGGTGCGGGGGGGGGGGGGGGGGCATGGGGGATACGACGGACGATGGAGGAGCGAGCTAGCGAGAGACGGAGAGATAGAGAGACAGAAAGTCAAAAGAGACAGAGAGACAAGAAAAAAGACAATGAGAGATGCACATGGTAAAAAAACAACCACCAACAACAATCGCCTAAATCCCCAGACTCCCCTGTTTGCATTCTCTGGCCATGGTCATCAGGAAACATTCTCTACGCGTTTTTGTGTTTGTTTGTTTTTTTACACGAAATAAACGCATTACAGACACAGACACACACACACACACACACCGCACACAGATGCACACACATAAACACACACACAAAAGCACACACACACACACACACACACACACACACACACCGCACGGTTTCAGTCAAGACTTTACATGTTCTTTGTACAAACCACACACACAAGCACGTACGCTCGCACGCGCGCACATAGAAAAACAAATAAAACTGCACGCAGGAAATAATACAAAAAATGGGTGGCGGTCTCATTGTTTCGATGTGCTCTTCCTGGGGAGAGCAGCCCGAACTTCACACAGAGAAATCTGCTGTGATAAAAAAGACACACACACACACACACACACACACACACACACACACACACACACATACATCACACACACACACATACATCACACACACACACACAAAACACGTAAATCACACCCACCAAACCCCCCGCCAAGGCCCACAACCCCCTTCTCCCAGCTCCTGGCCTTCCCAGCAGTTGCATCGACACGCGATTTACTTCCCTTGGCCAAGCCAAACTGCAAAAGCCGTCATCGATTTTCTGTCGGCGTGTGAAGAAACCAAGAAATCTTTTGAGCGGGGGTTTCCGAAAGCTGCCGGAACAGTCTGCCGAAAAATGAGCCCCTCGCTGACACAGCGCGCCCCGAGTTTCAGAAGCTGGGTAAATCTAAAAACGTTTGAGATGCCAATCACGACTAATTCAAATGTATTCCAGGGGAGGGGTGACAGAGGGGGACGTCTACTCTCTACGTAATTAAGCCCCCCGCGTCCCCCCCCCCCCCCCCCCCCCGTCCCCGCAACCCCCCTCCCGCCAGTTTTTACTCGTGTGCGTGCTTTATGGATCCACGTCTTTTTTTTTTTTTGTCTTTTTTTTTTTATTCAACGCGTGCATGCTAGTGTGCGAGTGTGTGTCTGAGTATGTATGTGTGTGTGTATGTGTGTGTGTGTGTGTGTGTGTGTGTGTGTGTGTGTGTGTGTGTGTGTGTGTGTGTGTGTGTGTGTGTGTGTGTGCCCGCGCGTCTGACTGATGTGCTTTTGGAAAGCGCTTTGAGAGGCCAGAATGCACGATATATGCATTAGTAGTAGTAGTAGTAGTAGTAGTAGTAGTAGCAGTAGTATGCACGACATATGCAGTAGTAGTAGTAGTAGTAGTAGTAGTAGTAGCATCATGAGAGGCTTGAAAGCACAATATAAATATAGTCGTTGTAGTAGTAGTAGTATACTATTATTATTATTATTATTATTATTCTTATTATCATTATCATCATCATCATCATCATCATCATCATCAGTTGTAGAAGTATAATTGGTATTATTAGTATTTCTACTGCTACATAATCTGTGAAAGGTATATAGGTCGATAAAAAAGTATGTTTGGTCAAGATGTCCGAACAAGGAATGGATTGAATGTGGCGTTTTCAACAATAAATACAATCACAAGGGGAACAATCACGAGGGATAAGGTGTCCCCTGATCCTCCACAGAACACAGACCCTCTTGGCCTCGTTGACGGGCCGAGTGGTTATACACTGGACTTTTAATCCGAAGACCCTGGGTTCGAATTCCGGTTGTGCCTGGTAGGGTCAAGGGTTGATTTTTTTTTCTTCTGATCTTCCAGGAGAAGGCTGGTGCACGAGTCAACATCGCGGTGCCCCACACGGTGCCCATGGAGCGGAGGGACCAGGACAGGGCAAGGCAATGCAAGGCAGATCAACGTATGTGCAGACCTTTTTCGGTATGAACCCCCCTTCGTGTTTATACATACGCAGAACCTCAAACACGCACGTTGAAGATCCTGTAATGCACATTTGTAGTTCGGTGGGCTTTGGAAAATACGAATACCCTCCCCAGCATGAGAACTGTAGATCAACATGTTCCATACTTAGTATACTTTACAAAAATCATGTAGATTTTTCATGTACCTAAAGGTTTTTCCTGAAATAAAGATGTCTTTTTCCTGTCTTGTCCAAGTGGCTGGTTCAGTCCTCTCGTCTTCATTTTGGTGAAACTTGGAATGGTGGCCCAGTGGTAACAACGTCCGCATAGGAGGCGAGAGAATGCGATCTGAGGGCAGGGGATCGAGTCCTGCCCATACCCGCCAGAATGTTCTTCCCCTACTCCTCTAGACCTTGAATGGTGGTCTGGACGGTCATCAGTCATTCGGACGAGACGATAAACCGAGGTCCCGTGTTGCAGCATGCTCCTAGTGCACGTATAAAGAACCCACATCAACAAAAGGGTGGTCTGTGACTTAAACTATGTAGAAAAATCCACCTTGATAGTAAAACGAACACACTTGCAGACAAAAAAACACTATATGTCTATTTATCTATCTTTCTATGTAATGTGTTATATATATATATATATATATATATATATATATATATATATATATATATATATATATATATATATATATATATATATATATATGGGTGGCACTGCATTCTGCCGAATCTCTCTCTCTCTCCGAGGACAGAAGCCCGAGGTTTTACACAACTGATTAAACAAAAAACACACACTCAAACCATGATTCTGAAGGTTGAAAACATGGGGGAGAACTCTGTTGTGACAATACAATACGATACAGTACATTGAACACACACACACACACACACACACACACACACACACACACACACACACACACACACACACACACACACACACACACACCCACCACCACCACCACCAACAACAACAACAGCAGCCTAGGAGAGCAGCAGCAGAACTGGAGTGTTAGATACCCTGACTCTGGCAGAGCGGGAAACCAACACACGAACAGCAGGGGCAGGACAAGGAGGACGGACAGAAGTGCAGCTCAACGAATGGCTCCACCCCCTTCCACCTCCCCACCCACTCACCATCTCTCCCCTCCCACCCACAAACCCTCACCCTGGAAGTGTCACCTGAACGTCTCACAAACAAGACCCTGGCCTTCTCTCTCCCCGCCTCCCCACACCCCCTCCCCCCATCCCCCCTTCTTTCCAAATGTCAGGATGCCGTATAATAACCATGGTGTTTTTTTTGTTTTGTTTTTCCATTTGTTTTATTTTTGAAGCACACAGAATAAATGACAAGAGCATTCCGTGTGGCAATTTTGCTAAAAGCTACCTTCATGATGATGATGATGATGATGATGATGATGATGATGATAAGAAGAAGAAGAGGAGGAGGAGTAAATGGGGGGTGGGGGATGGAGGCGAAGGGCGGATAAATGGAGGTAGACTGAAGAAGAAGAAGAAGAGGAAGAAGAAGAAGAAGAAGAAGAAGAAGAAGAAGAAGAAGAAGAAGAAGAAGAAGAAGAAGAGGAAGAAGAAGAAGAAAGGAAAGAATGAAGACGTAAAGGCGAAGAACAACACTGTTCAAGAAACAGAAGAAGCAGAAAAAAGGTGGGTTCAAAAATTCCCTAAGACGACGATGATGGGTGAATAAATGAAGAGCAAGAGGAAGTGGGGATGGGCATTTGAAACGAGAACGAAAAAAGAGGGGATAGAGGACAAGAAGAAGAGGAGAAGGAGGAAGAGGAGGAGGAGGTTGAGGAGGAGGAGGAGGAGGAGGAAGATTAATAACTAAAAAGAATCATGATGCAGGAGGTCTCACTAACAATGACACTGATGACATTACGCTCAGGTGCTTGACCAGGACAATTACACGCATCCCGTTTCAATCAATTTTTACTACTGGAGAGGCCTGACTGGAGCCAAAGACTCAATATTCAATTCAATTGTACCATCAGTCGACGAGTGCTTGCCAAAGGAGAACAAGGAGAACTAAATAGACCCCGTTTCTTTGAATACCAACAGTGCCTGGACATCTAACAATGAAGAACTTCGGGTCATTATTTTCGTTCAAATTTACAGTGAACGATGGAAGGTCCCCTCCATGAAGAGCTGCAGATCCCAATTTTCATTTTCAACAGGCCAACATGGACACAAAAGCCACACGTGACGGATTACATGCTTCACAAAAAAAAGTGGCAGAATAGTTAAGACACTTGCCTGCCAACACAACAAAAAGCAAAACGAAAACAACAAATAAAAACCAAAACAACAACTGTTTCTTTGCTGCAAAATGTGCAGTTCGCAACCACTTAAATATAATGCCTTTGGGGTAAACGGTTTCCTCCTCAATACGGGTGTCGTCAAGATTTCCCCTAGAGTTTGGAGTGAGAATGAAACTGTGATTCGATTTTGGAATAGTGGTAAAAAAAATCCTCCTTTAGTTCTCATCTCGCTCCCCGAAACAAACGAATGAACAACAACAACAACAACAAAATGAACAAAATAAAAAGATAATAAGAAAAAATAAAAACTTTGAAAAGACTTTCAAAATGTCCAACTAAATTGCACGCAAAAGCTATTTTTGGTCTGTCTCCACACACTCAAAAGAAGAAGGGGGAGGAGGAGGAGGACGAGGAGGGGGAGAAGGAGAAGGAGGAGGAGGAGGGGGAGGAGGAGGAAGGAGAAGGAAGAGGAGGAGGAGGGGGAGGCGGAGAAGAAGGGAGGAGGAGGGGGAGGTGGAGGGGGAGGAGAAAGGAGGAGGATGGGGAAGGAGAAGGAGGAGGGAGGAAGAGGGGGAGGTAGGAGAAGGAGGAGGAGGAGGAAAGAGAAGGAAGAGGAGGGGGAGGAGGAGGAAGGAGAAGGAAGAGGAGGGGGAGGCGGAGAAGGGGGGAGGAGGGAGGAGAAGGGAGCAGGCGAAGGAGGAGGAGGAGGAAGGGGAGAAGGAAGAGGGGGAGGGGGAGGAGGAGAAGGGGAGGGGGAGGAGGAGGAGGGGAAGAGGAGGAAGAAGAGGGGGAGGGGAGGGGGAGGAGGAGGAGGAAGAGGAGGAAGAAGAGGGGGAGGGGGGGGGAGGAGGAGAGGAGGAGAAAGAGGAGGAGGAGGAAGAGGAAGAGGAGGAGGAGAAGGAAGAGGAGGAGAGGAGGGGGGAGGGAGGAGGAGGAGGAGGGAGGAGAAGAAGAATTCACTGGCTGAGGCCCACGGCGTGTATCTCACTCTCATCACTCCCTGCCCCCCAAGCCTGCCCCCCACCCTCCACCCCTGCACACTAGCCTTCACGAACTCGTGCTTTAAGTGCGTTTACGACAATGATAAACGTCTTCTTGTCCCCCTCAGGGTCATCAACAAACTGGTTTCGGACCGGCTGGCTGTTGCACCTGATTCTTTCTCATGCCATCGATCCTTCAGGGCGCGGCGGCCGAATGGTTAGAGCGGCTGGGTTCTCGCCCGAGTTTCCTTGAGCACGAATCCAGGTTTAAGCGCACCTGAGTGTGTTTAAGGGAGGATATTTTCCCGATCTTTCAGTCTGAGGGTCCTGAGTTCGAATCTCGGTGACGGCGCCTGGTGGGTAAAGGGTGGAGATTTTTTTTTTCCGATCTCCCAGGGTCAACACACGTGCAGACCTGCTTAGTGCCTGAACCTCCTTCGCGTGAATACGCATGCCGAAGATCAAACACGCACGTCTAAAATTCCGTAGTCCATGTCAGCGTTTTGATGGGGTATGGAAACAAAAAAACATACCCAGCAAGCACACCCCCGAAAACGGAGCATGGCTGCCTATATCTCGGGGTTAAAAACACTGCCATACACATTAAAGTCCACTCGTGCAGCCCAAGAACCGGGGAGGAGGAGGAGGAGAAGAAGAAGAAGAGGGGCTGAGGGTGTATGGGGGGAAGGGCAGATAGAGGAAAGGCAGATTGTGATCCAGCCCACTAAGATAGATCACAGGTGCGTGAATGCGAGTGCGTGCGCCCGCGTGTCCCTGAGTCTGCGTGTTTCTGTGTCTGCCGGTGACCTTTGCCGATGACTTTTTAGACTGTACGGCACTATCCGCCACCGATCAATTAAGACTGTCACTGATTGATTAGTTGATTGATCCATTGACCAAATGACTGTCTGGCGGTTAAAACCATCCACCACAATCCCTCCCCACCCTCACCCCACCACCACACCCCCCTCCCCGCCAAACCCTCCCCCATCCCTCTCTTAGCGATGGCCACCCTCCCCTCCCCCCTTCCCTCGCCCCCCACAACCCATTTCCACAGCCGTCTCCGCCCCACTTTCTCCTTCCCTCAACCTTCCTCCCCTCCCCCTCCACGCACGCCCACCTCCCTCCTCTCCCTCAGTCCCCCACCCCCACCCCCCAACAAAAACAACCCACAAAGCAACCAATACGCCATCCCCAGTTCAGTTCGCCCACAAATATAATCTGGAGCCAATTCACCCCATCCTCATCCTCCCCCCCCCCCCCACCCCAACCATCCCCCCACCCCAAAGATAATCGATAGCAGCGATTGGAGTTTGATCACACCGTTCTCAAGGGACAGCGCTGCTGGGTAAACTGACGCCCTCTCCGTTCCCCCCCTTCCGCCCCCCCCACCCCCAACCTCTATCCCTCACCCACCCGACGACGCACAAATCTTCACCGTTCCTTTCCCCTCTCTCCTCCTCCTCCCCACACCCCAGTAAATCACACATACTTTGTTAGGAGGAGGAGGAGGGGGAGGTGGTTCATTCTTCTACCATAAGCAGGCATCAAGATGCCGTGAAAGAGAGAGAGAGGGGGGGGGGGAGAGAGTGTCTGTGTATGTGTGTGAGAGAGAGAGAGGGAAAGAGAGAGAGACAGAGATAGGAGGGGAGTGTGTGTGTATGTGTGTGTGTGTGTGTGTGAGAGAGAGAGAGAGAGAGAGAGAGAGAGAGAGACAGAGACAGAGGCAGAGACGGAAAGACAGTCAGAGAGACAGAGACACACAGATAGAGAGATGGGCACGGACACACACACACACACACACACACACACACACACACACACACACACACACACGCACACACACACACACACACACACACACCGAGAGCTTTCTGGAACCGAAGCGGCTGACTGGACTGCATGAGGACGAGGGACCGGCACGGCTGCCAGGTGAAGCGGAGGCAGATGAACAATTGTGATGGGAGATAAAATAAAATAACCAGGCCCCCCCCCCCTCCGCAAACCAAACCAAACCACTACAATTCTAAAAGGACAAAAGAAAGAAAAGAAGAAAAGAACCAGCTTTGTTTGCTTTTCATATCTCCCTCTCCTCTCTTTCTCTCCTCTCTCTCCCCTCCTCTCCTTCACCCATCTCACTCTTCTCTCCTACACATTCGCCTCACCCTCCTACGTCTTTTTCCCCCTTCACTGCTCTCCTACACATTCGCCTCACCCTCCTACGTCTTTTTCCCCTTCGCTGCTCTCCTACACATTCGCCGCACCCTCCTACGTCTTTTCCCCTTTCACTGCTCTCCTACACATTCGCCGCACCCTCCTACGTCTTTTCCCCCTTCACTGCTCTCCTACACATTCGCCGCACCCTCCTACGTCTTTTTCCCCTGCGCTGCTCTCCTACACATTCGCCTCACCCTCCTATGTCTTTTTCCCCTTCGCTGCTCTCCTACACATTCGCCTCACCCTCCTACGTCTTCTTCCCCTTCGCTGCTCTCCTACACATTCGCCTCACCCTCCTACGTCTTTCCCCCCCCCCCCTTCACTGCTCTCCTACACATTCGCCTCACCCTCCTACGTCTTTTCCCCCTTCACTGCTCTCCTACACATTCGCCTCACCCTCCTACGTCTTTTTCCCCTGCACTGCTCTCCTACACATTCGCCTCACCCTCCTACGTCTTCTTCCCCTTCACTGCTCTCCTACACATTCGCCTCACCCTCCTATGTCTTTTCCCCCTTCACTGCTCTCCTACACATTCGCCTTACCCTCCTACGTCTTTTTCCCCCTTCGCTGCTCTCCTACACATTCGCCTCACCCTCCTACGTCTTCTTCCCCCTTCACTGCTCTCCTACACATTCGCCTCACCCTCCTACGTCTTTTCACCCCCTTCACTGCTCTCCTACACATTCGCCTCACCCTCCTACGTCTTTTCCCCCTTCACTGCTCTCCTACCCCTCTCTCGACCCTTTAAAAAAAATTCTTTCTTTCCATCACCTCTCCTCCTCCCTCTGTCATTTTCCTCTCCTTCACTGCTCTCTTCTCCTCTCTCTCTCTCTCTCTTTGCCTCTTCTTCTTCCCACATCATTCTCTCTTTCATCTGTCTCCTCCTTCCCTTCTTCTACCTCTCTCCATCTTTCTCCTCGCCTCCTCTCCTTTGTTTGGATGTTAAGACAATTCTTATGGGGAGATGTTTGGATGCTGGTCTAAGAGTCTTTAACTCTTTAACTCTTCGTTACTTACGTCCCTTGTGGTTGTCTAGGACAACTAACAACAAAGCGGAGATGAATTAAAGAGTGAAAGACTCTTTGATCAGCATCCAAACATCTCCCTCTGAGAATTATCTTAACATCCAAACATCTCCCTCTAAGAATTACCTTAACATCCTAACATCTCCCCCTAAGAATTATCTTAACATCCAAACATCTCCCTCTAAGAATTATCTTAACATCCTAACATCTCCCCCTAAGAATTATCTTAACATCCAAACATCCTTCGTCTGTCTCCTCGCCCTCTTCCCTTCCTCTGCCCCCAGTCCTTCGCCTTTCTTTCTCCTCCAATACACTATTTCTGATAAAACAACAACAACAACAACACTAAATAAACCGGTGACAGATACGAAAAACTTGATAATTAGCAACCCCCAAAGGGTTGACGTTTGGTCCTGATAAACTCAGCAAGGGCAGTAGATTTTGAACACACGGCTGTATATTCATGATCGAGATTTTCCGTGGAACTTGGGCTGGGTATTCAATTCAATTCAAAATACTTTATTATCTGCTTCAACCAAAAACAGAAAATTTTCTTTAGGCTCACTTAAAATAAAATGCCCGTAGCAAAAAAACAACAAAAAACCCCTTCACTTATCACCATGTACACATCAATTATTATGTAAAAAGAAAAAACATGTGGGTAAGATACTATCACATTCAGAGTGTAACAACTGTGTGTGTGTTGCGTGTGTGTCCGTGCATGTGCACGCATCGTTTTGTGTGTGCGCACGCATCACTGAATTCGCGATACTTGCAGCGCTCAGTTCACTTGGCGTTAAGAATGTTCAAAACTCTACGGCGCTCTCCTCGCGGGAGAAACGAATATTTAATATCACTGGGATTCACGCTGTAAGCACCATTGAAGAGTTCCGTCTCTTGGACCAGTCATCCGTCTCATCTGTGTGCTCGCGACAAATCAGCAGGCTGTCTTGGAGACGGCTGGTCGCCAGTGTGAACACTAATCGCCGGGCATGTATGGTGAGCAAACGCAAATTGACGTGCGCACAATTCACGGCCAGCTGCTGTCAGCAACTGTGGCTGGGCTCGGTGTGAACGAAGCCTGAGGAGGAAATCTTAACGTCAAACAAGTTCAGCGCTTGCTAAATACCGCTTAAGCAGCTTCAGCCCCGATCCATTAAACGTTCGCGTTAACACACACACACACACACACACAGAAACCAGTGTTTTTCTTTGATCGATAACTTGTCATCAGCGCTGTCGGTCTTATGATTGTCTTAAAGATTACAACCCTGCACGCACAACCACGCACGCACCCACCCACGTGTTCATCCTCCTCGCCCACGCGCACGCCCACTCACCCGCCCACTTACATGACTTCTCCCACGTTGTATTATCATCATTATTATTATCTTTCTTCTAGTTGATCTGAAATGGAAACTCAGAAACATGAAAGACTAATAATGACATGACATTTTAAAGCTTCACTGCCAATACCTAACCATTTTTGTCATTATCCCAGCTTTGTGCTTGCACACCCTCACAGAGAAATGTCGGAGGTCGCAGACACACAATACTTAGTGCATGAGTGCGTGAGCGTGTGTGTGTGTGTGTGTGTGTGTGTGTGTGTGTGTGTGTGTGTGTGTGTGTGTGTGAGTGTGAGAGTGTGTGTGAGAGAGAGAGAGAGACAAACAGAGAGAGAGAGCCAGAGAGAGCCAGAGAGAGAGAAAAGTAGTGTGTGTGTGTGTGTGTGTGTGTGTGTGTGTGTGTGTGTGTGTGTGTGTGTGTGTGTGTGTGTGTGTGTGTGTGTGCGTCAGTGCGCGCATTTGACACAGCGCCTGAAGTGTACCCCTACCGTCTCGCCATTACCCCCCACCCTCCGCCCCCCATTCCCCGCCCTTTCGGTGATATATTGGCTAATGGACTGTCTATTAGCGGCTCCATTATCCGAAATAGTTGATAGACAGTGGATGTTTTCAGCTTCCGGAGCCGAGTTCTGGCTCATAAAATATTCAAAAGTTCCGGGCAGACAGGCCAATGTCCTTGAACGGATCATCATTACCGCAACAGTTACAAAGAACCTTGACACGTCTATCCACCCACCCTCACACACACGCACGTATCCACAAAACACACACAATACACACACAAACAAATACGCGCGCGCGCACACACACACACACCCCCCCCCCCCCCACACACACACACCTCTGCCAACTGAATTATGAATTATAACGGTCAAAAAGACCTATGAACGTCAGTAATCTCTCTCTCATACACACACACACACACACACACACACACACACACACACACACACACACACACACGCAAACACACACACAAACACACACACACACACGTTTCTAGCACAGAGCATAAAACTGTGTTCCATTCCCACATCACCCCGTGGCGAGCAGAAGCACACAGGGTCCAATTAGACACAAAGCGCCCACGTCGTTAACAGGGCCCAGGGGGCAAACTGATCCTCCATTTGCTTTCATGTGGCGTCCGAGGCTTGAGACAAACACCGTGCACTGGAGGGTCAGGTCGTTGGATTATGTCGTATTCTCTCTGTCTTTCTCTCTCTCACTCTGTCTCTCTCTGTCTGTCTGTCAGTCTCTCTCTCTCTCTCTCTCTCTCTCTCTCTCTCTCTCTCTCACACACACACACACACTGAGAAACAGACGAACAAACACACACAAAAATAGATTATGCTCTGAGTGTCATGTCCATGGATTATGTCATCTTCACACGCACGCACGCACACACGCACGCACGCACGCACGCACACACACACGCGCGCGCGCGCCGCGCTTCTTTCAATTTCCTACGTTTGCCTTATGAGCTAAATCTGATCATCAGGCAAACAGCCGGTTGAAGTTTTTGGGCAATGTCTTCAAAAAAATGTGCATAAGGTTCTGGAGAAAGAACAAAAACGAAACTAAATCTGACATTCTACAATTATGTTGCTAAATAAAATACAGTTTTGAACTGTATCTTACCTGCTTCATGAAACCTGAACATAGACTCACCATGTAAGTGCACTTGATCTCCATACAGATAGGGGCAGATACACAGGCGAAGAAAAAAATATGTAAGAGTTTGCAAAATCTGTGGAGTATTGAAGATCGGAGTGTCATTTTTTTACGACAAGTATTTTAGAAATAAACATGTATGAGAAGTCATGTTCAAACGATATAAAGTCTGAACTAACAACAGAATTGGTTAATACTGTTTACCGTCAATCATGATCACTTGTAAATGCGACCTTGTAAACAACCTTGACAAGCAGATTTCATCTTCCACAACACACGGCAACGAACAAAAACAACCAAGAAAGAACAAAAAAAAAACCAAACCCATATGTGTCCAGAAGCCAGTCATAGAACAACAGCAACAAAAACAAAAAAGCAAAAATACAACAAGAGAATTGCACAGGAAGGTTGATGATGGAAGCAATTTAAATACCCGCAGTGTCTCCCGCCCCTCTCTCCCTGTAACCCACTTTCTGCATTTTGGGTTTCTGGCTCAGCACAGAACTGCCTCCCATTCCCGCCAGCTATCTCTCTTTATGGAAAAAGAGCTCAAACGGGATAACATCGGAGCCACCAGATGCCCATTCCGAAACGGACGAAATTGATGCACGTGCTAGTGTTATGGCGCCGCCCCGGGCGCTTCTTTCTCTCTTTCTCGGAGACTCGTCAGAGCTCTGACGCTGTGCGAAGGACGTGTGATGTGATTGGAAAAACCTGGCTTGTTTACGCTTCTAATTCCAGCCCCTTTCTTCTCCTGCGTCATCAGTAACGACAGAGGCACCTCTAACAAGGGCCATGACATCATTTAGGATCACACACTCTCTCTCCTTCTCTCTCTCTCTCTCTCTCTTTAATATACTTCTTGATAAATCTGTTATTATCCATTGTCATCGACAAAACGTTTATTGATAATTGTTACCTGCAACCATTTCACTGATTATTAATGTGTTCATACCTCTCCCCCACCCGACCACCTCTGTTGATCTCTCTCTCTCTCTCTCTCTCTCTCTCTCTCTCTCTCTCTCTCTCTCTACTATTAGTGATAGAGACAGATATTCATGCTACAGATCATTCAAAGTTGTATTTGAAAAAGAAAAATACATAACAAATGCTGATGAATATTGTTTCAGAGTGGCGTTGTCTCAGGCCCGATTTAATGTGCTTCCTTTAAATAACAATGTTAATAGGTACACTGAAAATGATGTTTTAAAGCATTGTCCTTTTTGCCAAGGTGAACTAGAAGATGAATACCATTTGTTGTTTGTTTGTTCTGTATATAATGATTTACGGACAAAATTTCTTCAAGACTGTTTAAACATGTCTCTTAGTTCACTTCTCCGATCAAACAACAAGCAGAGAAATTTCCATGTATCAAAATTTATTTTCCATGCGATCAAAAGGAGAAATCATATACTCAGACCTAATTAAGTAGAATTAATGTCAAGTCCATGAATATTATGATATTCTGTCATCTGTTCAAGTGTTATAATACCCCTTCCCATGCCCACCCCCAGTCCATGGCCAAAGTTCATTAAAACAATTTCGTTCGTTCGTTCGTTCTCTCTCTCTCTGCTTCCCTGCCTCTTTCATTCTCCCTCATCCTCTTATCATTTCCTCCTGCTCTCTCTCTCTCTCTCTCTCTCTCTCTCTCTCTCTCTCTCTCTCTCT
>NC_134893.1:30917100-30937100 GCF_041734735.1 Babylonia areolata | reverse complement strand
TAATAGCGGTTGTATAAGTCAGCCCACACCTTCTGTTTTATTTTTTAGCTCTCTCCTTTCTTCAAACCCTTGGAATGACAAGAATCATCAGGCAATCACCGCTCATCACAAGGAAAAGGACCAGGTTGTCAACGTTAACGAAAACTAATGTGTTACAAAACCTTTTTTTATAATCATTATCAAATCACTGTCACCTACATGCATTCGCATGCACAAGTATTCACGGAAAGGCATATTCAGTACAATACACCTTTATTCATCCAGCTGGATTTGTGCATCCACGGACTTATCACTCATCCCAACACAAGGAAACAGACTGGTGATCATCGTCAACCACTCGTTAAAACTACGCTGTTTCTGAACATGAAGCGAACAGCTGATGCTTCCTGGAGTGGTCCTGTCAACCTCTTGAGATGGGCCCTTTGGGAGTCCATGAGAGTGTAGGTTCGAATCACGCTTTCGCCCTCTCTCCCAACAATAATAATAATAATAATCATCATCATCTAGCGCTTTCAAACCTCTCAAAGCACATTACAAGCGCACATCAGTCAAAACACAAAGTACACAAGAGCACACATGAGCACACACACACACATGAGAGAGAGAGAGAGAGGGAGAGAGAGAGAGAGGGGAGGGGGGTGCAATCCATTCCATTGGCTTCACACAGGACGGCAGCGGGAAACAGGATCATCAACAACGAGATATACAGGACGGCCCAGTCCTGAGCAGGCGACATTGATCCACGACCCAGTTTTATGACGAGTGCCACGTGTACTTTCTGGGACACGTCACTATGCTCTGGAGGCACGAGTCACAACAATTGGAAACAGCGTGTTTTTGCTTCCGTCTCTCTTTCTCTCTATTCAGCAGCTCTTCTCCAGTATTCCAGTCTGACCCACGATACTTTTTTTGACAACACTACTGATCATCCTAACGTATATTCCTCCCAAACTCTCTCTCTTTCTCTATCTTCTTTTCTTTCCCCCCCTTTTTCTGTTCTTTGCCGTCACAATCTCGGCCTTTCAGCTGACGACACTACTCACGGAATTGATAAACAGTCACACCGACCTTTAATTACAAGTCCTCTACACAGGGATGTGAATAGGATTAGCCTTGCATGACTCTGTGTCGGTTTGTTAATCATCTATCGCAGAGGAGTGTCACACACACGCACACACACGCCCACGCATACATACATACATACATACATATGCATTCACACATGAGCACAAACATACACAGTTCTGTTCAGTTGAGTTACTCAAGGAGGCGTCACTGCGTTCGGACAAATCCATATACGCTACACCACATCTGCTAAGCAGATGCCTGACCAGCAGCGTAACCCAACGTGCTTAAACACACACACACAACAACAACAAACAAACAAACAAAAACCACACACGCAAACAAATACGAATACAAACACGCAAACTGTTGACCAGTTCGATCAATCGTCTGAAATGACTTCTACAACCTGTGAAAGAAACAAACACTGTCGTTCATGACTTTCTGTGCCACGACACTCGGAGAGATACTCTCAAAGACACTTTCAAAGCACGGCGAAGGACTGTCTCCCTCTCCCCGGGAAACTGACTGCAATTCAGTTTCCACAGCTGTGTTGGTACAACGAGCCTGCAATCAGTTTGCCTTTGATTGACACGAGCGGCAAAACCACACGGAAAACTCATCGGATTCCTCCATCTTGAGCAGGGGAAATCGATCACGTGACAGCTGCCTGTGTTTGTGTGGGGTGGTGGCTCAATGGTAACGCGTCCGCCAACGAAGCGAGAGAACCTTTGCAGCGCACGGGTTCGAATACCACGCTCGTGAGTATTTTCTTCTCTTCAACTAAACATTGAGTGGATGTCTGAACGCTTTTCGTTCGGATGAGATGATAAACCGAAGTTCCGTGTGCAGCCTGCATTTAGCGCACGTAATAGAAAGCAGCCAGGGCAACAAAAGCGTTGTCCCTGGCAAAATTCTTTAGAATACTCCACTCTAATAGGAAAACAAACTACAGGCAGGAAAAAGGGTGGCGCAGCAATGTGGAGACATGCCATCCTTGGGAAGAGCAGCCCCTCCGAATTCCACACAGAGAAATCTGTTGCGGCAAAAAGAGTAATACAAGACTACAATACAATACAATACAATGGTGCCTCGGGCTTGCGTTTCAGCGACACGTCATGAAGGTTATGTCGACGGGTAACAGTCCATCTCAAACTCTGCCCGATACAGATGACAAAATACTCTCACCTCTGCCTGGATACACATGACAAAATACTCTCACCTCTGCCCGATACAGATGACAAAATACTCTCACATCTGCCTGGATACAGATGAGAAAAATACTCTCACCTCTGCCCGATACAGATGACAAAATACTCTCACCTCTGCCCGATACAGATGACAAAATACTCTCACCTCTGCCTGGATACAGATGACAAAATACTCTCACCTCTGCCTAGATACAGATGACAAAATACTCTCACCTCTGCCCGGATACAGATTACAAAATACTCTCACCTGTGTCTGGATACAGATTACAAAATACTCTCACCTCTGCTCGGATACAGATTACAAAATACTCTCACCTCTGCCCGGATACAGATTACAAAATACTCTCACCTCTGTCCGGATACAGATTACAAAATACTCTCACCTCTGCCCGGATACAGATTACAAAATACTCTCACCTCTGTCCGGATACAGATTACAAAATACTCTCACCTCTGCATGGATACAGATTACAAAATACTCTCACCTCTGCCCGGATACAGATTACAAAATACTCTCACCTCTGCCCGGATACAGATTACAAAATACTATCACGTCTGTCCGGATACAGATCACAAAATACTCTCACCTCTGCCCGGATACAGATTACAAAATATTCTCACCTCTGCCCGGATACAGATCACAAAATACTCTCACCTCTGCCCGGATACAGATTACAAAATACTCTCACCTCTGCATGGATACAGATTACAAAATACTCTCACCTCTGCCCGGATACAGATTACAAAATACTCTCACCTCTGCCTGGATACAGATTACAAAATACTCTCACCTCTGCCCGGATACAGATTACAAAATACTCTCACCTGTGCCCGGATACAGATTACAAAATACTCTCACCTGTGTCTGGATACAGATTACAAAATACTCTCACCTCTGCTCGGATACAGATTACAAAATACTCTCACCTCTGTCTGGATACAGATTACAAAATACTCTCACCTCTGCCTGGATACATATTACAAAATACTCTCACCTCTGCCTGGATACAGATTACAAAATACTCACCTCTGCCTGGATACATATTACAAAATACTATCTCTCCCTCCTCGGCTACAGACGATGACAACCTATACAACTCACGTCTCTTTTTTTCCTCTCTTTCCTCTCGGTGCATCCCCCTTTCACACCAACAAAACGAGTTAAATGACACAAACAGCGTAATTAAGTACTATATACAAGGGTAGACTGGTAATAGGTACCATTCAAACACTTTACTTTTGACTACCATGAACATGCTACTCATACGCGCACACACGTGTAACACACACACACACACACACACACACACACACACACACACCACACCATCAAACCGGCAAACTGAACACTAAGTAAACAACAGCTAACAAAACACTCATTGTACAGTCAAACGATATACAAAAAAAAAAAAAAAAAAGATGGTCAGTTCACCCATTTGTTTTTGTTTTTTTTTACCTTGAAACATGTTTCTGTAAACAACTGATTGCTGTAGTTGTGAAACTGGAGGCATCCTTTGGAAACTGGGCCACTGCACGAAACTGGATGCCAATAGTCAGAGATCTGACACTGTGTGTACAGCCTAAACTAATCGGACATGATACAATTAAATAAAATGATATGAAAAGGGGGGAAGGCACCACCCTCTGACCCCCCCATCCCCCAAAACACACACACACACACACACACACACACACACACACACACACACACACACACACACGCACACAAACACACCGCCTTTCTCTTCTGTAATTCGGTTTACGTTTAAGCTGAACGCACGTTTTATTCAATTTGCTCAGCTTTAGCACAGGCAACAAACTCAATGAGACAAAATTAGATTCACTGAAAGCCCCGTCCTGAACATCCGAAACCAATTTTAACTCCCAGTTTTATGGCATCTAGTTAAAGTGGTGCATTCTCAATGTCTTGAAGAGGATCCCCACCCTTCCCTACCCCCACCCCTCTTTCTTATAATGTCGCTAACTTCAGCAGTTCCCGTGGAACCGAATTAGAATAATCTGTCCATGGCTATTGATCACGCCAACTCCTCGTTTCGCTTTTCTTCTTCTTCTACTTCTTCTTCTCCTCCTCTTTCCGCGTCCTTTCCACTGGAACCTCTTGCAGTGCAATCAGCTGTTGTAACGACACCGAAGAAACATCGCACTGCTGTCTGATATTTAACGTAAGTGGTAGTAAGCGTCAACTAGAAACCCGGTAATGGAGATGTGACATTCACATTCATGTACACGAATCTGTGCATATACGCACGCGCGAGGGCGCGCGCGCGCGCACACACACACACACACACACTTTCGCATTTTATGTGAAATTCTTGGGGGTGCTTACATAAACAAAAAAACAAACCAACAAAGAAACAAAAATTGGGCTCAAAGTCCACCATTGCAACGTCACCAGGTGGACGACGTCCGTTCATCAACACCCACACAAAGTAATGCCCAACCTGACTGGACTCCGACCCATTCCCTGAGGGGGTCACAAAGGAAATCACCGCAGATGTCCTTCTCTCTCCCCTTGAAAGACGGTATCCGTGATTATCGAGCAGAGAGCAGCAATCCAGACAGGAACGAAAAAAAAAAAAAAAAAAAAGCAGAAAGCAAACGAAAAAAAAAAAAGCCTTGGTAAGGAGCCCCCTCGTCCTGAGCACTGGAAATCGATCCACGGTTGGGATTGATGGTGTCTAGGTCGTGTCGTTGAGATTTTCGGGTTCACGTTGATGTCCTCCTGGAGGAACATGTCAATGGTCAGCTGGCGATCCCTCTCTCCACTCCAATGACTTCAGCTCTTCCCCGGAATGCAAATTGGAAATACCATCCACCTTCTGTCTCCTGCGGGTCATCGCATCCGTTACCGTTGGAAAACTCTCTCTCTCTCTCTCCCCCTCTATCTCTCTCCCTCCTTTCCAGCCCCATCTCTCTCCTTCCCTCCCCTCCGCCCTCTCTCTCTACCTTCCTCCCTTCCTCTCTCCTTCCTTTTCTACCCACCTCTCTCCTTCCCTTCCCCTCTCTCTCTGCCTCCCTCCTTTCTCTCCCTCTTGCTCCCTCCCTTCCTCTCTCTCTCTCTCCATCCCTCTCTCCCTTCCTCTCTCGCCCTCACTTCCCCTCTCTCTCCCTTCCACTTTCCCTCCCTCATCCCCCCTCTCTCTCTCCCTCCTTCCCCACGCCATCTCTCTCCTTCCCTCCCCCCCTCTCCCTCCTTTCCTACCCACCTCTCTCCTTCCCTTCATCTCTTTCTCTCCCTCCCTTTCTACTCTCCCTCCCTCCCTTCCTTCTCCCCCCCCCCCCCTCACTCTCTTTGTGCTCATTGTAGTGGATGTACCTTATCAATGACAGAATGGAAGAACACGCTTGCATAAAATCTTCGGCCTTGAATAAAAATGTTTTGAGGTCTGGGTTCTCCCTCTCTCTTTCTCTCTTGTTCAGAATTCCTTGAAAAGGAACAGTCATTACAGCACTCGCCAAAGACATTTGTCAATATTCAAACGAATAATGAGCTCTTTCTACGACGCTTTGTTTTGTTCTTAAATTAAACCCTCCTGCAAATGTGCTAAGTATACAGAAAACACCAATCATTTCTGGTTACTTTTCCTAGAATGCATTCCTGTTTGAGATGTTAAAGAGTACACAGATCTTCAAGAAAATTGTAGGACACTAAACCTGCTGAATGAAAAACGCTTCACTCTCTCAATCGGATCAATCAAGATGGCCAACCCTATCCAGGATTTCAATACCTGCTCAAACTGATTATGGTGTCGATGATCAAATCATGCCATCAAGCCACAACCTCCGTCACTTTTTTTTCTGCTTCACCCCTCCTCACCCCCCACCCCCTCCGCCGCAACCAATCATCCATCTTGTCCTCTGGCGGCTTGACTGCCAACGTGAAACTCTGGAGGTGTCCCGACTCTCAACCGACAAACAAAATAGGTACCCGAGTTGATCCAGAGGCTTAAACACAAAAGCAGCACTGGGTGTTTGTCGTCATAGTTCTTCACAGAGTCCGAGGATCTATCTGAACGAACATTTTGTCGATTTAAAAAAGAGGGGGTTCAAAACGAAATCAGCCGCAGCTGCCTACCTCGTTCTCTCTCTCTCTCTCTCTCTCTCTCTCTCTCTCTCTCTGTGTCTCTCTGTCTCTCTGTCTGTGAGAGCAACTGACGGTAATTCAGTTTTCACATCTATTGGGGCAGTGCAACATTCAATTTGCTGTTGGGAGTCACAAACGTGGCAAAGACACTCATTGGATCCCCCACCCCAACCCCCCAACAACCCTTTCGGAGCAAGGAGAAATCGATTATGTGCCCATTGCATGGCGCCTCGGGTGTGCATTCTCCACGACAGGTCACCGGTGCTATGGAGAGAGATAGGGCAATGGGGTAACACTATCTTTGTGCATGCCAGCCTTTGCTCTGACAAAGGTTTTGTTTGGATTGGAATCACTGGCTGCTGATCATGTCAGTCCATCCACTCCTTTTCTGTCTCGCATGTCTTTGTTCCCCTGCTCCTCCCATCCCGTCACTTTCACCATCAACAATGGTGTGCACGCAGAAATTGATGCTCTTACGTAGCAATAAAGGAAGCATTTCAACAAAAGTTCCATTCACAGAAATCAGGTTTTAAAATGTGCCGCTATAAACATTTTACAATTCATCTTTATTTACACACGCCTTGCACACACACATGCCTACATACTCAGATGCTCTTTCTCTCTCCCTCTCTCTCTCTGAGTAAAAAACAAACCTTTTGAGCACTGGGTTCGCTCACTCACACGCTCACACCCGCACATGTACATACACATATTCTGGAAACTTGCCAAGGAAAAAAAAAACATATTATCATATATCACCAAGTACAGTAATTCGAAGACATGTGTACATTTGTGCGTACGCTCACACACACACACACACGAACGCGCGCACGCGCATCCACACCACACATACTGAACACACTAAATAGACACAGTTGACGAAATACTCAAAACGAAGTCAATTGATTTTTCATAATTTTGTGACATGAATGCATTTTCTTACTGCAGGTTTTTCAACCGAAACCTCTCCGTTATGTGTGTGCTGCTGTGTTGTGTATGTGTGTTAGTGTTAGTGTTAGTGTGTGTGTGTGTGTGTGTGTGTGTGTGTGTGTGTGTGAGAGAGAGAGTGCGTGTGTGTGCGTGTGCGTGTGTTTATACTGTTTTTAACATGACTCACTGTGAACACAGACCGATTTCCTTGAACACCTTCCATGCCATGACTTACCTGAAACAGACAGAAAGACAACATGATTAGATTACAAATGTATGGCATCAGTTTTATAATTATAGGATCTGTCTCTCCCTCTCTCGTTGTCTCTTTCTCTCTCTCTCTCTGTCCCTCTCTTTTTCTGTCATCCCAGATAATCAAGCTTCACATAAACATGCATGCAGGTAGTTCGGAACGTTCTTTCTCTCCCTCTCTCTCTCTCTCTCACACACACACACACACAAACACACACACTCTCTCTCTCTCTCTCGCGCGCGCGCGCGTACGCGCGAGAACATGAATATATACACACACGCAGGCAGTCCATGAATTTTCTAGAGTCTTTCCTTTAAGATCCCAGGCTCTGGCCCCGACAAGGAGCCCACACTTAATGTGCGTGGTCACAATCAGACCCCAACTTGGTCACCAGCAGATTTCACAAAGGAAGGAGCTCAGCACAGGAAAAAGCTCCACAGCTTCCTCCGTCTCTGCCTCTGTCTCTCTTGCCCCCGCAAGACTACCTGCTATCCATGAAGACCAGGAAGACAGAAAGCCCCAAGTTCAGTGCACTCATGCTGTGGAAACAGACGGCAGGCCCTGAACAAGAGTGATAAGAAAGGTAACTATTTGAGGAACCGCAAACCGCTGGACCCTCCACCCCACGCCCCCATCACCACCTTTCTCCCTCCATCCTCACCCCCCCCCCCTCCCAACCCCCTTTCTCCCCTGCACCTTCCCTTGACTTAGAGCACCAGTTGAAATTGATCCAAAAGGGGTTCCAGTTTTGATGGTGTCTAGGTCCTGCATACTCAGAGACGCGTCAATGCCCTCCCCCCATCCACCAGGGACTGGGCTTACCAATGGGTAACGATGGCCTCATTCTTCTTTTACGTCGTCTCCTACCGAGTCCAACCTTTCTTCGCCTGAATGCAAATCAGAAAGTACCATCTACCCTACACAGACTGCGGCTGCTGCTGTTGCTGGATGGTGCTTCTGGTCTTCCAATCCTGCAGCCCTATATTTTTTTTGCTGCCCTTTTTATTTCGGAGAAGGAGTTTCCAGAAGGGATGGGAGGGCAGGGCCAACAAAGGAGTGCTCGGGGAAAGGGGTGGGCGTGGGAGTGAGGGGGGTGGACAGAGCGGGGACAGCGAGTGGGGAGAGCGATAAAAGTGTCTCGAACAATAACGAAAAATAAATAAATAAATAAATACACACACACACACACACACACACACACACACACACACAGAGGGGGGGGGGAGAAAAAGGAAAATAAACAAAGAAAGAAAACAGACAGAAAGTAAAGAGGTGAAAATAAAGAAAGAAAGAAAGAAAAAGGAAAAAAACAAAACAAAAGAAAAACAGGAAGCAAAATGACAGCCGTGACAGTTCATACAGCAGCACTTTAAGAAACGTAATACGTGCACGTGAGAAATCTTCGACCTGAAGAAGAAAAAAAAAGGGGGGCCAGTTTTCTTTTTCTGTCCATCTCCCCCACGCCACCAACCCTTCCCTCATCACAAAGGAAAAAGAACAGAAATGGAAGATGTCAATGCTGCCTGTAATTTCCCTGTATTTTCCAACATGCACACACACACACACACACACACACACACACACACACACACAATGAGAGGGAGAGACAGAGAGACAAAGAGAGAGAGAGAGAGAGAGAGAGAGAGAGATGGGAGTTTGATACAGCAACGACAGTAATTGTATTCTATTGTATTGTATTATTCTTTATCACAACAGATTTCTCGGTGTGAAATTCGGGCTGCTCCTCCCACTAACAAAGCCACCCATTTTCTTGCATTTTTTTCTGCCTGCAGTTTGATCTGATTTCCAAACGTAGTGATTTTTTCTACAGAATTTTGTTTGGGACGACGCTTTTGTTGCCGTGGATTCTTTTACGTGTATGCTGCACACGGGACCTCGGTTTATCGTCTCATCCGAATTGTAAATGAAAACTGGACTACCCTGAGGAGAAAAAGAGGGAAAAAAGGAAAACAACAACAACAACAAAAGAACACAAAAGGAAAAAAAAAAGAGACAGACGACATGGAACGACAAAACGAAAGAGAGAGAGCGGGAGAGAGAAAGAGAGAGAGAGATGCACAAACAGAAAGAAAAAGCGAGAGAGAGAGAGAGAGAGAGAGAGAGAGAGAGAGAAGGGGGAGGGACAGAGACATACAGACAGACATGCAAAGAGGCAGACAGACACAGAGACATACACAGTACATTATACACCGCAGACAGTCAAGGAGACCAAAACACAAGATGACAAAACCGCGGAAAAAAACCCAAACAAAAACAACAAAAAAGCCCCCAAAACAAAAAAAGAACGAAAAAAACAACCATACATAGAAAGCAAACACAAAAAGAATAATGGTTATTCCCACCCCTTCATAAAGAGCTTTTCACGCACAATGACAAAGCTGCCGCCTAACGAACTGCCCATACCATACTATGTACCCAAACAAGGCGACAGGAAAGCCCATGTCCGTCGCTCCGTTGCCGTGACGCTATCAGTGGACGTCATCACCCTCTCTTGCGGCATTATAATTATTGTAGTATTGTCACTGGGCATAATTATGATACAGTTACCCACGTACACGGCACATAATTATTGTCGCACTGACACATGTTGTGGCTGGCGACGATCTGTGCCGGGAGTGTCACTGCGCACGGGCGCGCTCGAGCACACACAAGAAAAAAAATGCACCAGCGACAATACGCGCGCGTGTGTCTCTGTGCGTGTGTGTTGAACTGTTTGCTCTCAAGATAGGCAACAACAAAAAATTAACCGTTTCAGAGCCAAGCCTACTTTATGTTTAATGACCACAATTTCACAGTATTTTGATTAAAAATTATCTACATTGCAAAACTACTAAAAGAAAGCACATATGACCTCTAATTTTCCTAAAAAAAAATTAAAACCCTATCAACAACGACAATTTCATATGAATGTGATGATATCTTGTGACGGGAAAATTCCTACATTCACAGGGACAGAAAAAATCCGTCCCGAGGTACTTGTTTTGCACACCGGAAGCAGGACTGAAATTTCCGTTCTCGGGGCACCGAATCGGTTAATGCGCCATTGAGTTTTATCATATACTGTCACCGGCGACAATGATTATGCTATGCCCGGCGACATTATATGCTGCAACACCCCATCACCTATTCATCTGTCCTGGGCTAACGACGTATAGTTCAGGAAGTGGGAAGGACAAATTAAAAAAAACAAACAAACAGCAGCAGCAGCAGAATCGTTTCGCAGTCCAAGAACTAACCAAGAAGAAAATAGCTTTTCGTCAAGACTACTTCCTCCAAAAGCAATGAGCTGGGCAGGGATGAGTCGTTAGGGTCCATTGGAGGGGTCACGTCGTCAGGGTCCATTGGAAGGGTCACGTCGTCAGGGTCCATTGGAGGGGTCACGTTGTTAGGGTCACGTCGTCAGGGTCCATTGGAGGGGTCACGTCGTCAGGGTCCATTGGAGGGGTCACGTCGTCAGGGTCCATTGGAGGGGTCACGTCGTCAGGGTCCACTGAAGGGGTCACGTCGTTAGGGTCCATTGGAGGGGTCACGTCGTTAAGGCCACGTCGTTAGGGTCCATTGGAGGGGTCACGTCGTTAGGGTCCATTGGAGGGGTCATGTCGTCAGGGTCACGTCGTTAGGGTCCATTGGAGGGGTCATGTCGTCAGGGTCACGTCGTTAGGGTCCATTGGAGGGGTCATGTCGTTAGGGTCCATTGGAGGGGTCACGTCGATAGGGTCCATTGGAGGGGTCACGTCGTTAGGGTCCATAGTTCACGTCGTTAGGGTCCATTGGAGGGGTCACGTCGTTAGGGTCCATTGGAGGGGTCACGTCGTTAGGGTCCATTGGTGGGGTCACGTCGTTAGGGTCCATTGGAGGGGTCACGTCGTTAGGGTCCATTGGAGGGGTCACGTTGTTAGGGTCCATTGGAGGGGTCACGTCGTTAGGGTCCATTGGAGGGGTCACGTCGTTAGGGTCCATTGGTGGGGTCACGAGTGGCACTGAACTGCACCGCATTGTATTGTATTGTATCACAATGCATAGTGCTGAACTGTATTGTGCTGTGTGCGACACGGGTATTCGTCTGATTTCTTAATTAGTCAGCTTTCACTTTCTGGGGAGGAGTGGAGAGGGGGGTTACTAGGCTGAGTGATAAAAGGAGTGTAATGTGTAATATTTCCGTAAAAACCGCGATGGTGAAGATGTATTTCTTCTGTTCGCGCGATTGTTGGGGTTTTTATTTTTTGTAATTCTTTTTTTTCCCTTGCCTTTCTTTCCACTTTCCTTCCCTATTTTCATGTCCATAAATCTATCTCTCTGTGTCCTGCTGCATCTTTTCGTGTACACACACACACACACACACACACACACACACACAGAGAGAGAGAGAGAGAGAGAGAGAGAGAGAGAGAGAGAGAGAGACGGAGACTGACTTCGTTCTCTTCTTTCGTTATTTGCTAACACTTGCACAACGTACCGATTCCCATTACGGTTTCATTTCCAAGGGGGAATTTAAAACAAAAAGTGGTAAACGTGCAAAGCATGACCTTAACACAGTAACCATCCTTGTATCTACAGAAAGGCTTTCAAAGGTAGCGGTGAATTAAAGCCACCTTACAGGCAGGTTCCGTAAATTACATGCAATGCACAAGATTAAAAAAAAAAAAACTTAACAGAAGACGCGGTCGTGTATATGCGCGTGCGTGCGCGCGGGCGCGCACACACACACACACACACCGTGCCCGCGCGCAGTTTCAAGGGTCAAAAGTGGCCAGGGAAGGCAAAGATTGAGGAAGCTGAGCCTGAAAACGATTTCCCCAGCAGGGTGATGACGCAAGAAAGTAACCACTTGCAATACGACGTCTTTACGACTTAATCACCACCATCATCATCCATGGAGATGACTTGATTTATTGTTATTACTTAAAAGCCATCATCATCATTATCATCATCATCATCATCCTTAGCGTGCCATGATGTACATCTTGACCTCCTAAACCCTCTAGCCCCCGCCCTCCCCCCCACCCCCCCACCCACACCCTTTTTTTTTTTCTTTTGCTTTTATCGGGATCATAGGCAGCTCTTGTTTACACTTTTAGAAGGAATCGTCAAACGGTAGCAGATAAGGAGAGAGGGGGTTGGGTGGGGGTGGAGGGGTGGAGGAACAAAGAACATGAGATACTAGGTCAACACTTGACAGGTTAAAAGCAGTGACCTTTTAAAGATGATAAAGCTAAACTATGCATCTTTTTCTTTCTATATTTTCATCTCTTTTTTTTTAAATGTTCAACTCTTCCTCTCTCAGCAGCGATTGTGGATGTCATAGTTATTGTTGTTGTTGTTGTTGTTGTTTTCTCGCTGTCAGAACTTTACTGTGACCCAGCAGTGATTTCCAAGGTCACAAAAGAAGTTTTGTTTTGTTTGGGTTTTTTCTTCTGACAGAGAGAGAGAGAGAGAGAGAGAGAGAGAGAGAGAGAGAGAGAGAGAGAGAAACAGATACAGAGAGACTGAGAAGGGAAGGGAGGGAGGGCGAGAAAGAGATAGAATGCGAGACAGAGATAAAGAAAGGAAGAGAGACAGAGAGAGAGAAGAAGAAGAAGAAGACAAAGCAAGGAAGACAGGAAGGGAGAAGGGAGGGAAAACAAAGCGCTGTGGAATGTTCCGCAGTCTTACCCCACATTTCCCTGAGCCTCAACGCAAAATGAATAAACATTTTAATATATGGGAAAGCTGTCAAGAACTAACTTTCGCCAAGTCTGTGCGCATTTATGTCCGAAGGAAGGACGTACGTCACTCTGTGACTGCATGGTTTATCACTAATAATACGGGAAAAAAATATCACCTGCTAAAGACAGGAAAAACCCATTACTCATCCATTCCAGACAACTCTCTTTACCTCTCTCCTCCCTACCTCCATCACAACCAAACAACGCTTGCCAGTCATAGATACGCCAACGTCACGTCACTGTATTGCATTGCATTGCATTGTATTGTATTACATTGCATTGCATTGTATTGTATTACTTCTTATCACAACGAATTCCTCTGTGTCAAACACGGGCTGTTCCTCCCCAGAGAGAGAGAGAGAGAGAGAGAGAGAGAGAGAGAGAGAGAGAGAGAGAGAGAGAGAGAGGCATCACAGTGCAGTCTCATCCATTTTTTTTTAAATTCTTTTTTCCTTCTGCAAACGTGCTGCATTTGTTTTGTACTTTCAAAGTGGATTTTCTCTACCGATTTTTACCATGGACAACTCACTCGTTGCCGTAGGCTCTTTTACGTGCTTAGAGTCCATGCAACACACGGGACCCGTTTGTCGTCTCGTCCGAAAGACTAGCGTCCAGACCACCCCTCCCGTTCTAGCGGAGTGGAGAGGAACATTCTGGCGAACATGGGATTCGACCCCGCACGCTCAGATTCTCTCTCTTCCACAAAGACAGACACGTTACCACCAGGCCATCAGTCCACTATTGTCATCATCAACGTCACTATTGTCATCATCAACGTCACTATTGTCATCATCAGCATCATTATTGTCATCGTCAACATCACTATTGTCATCATCAACGTCACTTGTCATCATCAACGTCACTATTGTCACCATCAGCGTCACTATTGTCACTATCAGCATCATTATTGTCATCATCAACATCACTATTGTCATCATCAACATCACTTGTCATCATCAACATCACTATTGTCACCATCAACGTCACTATTGTCACCATCAGCATCACTATTGTCATCATCAACATCACTTGTCATCATCAACATCACTATTGTCACCATCAACGTCACTATTGTCACCATCAGCATCACTATTGTCATCATCAACGTCACTATTGTCACCAACAACATCACTATTGTCATCATCAACATCACTATTGTCATCATCAACGTCACTATTGTCACCATCAACGTCACTATTGTCATCATCAACGTCACTATTGTCACCAACAACATCACTATTGTCATCATCAACATCACTATTGTCATCATCAACATGACTTAACCATCACTATTGTCATCATCAACGTCACTATTGTCACCATCAACGTCACTATTGTCACCATCAGCACCATTATTGTCGTCATCAACGTCACTATTGTCACCAACAACATCACTATTGTCATCATCAACATGACTTGTCATCATCAACGTCACTATTGTCATCATCAACATGACTTGTCATCATCAACGTCACCATTGTCATCATCAACATCATTATTGTCATCACCAACGTCACTATTGTCACCAACAGCATCATTATTGTCATCATCAACATCACTATTGTCATCATCGACATCACGATTGTCACCATCAATATCACTATTGTCATCATCAACATCACTATTGTCATCATCAACGTCACATGAAACCAGCTCTCCGCTGGAACATCCGCACTAAAAGCAAAGCATGGTTCTATTCACCCAAAGACAGAAACCTAAGTCGCATGTACTTCCGTTGCTCAACGAGTTCCGCTATTGTGTCTCAGGGTTTTACCTGAACTTTTTTTTCTTCTCCATTAGCCCCCTCCTTCGATGTCCTCGGCTGACGTAAATAATCATTCGTGCTGCGACCACAATGCGTCGTTTGATTGAAAACGCCTCGAGCTGAGCCGCTATCAACCTGGCTCCGGAAAGCAAATGATTACGATCGAACTAAGACGTCTGCATGCGTGGGCGTAAATTTGGAAGGGATAAATTCGAGTTCGCTGTCGACAGACTGGCCTTTACTACCTGGTTATGCATTGTGTAGCTTGCGTGTCAACACGGAAAATGTTGAGCCAATGGCTCACATTGCAGCAAAGATGTCTTTTTAGTTAGTTAGTTGGCTTTCTTGTCTAAGAAAAGGGAAGGAAAGAGGAAAGATGTTTCTCCTTTTCAAACCCCAGAGACGATGGACAGATTTCGTGACACACTGCTCGATGCTTTGCATGTGGGGTGAATGAAACATATGACAAAATCTGCATTTATTTATATCTGGAGGCATCATATGAACCTACGCATTCTTGGGTTGCTACAAAGAACTGGAAAAACAGGGTCCACAATGTAACAGTTTCAGTTTCAGTTTCAAGGAGGTGTCAAAGAGTTCGGAGTGACCAATAGATACTACATCACACGTGCTGTGAAAAAAAAAATTCTGTAGACAATGATCACGCATCTAAAACCAGCTGAAAGTTAGGGGGAAACCCAAAAACCCACCCAACTCCGCTATCGATACATTCCCAGGAATCCCTGCCTTCAGTTCAGAAACACAAACCTCGCATATATCAAAATCAACCTCAGATTTCAGACGTATGTATAATAGTCAGTCGTGTTCAACAATGACCATCAGAACAGCAGAGGAGGTAACTGCTGTCCCGACTATCTAGGCTAGAGTTTGGTTATAGTGGAGATTGTCTTGCCCAAGGTACATCCCCAACTAGCCCCCAAGGCTTCGGCACTACAAGCCAGTGCAATTTTGCCTCCTAGTTTGAGAGTCATAGTCCTTCACAAAAGGCTAAGCTGTTAATGATTTCCCACTGCAATGGGGAAACCATTGATAATACAAAGAACGTGAAACAGACTCCTAGCCCCTCTTTCCACCCCACTGGATAGAACATCCTCGTCAAAAGCAATTCGCTATTCTCCAAAGACAGAAGCGCGATTCACTTTCCCTGATGCTCTCCACATGACCCGCCATTGTATCTCGGTTTTTCCAAACGGGTTTTCCATTAGCCTCCTCCTCCGGTGTCCTGGGCTGACGTAAATATCATCATCCTTGCTATGACCACAACGCGCTGTTTGATTGAAACCACCTCCAGGTGACCTGCTCTTCTCTTGGCAACTCGCTCTGAAAGGCAAATGATTTCGATCGGCGCAAGACCATCTGCAGTATGAGCGTAAATCTGCAAAGTGTGTTGGAACCATTGACTTATCTCACTGTCGATAGGAGACTGACTCCGTTTGATATTCATGTATTCATTGTCGCTGAAAACTGGCTTACGTGTCCAAACTGGCGAGTTTGATTTTGGTGGGCTATTTTCAGCTTGGTTTCTAATTTTCAGTGCGAGAAAGGAGGGAACATTTGCATCGTCCAGTGATTCCAGACATATCTGGAATGCAGAAATTGCCCGCATTCGATGTCTACCCTGTTATATCAAAGCCTGCATTTCTATTTTATATTCTCTGCTTCAATCTGTTGCGCAAAAATGAAAAAGATAAAAAAGGCACCCAAACTTCGATCATCATAATATCAAATGTTTGCTTCTATCTTTGCCACACCTACACATAGGAGACACAGGGGGGGTCAAGGAGAGAGCGACAGACAGACAGTGTGACGAGCGGACACACACACACACACACACACACACACACACACACACACACACACACATAGCAAGAGCCGTCGTCTTGAAGTGAAAATCATGGGCAGGAAAGCAACTGTGGAACAGCGAAATTAGGCAGAAGACGACTAAGTGCGCGCACTTAGAGATAGATAGATAGATAGAGAGAGAGAGAGAGAGAGAGAGAGAGAGAGAGAGACAGACAGACAGACAGACAGACAGACAGACAGACAGAGACAGAGAGAGACAGAGAGACACAGAGAGAGAGAGAGACAGAGATGGGCTCTCTGGAGCTGGAGGAGGCTTTTTGCGCTTCGTTGCTTCAGAAACTGGTCGAGTGCCTCCATGATTTTGGAGACCAGCTCATGTCTGCTCGAATGAAGCCCCCTCCGTGCTACGTGACTTTGAATGCTGATGACATCGACACAACAGCGACAGCGGAAAAATTGTACTGAAATGGTGACCTTCAGCCAATTAAAATAAATGTACGGAAATGTTGAGGTTCAGCCCATCTAAAAAAAAATGTATGATCTTTTTTTCTTTTTTACCTTCAGCCCATTAACAATGTGTGGACATTTCGACCCTCAGCCCATTTGAAATGGATGGAATTTTTATACTTTGCTATTTTAAAATTTATGGAATTTATTTTACGTTCAGCCTATTAAGATTCATAAATGCCTTCAATGCATTAAAGGAACTGTTGTGGTCTTTAGGACATTAAAAAAAATGTGGAAACGTTCACCTTCAGCCCATTAAAAAATGTGTGGAAATTTTGACTCTCAACCCATTAATGTATAAATATGTTCGATGCTATGAAAATGTATGAATTTTTTTTTCATCTTAACACAGTTAAAAGAAGAAAAAAGAAAATGTTGATATTCCTCGTTTCCTGTCAGGTCTAACATATTTACATGAAACGAGGAGGTATATTTCTAAAGACTCTCTCGTTCTCTTTTTCTGACTCTTTTTCTGTCTCTGTCTCTCTTTTTCTGTCTCTGTCTGTCTATCTCTCACTCCCAAAATCGAAGACTGAAAATGAAATATGAAACAAAAAAATGTTCTGCTCTGAAAATAAGGGACATTGGTTAGAATCGTGCCAATGGAAGCGCAGTAGACCTTCCTCCCCTCAACACTCCCCGCCCCCCTCCACTCCTTCCCAACCCCCCAAGACATGACCCCCGAGGCCAAGGCTGAATCCGATGAACACTAAGTCTTGAGACATCCGGTGCCACGCAGCAAGCATGGACACACACACACACACACACACACACACACACACACACACACACACACACACACGCACGCACACGCACACGCACACACACACGGATCAGTTCCGAAACAGGTGAACTTAGGCAGCCTCCTCACATTGATACTTTTTACCTAACCAGACGCACTGGAGAAGGAAGCTTCTAATTCTCTAAAGGGGAAAACCCTGGATTTAAAAAAAAAAAAAACTTCAGAGAAGCAAGGAAGTGGATTCTTTGTGGGAAGAGAAGAGAAGACACAGAGGGAGAGAGAGAGAGAGAGAGAGAGAGGGGAGAGACTGAGACTGAGAGACAGAGAGAGTACCGCAAACAGTTACTCGAGGGAGAGAGAGGGTGTGGACGACAGTTGGAGACAGCTGGAGGAGGAGGAGAAGAAGAAGAAGAAGAAGCAGGAGCAGGATGAGGAAGAGGAGCGTGAGGAGGAGAAAGAGGAGTTGAGAAGAAGAAGAAGAAGAAGGCAGCTGTGCCGGCAAACAAAAGACCTTTCATTCGATCGATGACCTCTTGGGACTGACGGGGCCACACTAACTGATCAGCAGCGTAGCACGGATCGAAAGAAAGGCTGACAGAAAGGCGATACCCGTCAAGGGCTTCAAAACACCGCAAAAACTATTCGTAGATAATCAATATATGTATATATATATATATATATATATATATATATATATATATATATATATATATATATATATACAGAGAGAGAGAGAGAGAGAGAGAGAGAGAGAGAAATAGAGACGGAATTTTCACGTTTGAAAACAACGACTTTATGAATCGATCCATTCGTAATCAGTCACCGCGAAATGTCACAAGAACAACAAAACAAATAGTAAATAAACAAACGAAAACATGAATAGATGTGTGAAAGGTATAACAATAGAATAAACAACAATAAACAAAAGAGAATATGAATATATATATATATATATATATATATATATATATATATATATATATATATATATGAAAATGATGAAGAAACAAGATAAATACATAAATATGTAAACGATATAAAAGAATTTATGTGCGAGTAAATAAACAAACGCATCCACATATATATAACTGACACAAAAGCTGATTAAACTGATTTTCTATCTTTTAAGCATACATTGAAGTAAGTTTCATGTTCTCAATAGAAGCTGAGAACAACAAATGTAGGATGAGGACTTCAAACACTTGAACACACGCACACATGCATGCGTGACATGACTCCATTGTCCTTTTGCCGCTCTCTGGCAACAAACATTTTGACCAACAAAACACACACACACACACACACACACACACACACATTTTAAACGCAGAGAAAATGCAAAACGAACACAGATTTCGGGCTTTCAGGATGCTGGAAATTTCACCACAAAAAACCAGAAAGGTCAACGCGAAACCTGCTATCCCATACAAGAGGATTTTTCTTTGTTGATGCTCTCTCTCTCTCTCTCTCTCTCTCTCTCTCTCAATTCCCCTCCTCTACTTAACCTTCGTGTTCACGGGAGCTCCAGGAAAGCCAGTGTGAAACCTGCCATAAAATACAAGAGATCTTTATTTTTCTGTTTCGTTCAAAATTATTGTTTCTTTCTTTCCTCTCCGTCTTCCACCCCCCCACACCCCTTTCTTCCTCCACCATGTTGATGACGAAAGCTGTTGGGGAGATAGCAAGAGACCCTGGTGCTGCCCGCGTTGTGGAAATGACCCATTTTTTCTGACCCACGAGTTTTTCATCATCAGCAGACCTGACGGATCTCTCTCTCTCTCTCTTTCTCTCTTTGTCTGTCTGTCTCTCTTTCTCTGTTTCTGTCTCTCTGTCTCCGTCTCTCTCTTTCTGTGTGTGTGTGTGTGTGTGTGT